>NC_134694.1:108440449-108768783 GCF_050947455.1 Rhinoderma darwinii | reverse complement strand
TGCTCCTGTAGATACATGAAGCCTGTCCGGACATGCTTGGTATCTGCTAACCACATTTTCTTTTGGTAAATGACTCCATTCATATGCTTGGCTGAAGTCTATGGAGGGAGTATGATCAAGTCCTGGTCACTTATCCCCTGACTCTGCCTATTTCCGGCAAAAAAACAAAAAAAAAAACAATAGGCCAATCATCACTTGTCCTGAGTTTGGATGGCAGGTGGGACATAGACATGACATTGTAGGCAGAGATGGCCAAAAACAACCAAATCTATCCACAAACTCTAATGTGTATGAGCAAGGAAAACACGGAAATGAAGGGAGAGATCCACTGGGTGTGAGCTGGAAAACGAGGAACTATATCACACAGGTAGAAACTTGCAGCATAGTAGAAGAGTATATTATGGCTTCTTGTCACAAACCTAATGTCTCCAGGGGCTTCTTCACCGGGGGTGGGTCAAATTCTTCTTGTGTAGGAGGCATTGTGGTGGAGAGACCTAGTGAGATAATATATACATGAATATACAGGTTAGAGCTTGTCCTGCTGTGAGAGGACAAGAAAAGCAAAGAGGCCACGGCTGGAAGGCCAAGGGAGAACTTCTATCACCGCAATAATACATCAACTATACCATGACTCTCTTGAGATACAATGTTTTTGCAAAATCTAGGTTAATAGTAATATTCCAGGCCTGTATGTATATATATATCATGAAAGGCAGTCCAAGCAGCTTCTGTATGTGCCGTGGAGACGGGCACAGCCCAGGGCATGCGTGGTGTAAACCTGTCCAGGGCTCTCCCCTGCAATATTAGCAAACAAGGAAGGGGGTAACCACCAGGTAGGGATCTTTTTGCTTTGTCTAACAGATGTTAGTTAAATTAGGAGGACACATTATATTCAACAGTAAAACAAGATACTCTATGCATTCCTTACATACAGAAGGGAACTGGTAGGTGAATAGAACAGATCATACCTTCTGGATTTGGGTTTTTCAAGAAGTTCCTTCCAAAAGGTTTCTTCTTATAGAGATCCTTCCAGTCTGCATTGTTCGGGAGGGCAACTGCCCTCTCCTTGAGACCCCACTCCTTATCACACAATTCCAACCACCCCTGAACAGTCTCTGGTTCCTTCTCCAACAGTGGAGCAAAACCTGCAATGTTCGGAACTTTGTCTCCATGTGTCTCTGTGTTTGAAACTTTCCATTTGGGCGGTTTTATTCCCTGAATTGTCTCTTTGTGCTTTTCCTGTTCAAGGGCTGTCATGTTGGGTTTTTCTTGTTCCTGAACTGGCATTATAGACTCCTCTAATTCTTGAACTGTTTGTTTGGTCTTCTCTTGTTCCTGAGATGTCACTTTAGGCTTCTCCTGTTCTTGGCATGTCACTTTGGGCTTCTCAAGTTCAGGAGTTGTCATTTTAGGTTTCTCTTGTTCCTGAGTTGTCCCTATAGACTGCTCCTGTTCCTGAGATGTCGCTTTAAGTTCCTCTTGTTCCTGAAATGTCACTTTGGGCTTCACTATTTCAGTAGTTGTAATTTTTGGCTTCTCTTGTTCTTGAGTTGTTTCTATAGACTTCTCCTGTTTCTCAAATGTCGCTTTAGGTTCCTCTTGTTTCTGAGATGTCACTTTGGGCTTCTCTAGTTCAGGAGTTGTGATTTTAGGTTTCTCTTGTTCCTGAATTGTCCCTATAGACTTCTCCTGTTCCTGAGATATTGTTTTAGGTTCCCCATGTTCCTGAGATGACATTTTGGGCTTCTCCGGTTCAGGAGTTGTCATTTTGGGCTTCTCTAGCTCCTGAATTGTCCCTATAGTCTTCTCCTGTTCCTGAGCTTTTGCTTTAGGTTCCTCTTGTTCCTTAAATGTCACTTTGGGTTTGCCAAATTCCAGAGCAGTCGTTTTGGCCTTCTCTTGTTCATTAGGCTTCTCTTGTTCCATCGCTGTCACTATAGACTTCCCTTGTTCCACAGCTGTCACTTTAGGCTTCTCTTGTTCCATCGCTGTCACTATAGGCTTCCCTTGTTCCGGAGCTGTCACTTTAGACTTTTCTGTCTCCTGAGCAGTCACTTTAGGCTTCTCTTGTTCCTGAGCTGTCACTTTAGACTTCTCTTGTTCCATCGCTGTCACTATAGGCTTCCCTTGTTCCGGAGCTGTCACTTTAGACTTTTCTGTCTCCTGAGCAGTCACTTTAGGCTTCTCTTGTTCCTGAGTTGTCACTATAGACTTCCCTTGTTCCGGAGCTGTCACTTTAGGCTTCTCTTGTTCCTGAGTTGTCACTATAGACTTCCCTTGTTCCGGAGCTGTCATTTTAGGCTTCTCTTGTTCTAGAGCTGTCACTTTAGGCTTCTCTTGTTCCATCGCTGTCACTATAGGCTTCCCTTGTTCCGGAGCTGTCACTTTAGACTTTTCTGTCTCCTGAGCTGTCACTTTAGACTTTTCTGTCTCCTGAGCAGTCACTTTTGGCTTTTCTTGTTCCAGAGATGTCATTCTGGGCTTCTGATCCTGAGCAGTCACTGCAGACTTTTGTTGTTCTGCTGTCACTATAACCTTCTCTTGTTTCTGAGCTGCCACTTGTGGCTTTTCTTGCTCATAAGCTGTCACTTTGGGCTTCTCCTGTTCCGGAGATATCACTTTGGGATTCCCCTGTTCATGAACTGACATTTTGGGATTCTCCTCTTCCTGATCAGTAAGTTTGGGCTTCTCTTGCTCCTGAGTTTCCACTTCAGACTTGTGTTCCTGAGCAGTCTCATTACTGTCCTGTTTCTCAGCTGCTTTCTTATTCATTTCCACCTGTTTAGTTGCTTCCAGCTCCTCAGGTGTCCCTTTGTGTTTCCTTTCTTTGTTAGGTTTTGTTTTGCCCTCATCTTTCTCATGAGAAGTCTCTTTCTGTTCTTCTAGTTTTACATCTGTCTTGGCTGTCTCTTTAATTTTTCCATGTTCCTGAGTGTCACTTTCATGTAATGCTTTTTGTTGGTTCTCTTTCTGGTCTCCTTCCTTGTGACCCACTTTCTTGAGTGTCTCTGTACCTTCTGTCAGGGCAGAGTTACTGTCTGTCTTCGGTTTCTGTGTTGTAATCTCCGCCTTTTTCTCTTTTTTCTTTTTCTTTTTTCCTTCTTTAATAAAACCAACTCCTGAGTCTTCTTTAAATTGACTCATCTCGGCCAACTTGGATTCTCCTACAACAGAAGCCGGGGACTCTCCCACTGAGCCCTCGGAATCTACCCTCAGGTCATCTCCACCTGGGCTCCCAACTCCCCCGTCTTGCTGTGAGCAGTCGCTCATTTTTCCGTCTGCTCTCTCTCTCCTTCCAGGTGTTTTTAAGGTGCTGCTCCTCCTTCCCAGAGAGGAGACTAGGAGTGTAGGTGTGTGACACGATGAGTAGTATGGAGGGGAGGGAGTGTCGACAAAGGAGGGAGCGTCATTTCTTCTCCTGAACAGGCATGTCATTGTGTTCAGAGTAACTCCTATGCTGATACAAGACGGTGACAAAAAGGACTCCTCTCGAGGCCCTGGACTAATTAATTCTGGGTACACTCTAAATGAACACTGTTAGCACCTTGTAAAATACTTTGGTGGCCTGTCTTTAAGATTCCAGCTTAGGCTGACTTGATCTAAAGAATTTAGAGAAAAGTCAAAACTTTTTGCAGCAACAGCATAAAAAATATTACAAAAAGGTACAATAGGGCACATGCAACAATGTAGAAGTGCAAGATATTTATAGCATTATTTATAGGTGCAGCTGTACAGAACTTATGTATCACTAAGATAACAATGAGAGGGTGAAAATGTCCAACATTTAAATAATTAAAAAAAGTTGCATCATATTACTCAATGCACGTAAAAAAATGCATGTAGGACGAACATCAACAGCATCAACATTTAAAGGGGTTGCCTGGACATTTTTTTTATAGCCTATCCTTAGGATAGGCCATCAATATGAGATCGGTGGTGGACCCCTGTCGATCAGCTTCTTCAGTGTTTACCAGGAACAGCGCCGTACACAGTAGTGGCTGTGCCTGGGATTGCAGATCAGTCCCATTCACTTCAATGGGACCGGAACTGAAATCCTATACCAGATCTATATAGTCTTTTTTATGTTTTACTACTTTTTCACAATAAAAACATAGACAAGAGTGGTGCTGAGAAGGGTCACATCACTTTCCCCTACAGCCCTGTCTCCTAAGTATCAGGGAGAGCTCTGATCTTAAGCGGCCGGTGCAGCGAGTGCCGATCAATAAGACATCGTTGATCGGCGCTCGTCCCCATACATTATTATTATGTCGGCAGCGCGTCTCTCTGTTTACACTGGGAGATGTGCTGCCGACAACGATAATATATTACTTTTTAAAAATGATTTGACCAGCAGATGATCGAGCATTTGCTCGTTCATCCCCTGAACGCTCGTCTGCCCGATAATCGTCCAGTGTAAAACCCCCTTTAGTAGGGTTGGGACCCCTCTTTGGGAGGGCTACTTAGTAGATGTAACAGGCCCTACTAGTTCACCTTACTACATAAAGGTGACATGTTCTTTAATTTTGTGTTTTTCAGCGGGGGAACACATACTAAGAAAAAATGAGATTACCAGCCCTATAAAAAGTATCTGTGATAACGCGTGTGATAAAGTCTCTTTATGAGGAATACTCGCGGAGCTGTGTATAGTTATATAGGTGTGATCTGTGTTTGCGTTCGCAGTTCCAGAGTTGGTAACTAATGTCCCCTCCCTGGTGACTCACTGACACTGTGCACTCAGAGCCTGTTATGTACATGCATCACTTCCTATAGTAGTTGTTCTCTATGGTCTCTTCTTTTAGTCCTTTTAGGCCAAGACGTACATATACATAACATAACACAGACATTGTACGCACTTTTGCAAGTTGGGAAACTCTGGGGCTTATCGTTATCAATAAAATAATGCATTTATTTGCTGCTGTGCCTTACAGGGCAGCTCAATAGTAAATGCAACTGATTTTGTTAAAAACTAAATATTTAGCCCTAAATTTCACTCCTATCATGCCTTTGAATGGGTCATTTGTCTCAAATTTACCGTTTCCTGGGAGGAGCTTTCTCCACTGCTCAATGTCGCCACCTGCTGACTAAAACCGTTGGCTGGATTTTTCTGCCCTATTCAACAAGGCTGCAAAGGGGGACATATTGAGTTTAGATACACCCCAAGAGAGTGATTCTTCCTTTTTCTTGAATGCAGTTTGCATGATCTGTTCCTGCAGGGAAAGGGAAGTGACAAGTTCTCGGATATATTTCCACCTTTGAATAGAGCTGTTTAACAATTCATCAGAAACAGGAACAGTCGCTGCACATCCAGACCTCTCATCACATCCCGCACTATATAGCCTGTACGTTAATAAAACTATGTACAGGACTCCCCTCTATTAATTCAGAATTCCCTACTAGGGTATTTGCAAATTGGTTTCCTAAGCAGGACTGCACCTTTAAGACATCTAATCTGTGCCCTAAAATAAAGTAGCACTCCAGCAAAAAAATTTGGGACATGTAATGCTAATTCACCAGCAATATTTTAGCAGTGACATTTGTTTCTTCCCAGCTCAGTTGCTTTCATATATTGAACCCTTTCATTATGGGCAGCATTGTCATTGATCCCAGTCTGACCACCAGTCCACCAATATGGAGTTAGTCCCCTTTTTGCGGATATAATAGCTTCCACTCTTCTGGGAAGGCTTTCCACAAGATTTTGGAGTAAGTCTATGGGATTTTATCCCCATTCATCCAGAAGAGCATTTATGAGCTCAGACACCGATGTTGGGGAGAAGTTCTCGGCGTTCCGATTAATCCCAAAGATGTTGGATGGGGCTGGGGTCAGGACTTTGGTGCAGTTACTCAAGTTCCTCCACATTAGGCTGGGTTCACACGAGCATGTTCGGTCCGTAATGGACGGACGTATTTCGGCCGGAAGTCCCGGACCGAACTCAGTGCAGGGAGCCGGGCTCCTAGCATCATAGTTATGTACGATGCTAGAAGTCCCTGCCTCTCTGCAGGACAACTGTCCCGTACTGTAATCATGTTTTCAGTACGGGACAGTAGTTCCACGGAGAGGCAGGGACTCCTAGCATCGTACATAACTATGATACTAGGAGCCCGGCTCCCTGCACTGAGTTCGGTCCGGGACTTCTGGCCGAAATACGTCCGTCCATTACGGACGTTAATGTGCTCGTGTGAACCCAGCCTTACTCATCACACCATGTCTTTATGGATCTCACTTTGTGCAGAGGGGCACAGTCATGTTGGAATAGGAAAAGTCCGAACCCCAAACAGTTACCACAAAGTAGCATTCTCCTATAATCCGCCAAACCAAGATTCCTCCATCAGACTGCCAGATAGTGAGACGTGAATCATCACTCCAGAGAACACGCAGCTCCAGAGTCCAGTGGCGGCGTGCTTTACACCACTCGCTTGGCATTGTGCATGGTGGTCTTCGGCTGGTGTGCATTGACCATGAAAACCCATTTCATGAAGCTCCAGACGCGCAGTTCTGGTGCTGATGTCACTTCCAGAGGCTCCGTGGATCTCTGTAGTGAGTGATGTAACAGAGGATAGGAGATTTTTATGTGCCACATGCTTCAGCACTCGGCGGTCTTGCTCTGCTAGTCTGTGTGGTCTACCGCTTTGTGGCTGCGCTGTTGTTACTCCTAGACACTTCCACTTCACAACAGTAGCACTTACAGGTGACCAGGACAATAACAGCACTTACAGGTGACGGGACAGATCTAGCAAATAATAAAAGCACTTACAGGTGACGGGACAGATCTAGCAGATAATAAAAGCACTTACAGGTGACGGGACAGATCTAGCAGATAATAATAGCACTTACAGGTGACCGGAGCAGATCTAGCAGATAATAAAAGCACTTACAGGTGACGGGACAGATCTAGCAGATAATAATAGCACTTACAGGTGACCGGAGCAGATCTAGCAGATAATAATAGCACTTACAGGTGATGGGACAGATCTAGCAGATAATAATAGCACTTACAGGTGACCGGAGCAGATCTAGCAGATAATAATAGCACTTACAGGTGACCGGGGCAGATCTAGTAGATAATAATAATACTTACAGGTGAACGGGGAGATCTAGCAGATAATAATAGCACTTACAGGTGACAGGACAGATCTAACAGATAATAATAGCACTTACAGGCGACGGGACAGATCTAGCAGATAATAATAGCACTTACAGGTGATGGGACAGATCTAGCAGATAATAATAGCACTTACAGGTGACCGGGCAGATCTATCAGATCTAAAATTTCACAAACTGACTTATGGCAAAGGAGGATCTCCAATGAACATGGCACGCTTAAAGTCACTGAGCTCTTTGGTACGACCAGCAATGTTTGTCTATGGAGGTGTGCTTCATTTTATGCACCTGTTTGTAATGGGTAAGGTTGAATCACCTAAACTCAATAATTAGGAGGGATGTCCACATACCTTTGGCCATATAGTGTACCACCCAATATGGACTGAATATATGTTTTCCTAAAGGGGTCTTCCACTTTAATTTAGGAAAAACTATCGATTTCATAGGGGCTCTACAGCACATACCCATAACAGAGCCCCTGAAATCAATGCTGTCACTGTGCCAGAGTTACAGAAATTTATGATCAACGCCAGAAATAAAGGCATTACTGAGTACAGGGGCCCTTTCATTCAGGGGTCCCAGCTCACAGACACCCCCCTCCCCATGACATGTTTTGACACATTTCAGTGTCAGAAGTTAAAGGGGTTATCTAAGATTACAGAACTAGCACCACTCTTGTCCACGGGCTGTGTTTGGTAGTGCAGCTCAGCCTCATTCATTTCAATAAAGCTGAACTGCAATACCAGACACAACCAATGTACAAGAGAGGCGCTGTTATTCTGAACAATCTACTCTAGAAGCAATTTGGTAATTTGAGTTTCACATCTCCCCTGGGAACAGGATCGGGTATATTGAAATCCCACTGCCTGATTCTTCTCTCCGCCGACATCTACCAGCAAGAGGTCCCCATACAAATTAGATGGTTAGTCGATCCTGAAATCATCAGGTTCAGCTGACATTAATCTAATGTGTATGGCCACCTTAAGGGTACGAACACACAGCGTAAACACTGCAGATTTTCTTCTGGAAAAGTGCTTTTTCGGACAGCATTCCCTGCGGTGTTCAGGGAGATTGCGCTGCGCAGGTTGACGCATTGTATGCGCCCTGATTACGCTGCATGTGTTCCTGCCCTAAGAGCTGAAAAGTAACCTAATGCACCTAATGGTGGGGGGGGGGTCTCTTTAAATTTTGAAACACTGCTAACCTGAAATAAGGACCCGGAACGGACTTGATTCTAGATCATGAAATTGCAGTAGATCGGAGGTCTTGACAATTTACTTTTACCAATTGTTCCCTCCAGATACGATTGTACTGTATATTAATTGTCCTATTCTCAGCGCATCTGTGAATCACAGGGAAGATATTTTATTATCTTCAATAATTATTATGATATTTCTATGAAACACACCTGCAGAAAGACAGGCTGATCCAGTATGATCCCGTCATCGCCCAGCACCCGTTCTACTGCCGGGCTTTTGTCATGATCTGCCCATTATGTGTCAGGCTATAGTCTGTATAGATCTTCTTTATTCAGCTGAATGCATTGAAGTAGCTATTTGGTCTTTTGTATCACTCTTGATCCAGTTCTGTGTTACATTTAAAGGGCAAGTCCACCCAATATTTTTCACTTGTAAATACCTATGTCTTGGTAGCGACCATGATGCTTTGCAGCATGTAGGCAACCTTGCCTAGCTGGGACTTCAAGTAGGTTGCTCCTGATGTGTGGGGGAATGGAAAAAGCAACTCCACCTGAGTAATTTTTTTTCCCCTTCCATCGCCAGCGAAGGGACCGCAATGCTGGATTATGATGTGGCTAATTTTCTTATTGGATAACAGTAAATACTTTGCATTCGCTTGTACTGATCTTGAGTTACAGCCTGTATAATACACCTTTGCTGCATTTCTAATACTGCAAGCTTCAGAGCTAAAATCTCCCAGGATTCCTTGCTGGCCCATTGCCTGCACAGAGCTTCCTCTGCTGATTACATTCTGGGAATGGAAGCTCCTGAGCTGCATTATAGAAGATCTGCTAGACTGTAAGGCTATGTTCACGCGCTTAGCAAAAAACGTCTGAAAATACGGAGCTGTTTTCAAGGGAAAACAGCTCCTGATTTTCAGACTTTTTTTTAAGCAACTCGCGTTTTACGCGTCGTTTTTAACGCCCGTTTTTGGAGCTGTTTTTCTATAAAGTCAATGAAAAATGGCCTTTGAAAATGATGCGTAAAAAAACGCCCCGTCGGAACAGAATGCCGTATTTCCCATTGAAATCAATGGGTAGATGTTTGTAGGCGTTCTGCCTCCGATCTTTAAGCTGTTTTTTGGGACGTTTACGGCCCGAAAAACGGCTAAAAATAGCCCGTGTGAACATACCCTTAAGGGTGTGTCTGTCGAGAAAGCTTGTCGACTTTTTCCAAAGTTGTGGACTGGACTAAATTACAGAGTGTAACTCAAGTAAAATCAGTACAAAATAAGCAATGTACTCACAAAGTTACTTAACTTTTTATGAGGTTTATATCTAGATATTGATAAAAGGTGGACATCCCCTTTAAGTCGGTCTTTACACCTCAATATTAATGGTCCATGTGAGGACTGTATATAATTCTTGCCTCTAGTAGAGGAGTTCCTGCTTTCCTTTGAAGGGCTCTTCCGTTTTTGGCAAGAAATTTACAAACCCCACCGCACTGTTGCTGCGGAGCAGTGGCACACATAGAGGATGGGAGTCCCCATAGTAAAGATAAAAATGAGGGTCATTTCAGGTGCTGATTGACACTATCATACCCCTAACTACTTGCGGCCGGAGGGCCTGGTGCCCCATCCCATTTTTATGGCTTCAATACATTTTCCACTTCCTGATCTGCTAACATTGCAGCCCCTGTAGAGACCACGTCCCTGTGCAGGTTGTCAGTCCCCATTAAAAAGGGGATGATACCAGCCTCAAATGGGCCCAATAGCAGCCGCATGGGCTCCTTCTATGGTACGTAGCTTTGCTGCCATATCACAGCACCTTTAACCATCCAGCTGCTTTAGAACTACAACACCCAGCATGATCTAAGCTGTAATGATGGGAATTGCACTATAGCTGGAGAGCCGGCCTAGCGGCATGAATCATCATGTCTTATATCGATATCTAATCTTCATCGAGACGCAGCGATGCCTCAGACTTATGATTGTGAGCACGTATGGTGCACGAGGGATATTTCCAGCTAATCCCCAGTAAATTACATTGTTTTGCTCTTGTTCTGTCATACGCTGAGCCGGCAGGTGGGAGACTATGGATAAAGCTGAAGAGTCATTGCTGCAGCTTTTTCAGAGCTTTGCCACGGTTTTAAACGATCTTGCTTACTCAATATTAAAGGGGTTTTCCAGTCCGAAGAAATAATTGATGGCCCAACAATATCTCAATGGTCGGGGTCCGACTCCCGGCACCCCCGCCGATCAGCTGTTTCCCCTTCATTTCCTTTGCTGCTCACACTGTGAATCCCTGACACCCTCGGACAAGCGCTGCGGCCCCTTCAAAACAGCTGATCGGCGGGGGTGCCAAGATTCGGACCCCGACCATTGAGATATTGATAGCCTATCCTGAGGATAGGCTATCAATTTCTTTGGACTGGAAATTTCCTTTAAAGGGAGTCTGGGCTGTCATCACATTTTTAGCCTCCTAAACCATGTAGACTGCAGGACTCTTCAGGGCTCATTTGCATATGGCACCCAAGTTTGTCATCCCCATTTGTAGTGTTGTTGACTCCTGTCTATTGTTCCCTGTTATCAGTTAGACTGGCTTACTATAATCCTCATGGTTTTTAAGAACACTGCTTGCTGTAATTCAGTAGGAACATTTATTGTTAAAAAACTATATGTCCAGGTCATGTGATGGTCACACAGGTGCATGGCTCGTTACTGTACAGTAAGGCTGTTTCCGCAGAACGCGACCATGTTTTTTCAGCGTTTTTTATTGCAGTTTTGTTACGGTTCTTAGGTGCTTCTTAATTGCCATGAAAACGTATTTAAAAAAAACGCGTGCGGTTGGGGCTATGATTTCATTCTGCTTCACCTGTAATAGCCGCAGGTGCCAAAACCGCATTGCAAAGTTGCAGCAAATCGTGGTGAAACGCATGTGATTTTCAAAGCAATTAAGAAGCACATAAAAAACGCAACAAAACTGCAGTAAAAATACATAAAAACGCCCTGTGGAAAGCAGTCTTTCTGTATAGTGGCGAGCCGTGCACCTGTGTCCAATCACATGACCAGGACAGCTTTTTATCTACTAGAAATAAACAGTAAAGGCTTCCATTCAATGACTGCAGACAGAGATGCTGTTGAACTTGGTAGTCCCCACAATAATAAGACGGAGGAGCAGACACCGCTCTCTGAATTAGAAGCATGCATTGCAGGAGGTGGATTGTACTCCTCACCAGGGGAACAGGACAAAGTGCGCCATTCTTGTGATCAGTGGGGTGCTGGCAGTCGGAGCTCTTCCAATCTATAAGTCATAAACCCCTTAGAGCTTGACGTGACTGCTGACAATTGGCTGAACTAGAAGAAATAGCTGATTGGAATAGCACAGATACACATGCAGCAGAGTTAAGTTTGTCATTTAACAAAATTCAACCACCTTAAAAAAAACTAAAAAAAAAACTGGTCAGCACGTGCAAAGAGTGATAAATTACCATTGGCAAAAATGTACATAAGCTTCTTAGTGCACATTTTGAGCAAGCCGTAGAAGGGAACCACGCCTATCTCTGGAACGGGGCACCCTAAACCCCGTTCTTCCGATCTGTGATGCGGCTAATGCGTGTGATTTTCGACCATGAAGAAGAAAACAGCATTGCTCGCTGAGCTATGCTGTTTCTGTAACTCCCATAGTAGTGAATAGCAGTTACGAAAGCAGCATAATATGCGATCTACGCTGTTTCCGTAACTACCATTCAGTTGTATGGGACTTACAGAAACAGCAGAGCTCAACGAGATACGCTGTTTATGGAACTCAAGACCATATAACCTTTTATATGGTCGGAATTCAACTCATTCAGCCGCAACACAGAGCGGTAGAATGGAGCAGATCACACAAGCTGTGAGCTAGCGGCACAGCAGCTTTACAAGGTGCCATTTTTCACGTCTTTTAAAAACAGGTAATCAAACCATCAACGAGAGAAACTTTAGATCACATTGGGGAGGGGGGGCAGTATGACAGCGTGGTGGCTTGGGGCTTAAGTGCGTAGGCCTGGTTTGCTATAGAGTTAGCCAATGTTCCTAGGTTCAAAGCATCTTGCTTGTGTGGTAGGTGGCGGTCTCCTTACTTATACAAGTTTGTTGCTTGTGGGTGACAACATTTTTCCAACAATTTTGGCAAGCGGCTGACGCTCAACAGGCAATGACGCTTCTCCTTTAAAAGGATGCCTCGCCTTGTGAACCTGCACTGGTGAAAGACCTTCAAAACTGAGACACAAGGAGGAGATCCTGGGGATAGAGCCCACATGTTCCTGACTCCTGTAATTCATCAGCAGAGAACATTACCAACGCAGTACCCCTGCTGTCAAGAGCTGGCCACAAACTCTTCCAAACATGAAATATTCTTATTCCTGCTGGAAGTAATGATTACATTTGGTTTTATGGGAACAATAAGAAAGTCCTGAGATTGACCTGGGCTGGTGGTCTGGTGCTTAAGCTGCATCCTAAACAGTGAGTGTTTTCTGTGCAGCTCCTGGTTCAAATCCTGATGTGTGTCCTTGTCTAAAAAGGAGTCCTGCTGGGTGGTGTTTATAGTGGTGTGGTGGCAGTGCAGTGAGATTGTTGCTGTAGAATAAAGTAGTTACGTATGTAGCTGTCTCTTTTGAGACAGCTGTATTTTATATAGTAGATTATTGCATATTTCAGCAATATACTCATCACTCAAACAGGTATCATAATCCATCCCTCCATAGGTGGCACTTCGGGAAAGGGTGAGCAGCCCAAGGTCACCAGGAGAACAACATGGGGGTGAGAACCCACATTGTATAGAAGTGATCCCTGCACTCAACTCAGATCACGCAAGCTGTGAGCAAGCTGCATGGCAGCCTTACAAGGATGCATTTTTCACATCTTTTAAAAACGGGTAATCGGACCTTTAACAAGAGGACAGCAGCATGAAAGCTTGGTGGCTAGGCCTGGTTTGCTATGGAGTTAGCCCATATCCTTAGGTTCAAAGCATCCTGCATGCTGCTTGTGTGGTAGGTGGCGGCCACATCACTTATACGAGTTTGTTGTTTGTGCTTGGTGATGTTTTCCCAACAATTTTGGCAAGCAGCTGACGCTCAACAGGGCAATGCGCTTCTCCTTTAGGCTGGGTTCACACGAGCACATTAACGTCCGTAATGGACGGACGTATTTCGGCCAGAAGTCCCGGACCGAACTCAGTGCAGGGAGCCGGGCTCCTAGCATCATAGTTATGTACGACGCTAGGAGTCCCTGCCTCTCTGCAGGACAACTGTCCCGTACTGTAATCATGTTTTCAGTACGGGACAGTAGTTCCACGGAGAGGCAGGGGACTCCTAGCGTCGTACATAACTATGATGCTAGGAGCCCGGCTCCCTGCACTGAGTTCGGTCCGGGACTTCCGGCCGAAATACGTCCGTCCATTACGGACGTTAATGTGCTCGTGTGAACCCAGCCTTAAAAGGATGCCTCGCCCTGTGAACCTAAACTGGTGAAAGACTTTCAAAACTGAGACA
This sequence comes from Rhinoderma darwinii, assembly GCF_050947455.1. NCBI lineage: Eukaryota > Metazoa > Chordata > Amphibia > Anura > Rhinodermatidae > Rhinoderma > Rhinoderma darwinii. The sequence continues at coordinate 108,754,977 of NC_134694.1, read as the reverse complement.
CAAGGAGGAGATCCTGAGGATAGAACCAACAGGTCCCTGACACTTCTAGTTTATCAGCAGAGAACATTACCAGTGCGCTACCTCTGCTGTTGGGAGCCAGCCACCAACTCTTCCAAAGATGACATGTTCTTATTCCTGGAAGTAATGATTACATTTGGTCTTATGGGGACAATAAGAAAGCTAAGATGGCAGTGTGAGCTGGTGGTGCTGGTGTCTGAATGGTGAGTGTCTTCTGTGCAGCCCCTGGTTCAAATCCTGGTGTGTGGATTGTCAAAAGTGGTACTTTGCTTAGTGGTGTGGAGGCAGTGCAGTGAGATTGTTGCTGCATAAGAAAGTTACTTATGCAGCTGTCTCTTTTGAGACAGCTGGATTTATATAGTAGATTATTGCAGATTTCAACAAGATACTCATCACTCAAACAGGTATCAGAATCCATCCCTCCATAGGTGGCACTTTGGGAAAGGGGGAGCTGCCCAAAGTCACCATTAGGACAATGTGGGGGTTAGAACCCACACTGTACAGAAGTGACCTCTGCACTCACCTCAGATCACGCAAGCTGTGAGATAGCTGCACGGCAGCTTTACAAGAATGCATTTTCACCTCTTTTAAAAACGGGTAATCGGACCTTCAACAAGAAAAACCTTGGATGACATTGGGACATGACGGTGGCTTGGGGGTTAACTGCTTTTAAGGCTGGAGATCCTGGGGATAGAACTCACATGGTCCTCACGCCTCTAATTTATTAGCAGAGATCTTTACCAGTGCGCTACCTCTGCTTTCAACTGTCGGCAACAAATTCTTCCAAAGACGACATGTTCTCATTCCTGCTGGAAGTGACGTTTACATTTGGTCTTTGGGCAATAAGAAAGCTCAGAGATCAGCCTGAGCTGGTGGTCTGGTGCTTAAGCAGTGTCTTCGGTGTGGACCCTGGTTCAAATCCTGAAGTGTGGCCTTGTCTGAGAGGATACGTCGCTGGGTGGAGGTGGTGTAGTGAGGAGGTTGCTGCACAAGAAAGTTACTTATGCGGCTGAACCAGTTCTCTTTTACAGAACATTACTGCAGATTTCAGCAATATTCTCATCACACAATCAAGTATCACATTCCGTCACCCGTAGTTGTTGCTCTATGGGGAAGGGGGAAAGCTGAATGTTGAGCACATAAGCTGTGAGCTCGCTGCTCCACCGGAACGCATTCACCTCATAAAAAAGTGCAGTAATCTGACATTCAACAGAAATCACTTTGGACCGCATCGACTGATGTGCGCTGTGTGCTGTGACTGGGGGGGCTTAGGGCCAGGGCCAGGGCCGGTTTTAGACAGAGTGTGTTGCCTGCTGGGGATTGTGTGCCAGGGCTGCTTTTTTGCCTCAGTTCGGCCATGGTAGAAGCGCACTGGCAACCTCAGCGAGTCCCTACACTTACATTAAAAATAGGGCAACACGTCATTCAACAGTGTCACAAAACACAGCACACCCCCTTCTGCCAGTCTAAGCTTCCACTTCCCCAAGCTACACCCGCTGTGTTATTGGACTGCCAATTTAAATCCAGCTCTGCTACATATGTAAACGTGTCTAATCTTTGCTTTGTGCATGCCCAGCCTCAAGTGCTTTATCCCATTACCGTGGCACGTTAATACTCGGTGTGTATCATTAACATTACAGGCCAATTAGCACAGACATTCCACAGGCCGGATTTACAAGAGCAGCTCGATTCCTCTGCTTCCAATAGAATGACTGGGCAGCACACGGCTCTGCTTCATCTGAACATCCTGTCCGCGTGCACTATCAGAGTCCTCAAGTTTAAGATTGGAGAGAACAGATGACATCCTCGAGACGTCACCTACAAAGGAAACAGTCAATCAATTCAAGTGAGCTTTGTTTACGCTTCGCCTGACATCGCTACGAAGAATATGAAGCTTGATTGATTAATGATGATGATTTAGGCCTCATTCTCACAAATGTATCCGATTCACACGCGTGAAAAACGAATGCGCGCTTGTGTGTTTTGCTAGTGGCATCCATTATTACGCACTCGCAAAGCACATCTTTTTTTCATAATTTGCAACTGAATTGATATGCTAATCACGCACCGCACATGCGTGTGCGGTGCGTGGTTTTCACACACCCATTGACTTCAGTAGGTGCGTGATAACGCACCAATATAGGACATGCAGTGAGTTTTACGCAGCGGACTCTTGCTGCGTGAAAAATCACACGTGTGAACAGCCCCATTGAAATCAATGGGTCCGTGTGCTGTGCGTCGTTTCAACGCACAGCACACGGACGTGATTCACTCTCCCTGGGGTGTGCGACTTCTGAACATGTCCTGTATATAACACCTATTACCCAGACAGATCATATTCGTGGATGTTTACACATGGGGTGTAATGGAAACAGCGGGGTACTTAGATCTACCAGATATCGGCTGTTATAACAATATAATTGGCTACATGTATATAAACCTGTACTTTACACTACAGCCTCAAGACATCTCCAATGGCTCTTTGTTGTATTATGAGTGTCATATGTTGGCACAGAAAGAAACTTCGGGGTACCTGGAAATCTGGGGTTCTGTTTTTGTTACTTTAAAGCGATCTACCAGTAAAAAATAAAAATTCAGTGCGTGTAGATTCTCATGCGCAGGACCTTTATGGAGCCCTTCCCTTCAAAGCTCAGCAATTTGTGCCGCAGACCGTCTTAGGCCTTATTCAGACAAAAAAAAAAACGGAGCGTTTTTCATGCATTTCCGTTCAGTGTGGTATCAGTGTTCCCGTTTTTATTCTTTTCTTATTATCGTTGTCGGCAGCACATCTCCCTGTGCAAAGTGGGAGACGCGCTGCCGACATTATAATAACGGATGGGGACGAACGATTGGAGTAACGACCACTCGTCCCCATACATAGTTCCGTGTGACAGGAGCAAACGAGCGCGCTGCACCGGCTGAATATCGGTAGGTGTAAAAGGCCCATTACAGTGGAGCTGCAGCCCGGTCCTGGTCACTATCTCTATAAGCCTACTAGCTCATATTATGCTTACCACTCCGACCATTCCAATGTTAGGCCCTGTTCACACTGAGTATTTTGCAGAAGGGAAAAAAATAAATAAGGGACGAAAACAAAACACGATTTTGCCTTGCCTGCACTTTGCCGCAGTTTTCTCAGCATTTTTTGGCCGTGGACGAAAAACACTCTGCCTCCTATTGATTTCAATGGGAGGTCGGAGATGGAACCATGGGAAGAAAGAGCATAACGCTTTATTTCCCGCAAGCGAAATCAATGGGAGGCGATTTGGGTCATCTTTTGGTGCGGATCCCGACACACGTTACACGTAAAAAGCAAACAAACTGTGAGAACAGGACCTTCGTATACTCCGACACACTGCTTCAATCTGTGCAGAGGCTGCTGTAATCACAGGACTTTATTAGCAAGTTCCCTCTGGATACAGACAACTACTATCTCTCTGCTCCTCAGCGGACAACATTAGAGAAGAAAAGGACTTGAGTCAAGTCTCCTCCTACTCTGCGGATGTTTAAAGGGGTTTTCCAGTCCTATGTAAACAGTAAAATGTTCACCCATGAAGACAATTGTTTTTTTTTTGTTTTTTTTAAAAATCTAAACAGCTTCACAGTTTTGTGCCGATTAATTACCTAATATATCTTTACAGCGTTTGCAAGGGGTTTGGAGCACGGCCTCAGAAAAACCTTCAGACAGATTTAAAGGCTTTCTAAAGGTGTGAAAGGGTTTGTTTTTTAAATAAAAATGTGTATTAGGCATCATTTACACGAGCGTAATATACGCGCGTGTGACGCGCGTGCGTTTCACGCGTGTCGTACGCACCTATATTACTCTATGGAGCAGTGCAGACAGTCCGTGGGTTTTGCACAGCGTGAGTCCGCTGCGTAAAATCAAGACATGTTCTAGATTTCAGCGTTTTTCGCGCATCACGCACCCATTAAAGTCAATGGGTGCGTGAAAACCACGCAGGTCTCACGGAAGCACTTCCGTGCGAACTGCGTGGTTCGCGCAACAGCTGTCAAACTCTGAATGTAAACAGAAAAGCACCACGTGCTTTTCTGTTTGCAAACATCCAAACGGAGTGTCAAAATGATGGCGGCTGCGAGAAAATCTTGCATCTGCGCATCATGCACTGATGACACACGCAGCTGTTAAGTTCCTTTTGCACACGCAAAACACCGCGTTTTTCGCGTGCGCAAAACGCACACGCTCGTGTAAATCAGGCCTTAGTGTGTGTGTGTTAATAAACTTTGTAAATACATATTAAAAATTTGTTTTACTTTTTGAGTTACAGCTGCTCTGTATTCTGTATACAGAGCAGCTGTATCGTTCGCTAGGACCAGAATCCGTCAGTCCCACGAACCTGACGGGTTCAGTGACGCAGGATGCACCTGTAAACTATCACATCTAAGTTATGAACCCGCGGACCTGACGGGAACAGGATTTAATGAACGATACAGCTGCTCTGTATACAGAATACAGAGCAGCTGTAACTCAAAAAGTAAAACAAATTTTTAATTAAACTCTTGTAAATACATTTTAAACACACACTAACACTTTTTTTTATTAAAAAAAAAAACAAAAAACAAAAAAAAAAAAAATTTCAAACATTTACATAAAACATAACATGCAGGCTACCTGCAGCCACCACTAGATGGAGCATTCTGCATACAGTGTATACATTGAACTCAATAACACCGTAGGCAGTATGCTCCCCTTAGTTGTGACTGCAGGCAGACAGCATGTTATGTTTTAAAGCTTTGTCTATTCAGGGGATTTGGAGCTCTGAATCAGAGTAACAAAGCTCCATCCACTATATAAAAAAAAAAAAAAATCCACACAGAAATTTGGACCTAAAAACAACAGGATGATACAAAATTGGAGATTCACTTTAAACTGCAATATTCCAATATACTTTTCGATTCTCCACCATTTTCAAGATCCCTGCTTGCAGTCCGTAAACAAACATCCATGGCTCGTGTCCTGCTCACACAGCTGCAAGGGTGACTCGAGCTGCGCAGCAAATTATCAGTACAGAGTTTCAGCCTATAAATGTAAACAAGAAAGTTGCCATTCACTGACTGTAACCAGAGATCTTGAAAGTTGATACACAAAAGTATCAAAAAGTTGCAGAACTTTTCATTCTACAGTGAGCAAACTTAGTTGAATATAGAAATACCAGTATTTAGACAGAAGTAGTTCCACCTCCACTTGAGTAATGAACCAAAAGTTTTACGTTTTTCTTCCATGAAGAAATGAATGAAGGCAAACGGAATTTTTTTTTTTTGTCCAAAACTGTATTTGTAAAACTAGCAATTCATCTATTCATCGCTGTTCAAACCAAAAGATGCAAAATACAGTAGAATTTATTTGTACAAATTAATTGAAAAGCCGAGATCCTTTTTGTTTTCAAGTCCCTCAAAGTCACAGCATATTTTTCTCCAGGTCGGTACGCAGGAATACTGCAGAGTTTTCAAAAACACACACTTTATAAATATATATTTATATATAAAACTATAACCAGTAGTCGCTCATGTAAGGACGGGGGAGGGGCGGGGACTGTCGGGAGATTCGTGGTCCGGTCTCCCAGTGCTACAAGTATTGCTTGCTCCAATTGCAGCGGATTCGGAGCGGATGGTCCACGATTGTCGTATGGAGGGGCCGTGAAGGGACGATGGAAATCCACAGGATAAGGCACTATTGATTATAATGGACACGTCCAACGACGCCCATGGAAATAAAGATATAGTAAAGTATAAAGGGATTGTTAGGGGGACTGACCATTCTAGAGTTATTCTATATTATCACCCGAATTAAAAAAACATTAAAAAAAGTGTTGTACAGGATTAGAAGTCATGGCTACATTCTTTCAAAAAAACAGTGCCACAGCTGTCCACAGGTGGTGTGTGGTATTGCAGTTCAGCACCATTCACTTTAATGCGACTGAGCTGCAATACCAGACAGAGGCCTTGGACAGGCGTGGCGCTGTTTCTAGGAGAAAGCGGCCATGTTTTTCTGATTCTGGACAACCCCATTAAGCCTTTTCATACACGATAACCCCTCTGCACTCATATTGGCAATCACACAGGAAGATGACCTCTCTCTGCTGACGAGACTTAAGCCGGCCATATGCAGAAGACAATAAAACGCCCGCGGTCGATCAATCGTCTGTTGAATTGTTCAAACGAACAACAAATCTGGCCGATCGGTGAGTCAGTTTTAACAAAAACGGACTCCTTGAGGCTGGCGCAAAACGGCCAAAAGTTTCTAAAAGGGTACGTCCACTTCTTCAACCCTTTTTTTATTGATCCAAAATAAGAAAAAAAACGAAGCAACTTGCAAATTGTACTAAAAAAGATCTCCTAAAGTTTTGGGTATACAGCTCCTACGCAGACCTATGTCTCTCAATGGATTTAAAACCCATGCAGTCGGATTATGCAGTCATCTGTTACTTCAATCCACCCCCTTTTCTATCGTCAGTAGGTTAGCGAGAGACAAAGCACACAGGTCTGCATGGGAGCTGTATACACAAAACGGTCATTTATTTTTTAACTTGAAGTGCAAAGTTGCTTCACGTTTTATTTTTGATGCATTGGAACATTAAAAAAAAAGTGCACGTAACCTTTAAGGCGGCCATAGGTTTTACAATGGTCTGTCAGATCCCCCAATAATACAATATTTATAGGGTATGGTAGACTTTGCCAATGGAAAAATCAAGGTGGCTGGGTTTGATTGGCTGCTGCCTTTATACTATTGGTTCCCCCAGATTAGTGAGGTCACGGGTGTCCGTCATCTCCACAGAAATAACACATATACATTCTGCTGTGCGGAAAGTGCATGTCAATGGGGAAATCTGCCATGTTGGCCAAAAAAAACAAAACTTTTGAAATAAAAATTATTGAATGTCTACGGCCACATAGGAAGACAAAATCCTCCTCTAGTACAGGGACAATGCTCTTCTAGTACAGGGACAATGCTCTTCTAGTACAGGGACAATGCTCTTCTACGGGTATTCGATACAACCGTATGGGTCTTTAGGACAGTATCAATTTGCAGTCACACCCTATAGACGAATTGTAGTGTATCGTATTCTATGTCGTGTTCTTAGGTATTGTCTCCTTTATGTCACTGCAAGAAGAAAAGGGAGAGGTAAGGGGGTCTGGACATCGAATATTAGGAGGAAGATCTAAAGCCATAAATTTGCTGAACACCTAGTCCTGACGGAGGACGATGGCGAAGGAGCAGCCGCAATATTATATAGCATGATATTATGTATAGCAGATCATGGGTGGCTGAATGGGATTAGATGCTGGTGTGTCTTGTGGGGTTGGGGGTGCAATTTAATAAACTTCATACAAAACAGAGCTGGGGTCTGCGATGGTGACACAAGTCTTATTGGATGGCCCCTTTACCTCTGCGCTAGCTACAGGAGATGCACAAAGTTTTGGTGTCCTACGCTTAAGAGTTTCTTGGTTATGAAACAAGTGGGGACGTCGTTTCCTAAGACCCCGTCTTTCCTCTGCCCTTTGAGAAATAACAAAATGCTTGTAAAAAAAAAAAAAAAAGAGAGTGGGCATTAACGGAGGTAGGACCACCAGCCACAAATAGGACCAAGTGATGGGGTTGGTCACCTGTTCTGCGTGTAACAGCCCCCTATAGGAACACGAAGTATGAACCACATTGCCTGGACTCGGCCCATCCTACATTATTCCAGTTGACCCCTGACCACAGTCTAGGGACGTCTATTTTCCAGTGTTAAGTCCCAGGTTATGAGTAAGGGGCAGGTCGTGCGTCTGTCCAAGTGCTTATTGGTTGTCCATGAAGAAAGCAGCCGATTACCAGGTCCCCCAGCATTGCAGCATTGTCGTGGGATTGCTCTCCGTTTCTCAAGGTCCTGTATTGTGCAGGGTTACAAATAAATGACCTGAGCACTCGAAGGCTGGCGAGAGGATTGTAGGGTTAACATGGACTGAGAGAAGCACTGAAGACAAGTCCTCTCAGGGAACGGAAGAGTGCAGAAAGAGGGAGAACAACCTCGAAGAGCTTCCAGGAGAGGCGTTCATCAGTAGTTTTTATCCAGGGATCCGGGTACAACACTGAGCAGGTGGCAGAGATGCCACCTTCATGTCATTGCTCCCCCACATTGTGTCAGTCTTTGGTAGTCTGTGTAAAGGGTTAAGTATTTCCCCTGTGTCTGTAGCTCATCTCATGCGGTTCTGCCTCATCAGTGGGACGATGCAGGACGGAGGCCCGGCCTTGGTCAGGAAGGGGTGTTTCAGCAGCTCATTGGCAGCGGCTCGTTGGCTTGGGTCTCTGACGAGAAGCCGGTCAATGAATCCCTTCAATAAGGGAGACACCTGAAAGAGAGAAGCACAATAAAAGTGATTGCTCCTCATTTTAACCACATGGTGTCATGTAATGGAATCCCAAGACTTCCAGATAAAGTTGCTCCATTACTCCCATACCGAAAACCGCCCCATGACCCATGATAACCTCTATGTAAACCTAACCTGGGACTTTTCGCAATTCTATAGCTAACAAATATACAAAAATATCCATTTCAGCTGTCAGGGGCATACACAGTACTCATAGGAGCCCATAGGGGGAGCTGTGTTAATACAGACGCATCATACGAGGAGTCAGTGTTTGCCCAGAATCAGAAAAACATGTCTGCTTCTTCAAAAAACAGTGTTACACCGGTCTACATGTTGTTTGTAGTATTTCAGCTCAGCCCATGGACAGGTGTGGCGCTGTTTTCGGAAGAAAGACGCCATGTTTTTCTAATCCAGGACAACCCAGTTGAGCTTCCTTCTGGTCTGGGCAGGGCTCTATGTTGATTAATTTGGTATAGGCTAAAAACCGCGGCAGGTTGAACCTCACTATGTTTTCTGACTCTTTTCTAAGTAGAAAAGTGACGCAAGTCAAAAATAAGTTGTGATTGTCCTCGCCCACGTTTTCCGAAGCATTAAAAGTGGCGCAGGTGCTTCCTAAATATGAGGTTTGGCCTGAACAGTATATTTCTTGATGTTTTCACATCTTGGACCATCCTTGGAGCAACTTGAATACATAAAGAAACTGGATTATGACCTATACCCCATTTACCAGACAGGAGCTATGTGAGTAATACAGGAGAGCAGCTGCGGGGAAACCAAATTCACCGCACCATCAGCACAATACAAACGCCTGTCATTTACGAGGCGATTCTGTTGTCATATGCAGTAAGTATTACATTAACCCCTCTGTACAAAGTATACGGGCTGCTGTAAACCCCTGTACTCTGCCGATTCTGATAATTCGTATCCCAGCAGCTGCACTCCTGTAAGGGCTCGTTCAGACGAGCGGAATACTCATCCGTGTGGAAATAGCGGACAGCACACGGACCCATTCATTTCAAGGGGACTATTCAGACATGTGTGAGTTTTCACGCAGCGAGTGTCCGTTGCGAGAAACTCACTGTATGTCTAATATTGTAGTCGCCCATTGAAGTCTACGGGTGGTCGAAAAGCACGGCCAACATACGTGTGCGGTCCGTGTCTCACGCACCAGTTACAAAGAAATGCAGAGACAAATACACGCAATGCACACGGACATGGACATGAAATGTAGGGAAAAAACGCAGCTTTTTTACGTGCGCAAATTGGACACACTCTTCTGAATGTAGCCTAAAGTTATATACGTCATTCAGCTGGTGCTCAACAACCCTGGACATTATCGAAAGATTTTGGAGATCAGGGCGCGAGTCCTGCATACTCAGCCTTTGAGATCTGCATTCAGTATGTTTGTGTGAACTGGCGGATGTGTCAAGATTTCTTAGGCCTCATTCACACGGCAGGGTTTCCCGGCCGGGTGCCGGCCGTTCATAAATCGTCCGGCACCCGGCTGCATTAGGAATGATAGACCCCTAATGGGGCTATTCACACGACCGATTTTTTGACGGCCGGAAAATCCGGCCGTCAAAAAATAGGACATGCTCTATCTTTGCCCGGGCACCCGGCCGCCTGGCTCCCATAGAAGTCTATGGGGCCGGGTATTACACGGCCATCACCGGAATGTGTTCCGAGTGACGGCCGGGTTTTCCGGCTCTTGCGCTCTATCTCCTCCTCACAGCGCTGAGTGCATGTGAGGAGGAGGAGTTGATGCCATTCTGACGAATGGCATCGCTGTACACTGTGTTGCAGGGCCGGGGTGTACAGCAGGTGGAGGGAGCGCTGCGCTGGCTCCCTTCCCCTGCTTGTTAAAAGCACCCTGGCTCGGCGACACCTTAGATGGCGCCGCTAGTAGCAGCAGCTGCTGCTGCGGCTGCTACTACTGCAGCGATGCCACTATAGCAGAGCAGGGAGGTATCTCCCCGCTCTGCTATGTGCTAGCCGCACATTAGCTCCTTGAAGGAGCGGAATCCCCGTGTTTTCGGGGATTCCGCTCCTGGACAGAGCGCTTGATGTCTCTGTCCATATCTGGGCAGTGACATCAGGGGAAACTCCTGAAGCGGAATCCCCGAACACATGGGGATTCCCCTTCAGGAGCTGCCGCTGATGTCACTGTCCGGATCTGCCCGGCCCGGCACGGATGCATAACTTTATGCAAACCGGCCGGGCAGAATGGCCGATTTTACCGGCCGGCACTCGGGCTCGGGAACGACCCGGTCGTGTGAATCCCGCCTTAGGGTTTATATTTGAGGACATGACACCGTTGCGATCTTGAATGCACAATCCCCAATAAACTCAGCAGTGTTAAAGGGGTTGTCTGCAGCGGCCGGTGGTTAATTGGTCTCCTGGATGGTATAATGTGACCAGCGGGTGGATGTCAGGTGGCTGAAGAAATTAAAAAATTGTCCGTTTCGGTGAACATTTATAGCATGTCCAGTTGTGATAAAGACTATGCAATAGGTAAACCTGCAGTCCTATGCAAAAATAGGAACACCACATCACTAGGTGGAGTTATACAACACGCAAGATTCATGGAGTCACGGTGACGAATGACAAAGTCAGCTCTGCTACATCTAAAGGTAAGATTATATCTTGTTGGACCGGTTGTCGCATTCTGCTGAGTAAAAGGATTACAATGTCTATGTTGATGTAAAGTTGTAGTTATACAAGCAGTGCAGCACCGAGTACTTTACAGGTTAGTCATGAGGGCTGGAGACACGGGATTTCTCTGCAGCGTCAAACACAGAGAGCTACAACGTGTGATCACCGGCAGGAATACAGATACAGCTCCGAGAAACGGGGCAGCGGACCATAAAAATCGCACCCTACTGATGTCCTGCATACTCTGCCAGGGCATGAGCTCAGCTCAATATAATAAATGACTGAACGATTTAAGGTAACCACATTAAAAACAGAAAAATACAAAAAAATTGATATGAACTGGGGAAACCCCAATGTGACCTCCTCCAAACATCAGTTTTATGTCATCCAAGAAGACTTCACTCTACAGGCCAGCGCTTAAAGAGGCTCTGTCACCAGATTTTGCAACCCCTATCTGCTATTGCAGCAGATCGGTGCTGCAATGTAGATTACAGTAACGTTTTTATTTTTTAAAAACGAGCATTTTTGGCCAAGTTATGACCATTTTTGTAGTTATGCAAATGAGGCTTGCAAAAGTACAAGTGGGCGTGTTTAAAAGTAAAAGTCCAACTGGGTGTGTATTATGTGCGTACATCGGGGCGTTTTTAATACTTTTACTAGCTGGGTGTTCTGATGAGAAGTAACATCCTCTTCTCTTCAGAACGCCCAGCTTCTGGCAGTGCAGACACAGCGTGTTCTCGAGAGATCACGCTGTGACGTCACTCACAGGTCCTGCATCGTGTCAGACGAGCGAGGACACATCGGCACCAGAGGCTACAGATGATTCTGCAGCAGCATCAGCGTTTGCAGGTAAGTCGATGTAGCTACTTACCTGCAAACGCTGATGCTGCTGCAGAATCAACTGTAGCCTCTGGTGCCGATGTGTCCTCGCTCGTCTGACACGATGCAGGACCTGGGGAAGTGACGTCACAGCGTGATCTCTCGAGAACACGGCTGTGTGTCTGCACTGCCAGAAGCTGCGCGTTCTGAAGAGAAGTGGATGATACTTCTCGTCAGAACGCCCAGCTAGTAAAAGTAGTAAACACGCCCCGATGTACGCACATAATACACGCCCACTTGGACTTTTGCAAGCCTCATTTGCATAAATACAAAAATGGTCATAACTTGGCCAAAAATGCTCGTTTTTAAAAAATAAAAACGTTACTGTAATCTACATTGCAGCGCCGATCTGCTGCAATAGCAGATAGGGGTTGCAAAATCTGGTGACAGAGCCTCTTTAAAGGGGTTGTCACATTGATATCAATGACAAATGTGTAATGCTTAATTACCCCTGTGGTGGCGCTGCAGGGAAATTGAACACTTACTGACAGATTTCAGCACAAATTACAGCTGATCGCTGAGCGGGTCACAGCAGGGGGACACTTTGTGATCGCTTTACTGTTAAAGAACCTTTCTTAGGCTCCGTTCCGACGTTCCGTCTGAGCTTTCCGTCAGAACGGAGCCCTGACAGACACAAACGGAAACCATGGGTTTCCGTTTCCATCACCCATGATTTCAACGGTGACGGATCCGCTGCCAATGGTTTTCATTTGTCTCCGTTGTGCGAGGTTTCCGTAGTTTTGACAGAATACCGTAGTCGACTGCACTATTCATTCCGTCAAAACGACGGATCAAACGGAGACAAACTGAAACCATCGGCACCGGATGCGTCACCATTGAAATCAATGGTGATGGAAACCGAAACCTATGGTTTCCGATTGTGTCTGTCAGGGCTCCGTTCCGACAAAGTTCAGATGGAACGGAGCCCTAGTGCAGATGTGAACGAAGCCTTACAAGTAGGGATTTTCTAAAGTGAAGAACATCTTTAAGGCAAGTTCACATGTAGCGTTAATACTGCGTACTTTCCGCTACGTATTTTGTTGCGAAAAAAAAAACCCGCAGGATAATACAGTAGCAGCAAACTGAATGATAAGTGGTAAAAACGTTCAGAAATTTACCTGGGTTTTTTTTTTTTTTTTTTAAAATCCTCAGCGTGTCAATTGTATTTGCGTAATCGCTGCTTTTTTGTTGCGGGGTTTCCCCATCAGATTCAATGGGAAGTTAAAAACACACAAAAAACAGCAGATGTCATTTTTGCAGTGGAAAAGTTGCGATTCCGCTGCGAAAAAAAAAAAAATCTTATACTTACCCATAATTCTGTGTTTCTTTGTCCAGGCCAGCCTCCTGGGATGAGGTTTCATCACATGTGACCGCTGTAGCCAATTACAGGCTGCAGCTGTCACATGGGATTAAACGTCATCCCAGGAGGCCGGTCCGCAGGACGTCAGAGGTTAAGTATGGGCATTTTGGCTTCTGTTTTCCGCATCGGACAACCCGGACGAAAAACTTCAACACACTTTGGTGCGGTTTGTCATCCGAACACCCTGCGGCCGCCAGGGCGGATACCCGGTGTACATTTCCACAGCATCTCCACCCTGTGTGAACATACCCTTATTCTCCCTTTTATTTTTACGGCAAGATATGGCATCCCAAACGGTAGCGATTCTCCTTGCAGAGATCCAGCTAGTAAAGAGTCTTTCAGCAATTCTCCTTGGGAGTAAAATATGCAAATAGCCCTCCACCAGAAGGAAGAAAACGATCTCTAGTGCCACCTACAGGTGGTGCGCTGAGTCAACATAAACAAGATCCAGATGGGGGGGGGGGGTTTGGCTGATCACTGGCCATGTTTGAAGGCGCTTTAAAAATGGTCGGACATTGACTTACAAAGAAGTCACCTATAGATGGCAGCAGAGAACGTTTTCTTTTGCATACAGCAGGATATAGCACCAGCTGTTTTTATAGAACTTTATACAATATATTGTGTCTAGACCTTTGTTCTGGTGTCTTTAAAGCCTATGATCCGCTTTTAACACCATTTTGCAGTCTGTATATGGGTATAATCTACATAAGTGTCGTGAGCTATTAATCGTGAGTTTGGGGTCACATCAGTCAGCAGTTGCCATGGTTACAGATATAATTAATTTAACACCCATTAACCAGGGCTGAATTTAACCATTTAGTCACTGACCTGTCATTGATCATGATCTCTCCCATGTGAATCCCTTTGTTCATGTCTAAAATCTCCGTGATACTTCGCACTTTAGATCACAACTGTTCACTTCCTCCCAAACCCGGCCGATTGTGGACAGGACCAGAACTTGTGTTCATTTCCGGTTTGATCCACTTTTAATGACGAGTCCTTTTATTACATAAATACAGCGTCACCAATAATCTCGTTTACCTTTTGCACATTTTTCAGTTTTGGAGGCAAATTGTCCCGAATCATCTTCATTGCCTTTAGCGGAGGCTCATTAAAATAGGGGGGTTCTCCGTCTACCATCTCTATCACCATGATACCCAGAGACCAGATATCGACCTGAGAGGGGAACAAAAACACAGAATGACAAAAGGTGGTCACTTGAATTAAAACTCCTAAACCCCCAAGCCAGGAATAATGCCTCACCTCCGGGCCATAAGGCAACCTCGAGATGAGTTCTGGGGCCATCCAGTAAGGAGTTCCTACCAGAGATTTACGACGAGGAACTTCTTTGTTTACCTGGGCACAGAACCCAAAATCTGATAGTTTCACCTGCAAATAGAAACCCATATGTTACATACACGAGTAGAGTCACCATTAAAGATCTATTACTCTAGATGGTGAGATAAATAGATACACAGATTGATAAATAGATAAAAAGTAGAGGAGAGCAGCACTTCTATATAGGATTCACGGGGATTTGCGAACTCGACCTTGATCCAGGGTCCACCAGGTACACAAAAACATTAACCCGCTACTGGAGTGCTGCAAACCTACAAAAAGTGGTTTATTCATCCATGTAAATGCAACGTGTCAGTCCCCTCAGTAAAGGTCATGAGGGGGGAACAGAAACGTAGCATTTACATGGATGAATAAACCACTTTTTGTACTTTAAACCGCTACTGTAGTGACACACGAGACAGACAGAGAGAGACACACACACACACACACACGAGACAGACAGAGAGAGACACACACACGAGACAGACAGAGAGAGACACACACACACACACACACGAGACAGACAGAGAGAGACACACACACACACACGAGACAGACAGACACACACACACACACGAGACAGACAGACACACACACACACACGAGACAGACAGAGAGAGACACACACACACACGAGACAGACAGAGACACACACACACGAGACAGACAGACACACACACACACACGAGACAGACAGACACACACACACACGAGACAGACAGAGACACACACACGAGACAGACAGAGACACACACACACACACACACACACACGAGACAGACAGACACACACACACACACGAGACAGACAGACACACACACACACACACACGAGACAGACAGAGACACACACACGAGACAGACAGAGACACACACACGAGACAGACAGACACACACACGAGACAGACAGAGACACACACACACACACGAGACAGACAGAGAGAGACACACACGAGACAGAGAGAGAGAGACACACACACACGAGACAGACAGAGAGAGACACACACACGAGACAGACAGAGAGAGACACACACACACACACACGAGACAGACAGAGAGAGAGAGACACACACACACGAGACAGAGAGAGAGAGACACACACACACGAGACAGACAGAGAGACACACACACATGAGACAGACAGAGACACACACACACGAGACAGAGAGACACACACACACACACGAGACAGAGAGACACACACACACACGAGACAGAGAGACACACACACACGAGACAGACAGAGAGAGAGAGAGACACACACACACGAGACAGAGAGAGACACACACACACACACACACACACACGAGACAGACAGAGAGAGACACACGAGACAGACAGAGAGAGAGAGAGACACACACACACACGAGACAGACAGACACACACACACACGAGACAGACAGACAGACACACACACACACGAGACAGAGAGAGACACACGAGACAGAGAGAGACACACACACTAGACAGAGAGAGACACACACACGAGACAGACAGAGAGAGACACACACGAGACAGAGAGAGAGAGACACACACGAGACAGACAGAGACACACACACGAGACAGACAGAGAGAGACACACACGAGACAGACAGAGAGAGACACACACGAGACAGAGAGAGACACACGAAAGACACGAGACCGAGAGACAGAGAGAGAGACACACACGAGAGACAGAGAGAGAGACACACACACACACGAGACAGACAGACACACACACACACACACACACACACGAGACAGACAGACAGACACACACGAGACAGAGAGAGACACACACACACGAGAGACAGACAGACACACACACACACGAGACAGAGAGAGAGACACACACGAGACAGAGAGAGAGACACACACGAGACAGAGAGAGAGACACACACGAGACAGAGAGAGAGACACACACGAGACACACACACACACGAGACAGAGAGACACACACACACACACACGAGACAGACAGAGAGAGAGAGAGAGAGAGACACACACACACACACACACACACACACACACGAGACAGACAGAGACACACACACACACACACGAGACAGACAGAGAGAGAGACACCATTAAAGATCTATTACTCTAGATGGTGAGATAAATAGATACACACCATAGATCGACAGATTGATAAATAGATAAATAGATAAAAAGTAGAGGAGAGCAGCACTTCTATATAGGATTCACGGGGATTTGCGAACTCGACCTTGATCCAGGGTCCACCAGGTACACAAAAACATTAACCCGCTACTGGAGTGCTGCAAACCTACAAAAAGTGGTTTATTCATCCATGTAAATGCAACGTGTCAGTCCCCTCAGTAAAGGTCATGAGGGGGGAACAGAAACGTAGCATTTACATGGATGAATAAACCACTTTTTGTACTTTAAACCGCTACTGTAGTGACACACGAGACAGACAGAGCGAGACACACACACACACACACACGAGACAGACAGAGACACACACACACACGAGACAGACAGACACACACACACACACGAGACAGACAGACACACACGAGACAGACAGAGAGAGACACACACACACGAGACAGACAGAGAGAGACACACACACACACGAGACAGACAGAGACACACACACACACGAGACAGACAGACACACACACACACACACACACACAGACACACACACACACACACACACACACACACGAGACAGACAGACACACACACACACGAGACAGACAGAGACACACACACGAGACAGACAGAGACACACACACACACACACACACGAGACAGACAGAGAGAGACACACACACACACGAGACAGACAGACACACACACACACACGAGACAGACAGAGAGACACACACACACACACACACACACACGAGACAGAGAGACACACACACACACGAGACAGACAGAGAGAGACACACACGAGACAGACAGAGACACACACACACGAGACAGACAGAGACACACACACACACACACACGAGACAGACAGAGACACACACACACACACACACACACGAGACAGACAGACACACACACACACGAGACAGACAGAGACACACACACACACGAGACAGAGACACACACACACACACGAGACAGACAGAGACACACACACACACACGAGACAGACAGAGACACACACACACACGAGACAGAGAAAGAGACACACACGAGAGAGAGAGACACACACGAGACAGAGAGAGACACACACACGAGACAGACAGAGAGAGACACACACGAGACAGACAGAGACACACACACGAGACAGAGAGACACACACGAGACAGAGAGACACACACACGAGACAGACAGAGAGAGACACACACACACACGAGACAGACAGAGAGAGACACACACGAGACCGAGAGAGACACACACGAGACCGAGAGAGACACACACGAGACCGAGAGAGACACACACGAGACCGAGAGAGACACACGAGACCGAGAGAGACACACGAAAGACACGAGACCGAGAGACACACGAGAGACAGAGAGAGAGACACACACGAGAGACAGAGAGAGAGAGACACACACACACACGAGACAGACAGAGAGACACACACACACGAGACAGACAGACAGAGACACACACGAGACAGAGAGAGACACACACACACACACACACGAGACAGACAGAGACACACACACACGAGACAGACAGACAGAGACACACACACACGAGACAGAGAGAGACACACACGAGACACACACGAGACAGAGAGAGACACACACGAGACAGACAGAGAGAGAGAGACACACACACACACACGAGACAGACAGAGACACACACACACGAGACAGAGAGACACACACACGAGACAGACAGAGAGACACACACACACGAGACAGACAGAGAGACACACACACACGAGACAGACAGAGAGACACACACACACACACACACGAGACAGACAGAGAGACACACACACACGAGACAGACAGAGAGAGAGACACACACACGAGACAGACAGAGAGAGACACACGAGACAGACAGAGAGAGACACACGAGAGACAGAGAGAGAGAGACACACGAGAGACAGAGAGAGAGAGACACACGAGAGACAGAGAGAGAGAGACACACGAGAGACAGAGAGAGAGAGACACACGAGAGACAGAGAGAGAGAGACACACGAGAGACAGAGAGAGAGAGACACACGAGAGACAGAGAGAGAGAGAGAGAGACACACGAGAGACAGAAAGAGAGACACACACACACACGAGAGAGAGAGAGAGACACGAGAGAGAGAGAGAGACACACGAGAGACAGACAGAGAGAGACACACGAGACAGACAGAGAGAGACACACGAGACAGACAGAGACACACACACGAGACAGAGAGAGACACACGAGAGACAGACAGAGACACACGAGAGACAGACAGAGAGAGAAACGAGACAGATATGTAATGTTACCCGTCCATCGTGGGTCAGTAGGATAGAGTCGCTCTTAATGTCCCGGTGAATGACTCCCTGGGCGTGCAGTACAGACAGCGCTCTCAGTACAGATGCACACACCGCAGCAATCTGCTCCTCATTCATCCTGAAAGCAAAACACAAAGTCTTCAGTGACAAGTCTGGAGAGAGACTAAATGGAAACGGTCACCGATGTTCTGATAAATGTCACCAATAACAGCGAGACAAGAAAAAGCAAAATCACCGGAAAATACAAGACACTAACAGATCTGCTGGAAAAGCTGCTGAAGAACAGGAATCTGAGCAATAAAGGGGTACACCGCCCTTACAGCGCAGGCTCAACCAAGGGTTAAACTAAGACTTATATGTTACGGAACAAACAGGCAAATCAAATGCCCTTCTACTGACCTGCAAATCTGCTATTAATATACAGGCCATCATTTACAGTAACCTGCGTATATCAGAGACAAGCAGTCATATAATAGCAAGTGTCTGATTGGTTAACAGACTAGATCCCTATTATAGGATCACAACCTGTCAAAAGGTGGAGATTCCCATAATAGGTAAGCATTTGAGAACGGCTGTATATTCGCTATTATAATGGAGCTAATGGAAAGTAGAAGTTAACTATAGCAACCAATCAGATTACCACATTGTTTTTGGATTAATTCCCACAGTGCAAAAAATAAGAACAGGACTCCATAAATGTCTCCTTATACCCTTCTGCCTATTTATAAAGAGAGATTAATAACTGCATTTTTTTTTTTTTTTTTAAATAAATTAGAAGGTAAAAGTGGGAACGCAGGTAAGCGGAGCTCACAGCGGTATAATATCCATCATTCATTCCCGGAGCTTACCTGGTGTGTGTCACGATGTCCGTCAAGGCCCCTCCTTCCAGAAATTCCATCACAACCCACAATTCATCTCCAACCAAGTAACTGTTGTACATCTCCACCACATTCTCGTGCTGATAATCCCGCATTATTACCACCTGCAAGACACAGGAAGCATCAACAGACTGTTCACTTGTGGCTGCATAGACGTCAAGGAAAAACGAGCGCACTTTATATAAACCCGCGAGCGAAGACGAATTAAACAGAATTGACAATACTCTATTGTAGTTCCGTATTCCAGCTCTAGAGGTCACTGTTAGCAGGGCTTTAAACTATATACACAAAAGTATGTGGACCCGTGACCATCACTTCTATAGGAGCTTGTCGAACACGTGTCTATGGGAACGTATGTACATTCAGCCAAAAGAGCATTTGAGGGGTCAGGCGCTGATTTTGGAGATCGCATTCCGATTTATCCTGTGCTGGATGGGGCTGTGCTCATTTCCTCCACAGCAAACTCGTCGCACCAGGTCTTTCTGGAACTTGGTTTGTGTGCAGGGGCACGGTTAGGCTGGAAATAAGGGGCCTAGTCCAAACCTTGAACAACCCCAGACCACTACCTCCTGCACCAAATTTTATATTCTGCCGGAATGCAGACTGCCTTTTCCCATCGCTTGGTTGAACTTGATGGACATACAGGGTCTGACAGTATCAGACATGGACCCTGTATGTGTCTTCTTTCAACCGCACTAACTATGTAACGAAGATGGTGAGTCATGATTCACCACTGCAGAGCACGCACAGCTCCAGTGGTTTGGTGCTTAACATCCCTTCAGTCACCGCTTGACATTGTACATGATCTTCAGCTTAGGACCATGAAAACCCATTACATGAAGCTCCAGACGCAGAGCTCTGATGCTGATGTCACTTCCAGAGGCGGCGTGGATCTCTGTAGTGAGTGATACAACATAGGATAGGCCATTTATATGTGCCACAAGCTTCAGCACTTAGTGGCCCAGCTCTATGAGTTCGCTTGGTCTACTGCTTTATGGCTGAGCTGTTTCTTCTAGATGCTTCCACCTCACAATAATAGCACTTATAGGGGACTGGGGAAGATCTAGCAGATAATAATAGTACTTATAGGTGACCGGGGCAGATATAGCAAATAATAGCACTAACCGGTGACCGGGCATATCTAGCAGATAATAATAGCACTAAACAGGTGACTGGGGCAGATCTAGTTACATAATAATAGCACTAACAGGTGACCGGGGCAGATGTAGTAAGATAATAATAGCACTAACAGGTGAATGGGCATATCTAGCAGATAATAATAGCACTAACAGGTGACCGGGGAAGGTCTTGGAGAAGAATAGCACTTAGAGGTGACGAGGCAGATCTAGCAGATAATAGCACTTATAGGTGACAGGGGAAGATCTAGCATATAATAGTACTTCCAGGTGACCGGATATATCTAGCAGATAATAATAGCACTAACAGGTGACCTGGCAGACTTAGCACTTATTGGTGATCTAGCAGATGTTTGCCTATGGGATTGCGTGGCTGTGTGCTTGATTTTATGAACCGGTTTGCAATTGGTGTAGCTGGAACTCCTGAACGCAGTAATTAGGAGGGGGTCCACAAACTCTTTAGTCTGGGATAACACGTCATGCTTTATATGTGTTTTTTGCAGCAAATCACGCGCAGTGCGAGATCCCAGACTCATTGTGTATCTGTACCAATGCATGTACTCATTGTAGATTTTTGTATATTAC
Source organism: Rhinoderma darwinii (assembly GCF_050947455.1). Taxonomy (NCBI): domain Eukaryota; kingdom Metazoa; phylum Chordata; class Amphibia; order Anura; family Rhinodermatidae; genus Rhinoderma; species Rhinoderma darwinii. Next base: position 108,733,359 of record NC_134694.1, on the reverse strand, counting down.
ACAATTATTGGTCAAGGTGATCAATTTAATATGGAAATTTTACTTTATGCACTTTCCCCATGTGTTCCTGGGAAACCCAGCAGATTGCAAATTGTGACCATATCCCCTTGTTCTATAGCATACTACTCCCAAACTGTCAGAAACAAAATAATAGTATATAAAGTATTCCTGTAAAGGGGATTCAATATGGCTGCAGTACCATGGCAGGACAATGAAGACCTCCCGCAGTACCATGGCAGGACAATGAAGACCTCCCGCAGTACCATGGCAGGACAATGAAGACCTCCCGCAGTACCATGGCAGGACAATGAAGACCTCCCGCAGTACCATGGCAGGACAATGAAGACCTCCCGCAGTACCATGGCAGGACAATGAAGACCTCCCGCAGTACCATGGCAGGACATCCTCAAACAGAAACAGAGAGTCCAGCCTTACCTCGTTGAATAGAAGTTCCCTCCTCTGCTGCTTGCGGAGATCCATCTTTTTGACAGCGACCAGTTTCCCAGAACTCTTGACGGTAGCAATGCAAACAATCCCAGTGGAGCCCTCCCCAATTTTGATGAAATTATCCAAGTAAGATCTGGGGTCACCGGGATCCACCACCATCTGCAGAGCCGCTCGAAACTGCTCGTGGGACACCCGCTGAGGCTCTCTCTGTGGGGATCGTGGCTGGGGAGCTTGTTGTGTCTGTGGTGGGCGAGAGAGCTGCGGGTCTGAGCTGTGCTGGGAGAGGACGGCTGGAGACGGCTTTTCTGGAGGTTTGGGTTTGGGATGAGGGGCTGGAGGCCGAGAACTGCCTTTGCTTGCAGGATTTTTGGGGTCAAGTGGATTGGCTGAACGTGAATCTGGTACCTGAACAGACAAAGATAAAATGACGGTGTGTGAAGACGACCATGTAGTAGATATTCATAGAAACCTACTTCTAAATGCCAAGTGATTAAAGGGATATTCCAGAAGTATATAATAATAGAAATATATAACTAGAATACACGGCTCACCTGTGGAGGTGCCCCCCTGCCAGGGTCAGTGTCTGCCCGGGGGTAAGTATTGAAAGGCCGCCCTGCCTGCTGTGTTGGCTTCACCGCGCCCTCTGCGGCGGGGTTACCCGGCGTACGGATATTGGGCCCAGATAGTGGTCTTTTGTCTCGAGGTGACTGTGGGCTGCCCTGTCCTCCAGTGTATGACGATTTCGGCCTTCGGTCTTCCTTTTCTCTCCTTACCACCCTATCAGCAGGCTGGCTGTAGTCACCATCTGTCACCCGCTTTCCATCCATTCTCTCGTGAGAACGCGTGGATCTGTTCTCTGATGTCTTTGGGTAATCTGGCGGTGGCAGCCGGTGTTTAATGCTTGGCTCTTGTCCACGTGGTTGTTGGGGTGCTGCTCTTTGATCTTCTTTCGGCCGGTCCCTTGCATGCTCTGTCCTGCTTCTCTCCGGGCCTCTACCTCCTTCTTCACGTACTTGCCGGAGGCGTCCGTCGCTAACGCCGTTTTCCGTGGGGACACGCTGCTCCCTTGGGTGACAGGGAGGACTCTCTCTACGCAATGAGTTAGAGCGACAGACAGACATATTCTCAAACTCATCCAGGAGCCAAGTCAGTGAGCCGTCTCGTGACATCTTGTTCCCACGCACGATTGTCTACGGCAGACAAAAATACAGAATTAAGAAAGGGAAACACATTTTTCTAGGACTCATTCTCTGGAAAATAGAAGCTGGAAGATGTTGGGGACATTGAATATCTGCCCATGAGCTGAAAATCAGAACATCTGTACATATTGTGCACTCTCTGCTCTAAGGGACTTTAAGACCATTTTACCTAGAATTTTGCAACCTTTTCTAGACTGTTTTTTAACTATATCTGCTTCTCGGGAAAGTTGGGTGACAATCAATATGACTCCCACAGAGGTGTAGCCTAGAATTTCTTGTCCTGGACAGCAGACCAATTTCCACATCATTTTGATAGATGCTCAACATCCCTCAGTGGAGGCAGAGCTCAACTACGAGCGTTACACTTTAAAAGGAACACTCCAGCCAAAACAGATACGCTGTGTTACGTCTAGTGCAGGGCCGGACGGGGCGGAGCATGACACAGGGATACCCTCTTAACCCGTTAGTGACCGGCCCATCGTGTTTCTACGTCGGTCACTAACGGGCCTTATTCCGATGCCATAGACTTTTTACGTCGCGGCATCGGAATAAGTTTACAGAGCAGGGAACTGTCAGATCTCCCTGCTCTCAGCTGCTAGAGGCAGCTGAGGGCTGGGGGCATCCCTGCTCTGCCATGTGAGATCGATATCAGTATCGATCTCACACGTTTAACCCCTCAGATGCGGTGCTCAATAGCGAGCACCGCATCTGAGTGGTTTTGGAGAGAGGGAGGGAGCTCCCTCTCTCCCCCACCGACACCCGGCGATACGATCGCCGAGTGTCTGTGTCTCTAATGGCAGCCGGGGGTCTAATAAAGGCCCCCAGGCTGCCCGAAGTGAATGCCTGCTAGATCATGCTGCAGGCATGACCTAGCAGATGCCTGTCCGTGTTAAACGGACAGGCAGTAATACACTGCAATACAGAAGTATTGCAATGTATTATAATAGCGATCGGAGAATCGCATATTATAGTCCCCTAGTGGGACTAGTAAAAAAGTGAAAAAAAAGTTTAACAAAGTTAATTTTAAAAAAAAATGTGAAAAAAATGAAAACCCCAGCTTTTCCCCTTACAAACTGCTTTACTATTAAAAAAACAAAATAAAAGTAAAAAAGTTACACATATTTGGTATCGCCGCGTCCGTAACGACCCCGACTATAAATCTATTATATTATTTAACCCGCACGGTGAACGCCGTAAAAAAAATAATAAAAAACTATGGAAAAATTGCTATTTTCTGCGAATACTGACTTTAAAAAAATGTAATAAAAAGTGATCAAAAAGTCGCATCTACTCCAAAATGGTACCAATAAAAACTACAAGTCGTCCCGCAAAAAAAAAGCCCTCATACAACTGCATCGGCGAAAAAATAAAAACGTTACGGCTCTTCAAATATGGAGACACAAAAACAAATAATTTTGAAAAAAAAGCGTTTTTACTGTGTAAAAGTAGTAAAACATACAAAAACTATACAAATTTGGTATCGTTGCAATCGTAACAACCCGCTGAATAAAGTTATTGTGTTATTTATACCACACGGTAAACGGCGTAGATTTAGGACGCAAAAAAGAGTGGCAAAATTTCAGATTTTTTTCTATTCCCCCCCAAAAAAAAGTTAATAAAAGTTAATCAATAAATAATATGTACCTAAAAATGGTGTTATTAAAAAATACAAACTTGTCCCGCAAAAAACAAGACCTTATACAGCGATGTCGACGCAAAAATAAGAAGGTTATAGCTCTTGGAATGCGATGATTGAAAAACGTAAAAAATAGCTTGGTCATTAAGGTCCAAAATAGGCTGGTCATTAAGGGGTTAAAGGGATTCAAAGAACATCAATCATGCACCTTCCCTTCAGGTCCTGCACTAGGCTTAAAAGATTGTCTCAGTTTCCCCTGGAGTGTCACTTAAGGACCCATGCACCTGACCGTAGAATTCATCCGTAATTACGGACCCTTTCATTTCATTTGCCCACGGACACCTTCCTGTATATTTAAAGGAAGGAGTCCGTGCCATAGAAAGGCTCCACAAAAGTTATTACGTGTCCTATTTTCTTCTTTTTACGGACCGTGGTCCCATACTTTATAAGCGCACAAATGCGGGTGACTGTCCGCGACCGCCCGTAGCCGCAATCACGAACCAGGATTACAACTACTGCCGTGTGCAGGGGGCCTTAAAGGAGTTGTCCACTATCTGGAAATGAATGTGATTTTTTGTGTAATTAAAAGTTATACAATTTTCCAATATACTTTCCGTATGAATTCCTCATGGTTTTCAAGATCTCTGCTTGCTGTCTTTCAGTAGGAACATTCATTGTTTACTTCCAGTGGATAAAATTCTGTCCATAGTCATATGATGGACACACAGGAGCTGGGATCGTTCGTTACATTCAGGGGCGTAACTAGGAAATACTGGGCCCCATAGCAATCTTTTGAGTGGGCCCCCCCTCCCCTAGGTGCCACACACAGCCCCCTTATAAATCGTGCCCCCTGTAGATTGTGCCATACAGCCCCCCTGTAGACCGTGTCATAATCGACTTGTATAAAGCGCCCCCCCAATACCCCCTTGTAGATTGCACCACAGAGCACCCCCCAAAATAATACTGTACATACCTTGCCCCGTTCCCGCGATGGATGGAGCGCTGCATATCCTCCAGGCGGGAGGATTGCGCAGGCCAGCGTGATTCAGTGACGTCATCACGCCGGTCTGCGCAGGGAGTCTTCCCAGCGCCTTATAGGTTGCAGGCCAAATGTGAACTGCAGCCTATAGTACTCATATGTATCTGCGTCCGGAGCTGGCATGAGGGGGCTGTGCAGCCCGGCCTATAGACATTAGGGGCGGCGTGGGCACCGTAGTGGCGTCGCTACCGCTGTTGCAGCCATAACGGCTGCTAGCGGCGCCACCAGGCATAAGGGGGCTATGTCCGGGAGCGGCACAGACCCCTTCATGACGCGGGCCCCGTAGCAGCCGCTACAGTGGTAACAACGCCACTGGTTACAGTATGTGTAGCAAAGCTGTGTCTTCTAACGAGCCGTGCACCTGTGAATCCATCACATGACCATGGACAGAAATTTATCCACTGGAAGTAAACAATAAATGTTCCTCCTGAAAGACAACAAGCAGAGATCTTGAAAACCATGAGGAATTAATTCAGAAAGTCTATTGGAAAACTGTGTAACTTTAATTTGCTGAAAGTGGACAACCCCCTTAAGGCATGCATGGATGCCCAAAGAAAAATGCATCTGCAACCACTAAGGGACCCATAGATCTGACTGTGGGCTGTTTTACTAGAAGTCTGACTTTCCTGCCCATTTTGAAAAAAAAGAGGCTTGAATAACATCGGTTGCGCTGGCATGAATCAGAGGACCACGACTGTAAGGAGGTCATCAGCAGCAATGTATAAATGTATTGGATTGCAGATTGAAGAGATTCTGCAGAGGCCCAAATGATATGAAATGCCTCCCTTCCCCCCACTGTACCCGTCTTGTACGCTCGATCCTGCAGGCTACATCTGGAGTTGGGTATCTCACCTTTTGTGGCCCATGTCTGATGGTAGTGATACATCCCGGGTCCACCAGCGGCTTGGGTCTCTTGGCAGACTCCTCTATAAGGCTTTGCCATTGTCGCGGGAGCCCGGTAAACTTCTGCTCCTGCTCGTCAAAGCCGGTGTGCACCCGATGTTCAAAGTTAGACGGGGCCGAGATCTCAAGGCGTTTCTTTTTCTTACTGAACATGGCAACTAGCTGACCTGCGGGGAAAGCATGCACAGGAAAGTGAACAAGCTTAGTAAAGAGCGAATACACGGAAAACCTAGTCTGCCATATACAAAAACAGCGACACTATTACAATTTACAGCCTCTCCCCCATCAGCATTGTGAGGCCTCCGCTTTATGGGTGCATGTGGGTGAGGGCTTTAAACTGGCATGGTTGGCACACGGATCTACAGACTTCACTGAACGGATTTGTGGACGCTGGAAGAGATGGCTCTATAATAATGTCCACTTAGCAGAGGTCATTGTGTTGTGCGATCGGAACACAGTTCCACATCTATTGATGCGCTAATGAGGCAGCGAGCAAAAACAAGAGAGCGACTTCACACAAAGACTGGATTTCTTCTCCAGAACAGAACGTATTCAAGCACGATACAGTGGAAGCAAGGCCGTTACCATGATAACGGGAACACCTTCCGAAAATAACGAACGTCCGAGATGGAAAGTACATGAACATTTTCCAATTTGGGCACATTAGCTACAGATGGATACAATAATATTAGCACAACCTGACAAACGCCAAACGAAATTCAGAAACTGCGGTTATTACGTCCTTATGCTAAAAGGGGCAAGTTAGAATCAGTGGAAGCTGAGGAATAGTTTGCTAATTAAACGTCTCATCTCTGAACAAGTCTAAGGGGTGGAGCCTGCAGACTTGTTCAGTGAGTGCTCTGCCCAATCAGGTAAAATGCTGCTCTGCGATGTAAGGATCTGTTCACATTACGTTAACGGCCCCTTTAGAAAAGCTACCGACAATTGCAAAAAAATATATAAAAAATTAAAAAAAATGTATACTTTTAACGTATACCATATTTTCCACTGGATACAGTTGTATGGAATAGTGCGGTCTACGACTAAATTCCATGTTGTTTTTATGTTTTTTTTTGCGGACCATCAGTTTCGCCATCTGCATACTATGGTCCAAGGGGCTGTAGAGGAAGCATACCCCCGTTTAGTTTACCTGGCCCCCGCTTAGTCTGGTGTGTTCCAGGCGGGGACTCTCTATCCTGTTGTATTATAGTTACGGAAACAGCCGAGCATTGAACAGCATGGAGAGATAGGCCTTCTCTCCACTAGCCCCCGCCTGGAATCTGCGGCTGGCGCACAAGGCGAAACAGGGGCCGGTTGTTGACCCCCGATCTCAAAATCGGTGCGGGTCCCATTACCAAGTAGACATTTATTACATATCCACAGAATAGGCTATAAAAATCTAATTTGGGAATACCCCTTTAAGAGGAAAACCGTAACTTTATTCTCCATGAACGTGAAGCATTCATATATCAAGACATTTATTAAGGTGTCTCACCCCATAAAAGTATGACCAGGAGATATGAACTCATTTCCTTCCACCCCTACATGACATGGCCATATGAAATGGGACGGTACTCACCCCCATTGACGCAGACTTTTGTTAAAATGAATGACTGATTGAATGAGGCCCAAGTCGAAAAAAAAGTCACAAAAAGAGTCACAAAAATTCAGCCAACTACACATGGGTGTACTGTGACTGTTTACCGGTCCGGATTCTGGATGTACCACCCGGACCCCCTGTGGCTGAACTGAACTTGCAGCGCAGTAGATCTCTATACATTTACCTGAATGAGGCCTAAGAGGAACGTCGATCAATCCTGATCTACTAGATTCCTTGAAAGAAACAAGTCAGCAAATGCTACTGCACCCAATATGCAAACTACCGAGGACGTATCCTGAGGATATACCCTAAATGTCCGAGAGGAGAAGACCCTTTAACAATTAGAACCTTTCCACAGGACGAGTCAAACGTTAGATCAGAGGGGAGCCAACTACTGGGACCCCCACCAACCGCTAGAATGGAAGCCCCGGCTGGAATACCCCTTTAAGCCATATAAGTAACAGCGTGGATTAAGGAGACGACATAGGAGAGCTCAGAACTTTATTCCATCCATCTAAAATAAATATTCTCCGCAAGTATCTCATGAAAACACAATTTGAGTGATAGAATGAAATACGAGAACTGTGAAAACCTAATTTATGCAGGAAATGAAAGGGAAATTTAAAATCATTTTCAAGCAAAAAAGGAAGAGTTGTGACAGCAAATAAGACGGAGGCAAAAAGTCTGCGATAATAAATGCGATGCTCCGGGAGATTTGCATCCACTCGCAGTCAGACAACGCCATTTATTTCCTGTATTCTTTGCTTATTGACTTTCTGTCTTTTGCCTGGAGGCGACTCAGCACAGGAGCTGCCGGAATCACAACTCTCAGAGTCAAATATATTCTAAAAGCTGAATGCAGAAAAACATCTATCAATTCTCCGGGAACCTGAATTGTGCCAACGTTTAGGTATTGTTATTTCTTATATTAATATACACTTACAATGATGGAAACAGCCCATGCGACTGCAGGTGCCGACCATCACACATGGCAAGCAGAGGTAGTATATGTTCTTTCCCATAAAATAACAGATACAAAGATAGTACTACTTCCCTGTAACTGTTAGATAGTACTGCCTCCCTGTGAATGATGTAGATACAGATAGTATAGCCCTGTAAATTATATGCCACCATATTGCTCTGTAAATTATATAGATACAGATAGCACTACCTCCCTTTCTCTCCGGTGAGTAATATAGACACAGATAGTACTAACACACTGACTATCTCTGTAAATTATGTAGGTACAGATAGTACTGCCCCCATGTCTATCCCTGTAAATGTAGGACGGCTCATACTGCTTCCCTGTCTATCCCTGTAAATGATGTAGGTACAGATAGTACTGCCTCCATGTTTCTCCCTGTAAATGATGGAGGTACAAATAATACTGCCTCCCTGTCTCTCCATGTAAATGATGTAGACGCAGATACTACTGCCTCCATACCTCTCCCTGTAAATTATGTTGGTACTGATAGTACTACCTCCCTTCCTCTCCCGGTGAGTGATATAGATACAGATAGTACTGCCAACACTGTCTCTCCCTGTAAATGACGTTGACGCAGATAGTACTGCCTCCATATTTCTCCCTATGAACTATGCTGGTACAGATAGTGAGGTTACATGGAGGCAGTACTAAGTTATAGGCCTCCCCATTTAGCTGCAAATTATATAGACAGATAGTACTACCTCCCTGTGAATGATTTAGGTACAGACAGTACTTTTCTCTCCCTATAAATTATTTGGGTACAGAAAAGTACTAGCTCCCTCTCCCTGTGAACTATATAGATACAGATAGTACTTCCACACTTCCTATCCCTGTAAATGATATAGGTACTGCTTGCCTGTCTCCTTGTAAATAATGTAGGTTCAGATAATACTGCCTCGTTGTGTATGTAAATGATCTAGGTACAAATAATACCATCTCCTGGTCTCTCATTGTAAATGTGGGCACAGATAGTATTGCCAACCTGGTCGCTGCACTGTATTAAACAATGAAAGCAAGAAACTTCCGGATATAGAAACCGATTTAAAAAAAAAAAAAAAAAAAGAAGGTTGGCGCATCACTTTAAGGTGCCATGGTTTCCCAGAATTGATCCAATTACGTAAACGAGTAATCTAAATGTACTGAAGAAGAGGTGGTTCACATGCCCAGGCACTCTCCGGGTCTATCCCTCACTAGACTACAGACTGGATATTGCGCTCTAGAAGGCAGACTGCTGTCAAATAGCCTGTACTCTGCTGGTGGATGGGCGAGGAATCTCAGGGAAAGTCCAAAATTCCCCTGCATTTAGTGGCACTGCGCCATTTTACCCCAGATCTTATAGCAGAGCTAGAACAATGCTTATATACTTCCTAGTAATGCAGCACACGCTGGTCGCCCACACGCGGTCACATGACAGATACGCTCAGGTGATACACTGGTTATTCCAGATTACAAAACCAAGTCTACAAATCAGTCATTCACAAAGTCACACCCCAAAAGTAGTCAGACAGCGAAAGCGAACATGACTAACAATACAAGGGAAAGCGAACGATAAACTAGAACATAAACGGTAAGGCCCCGCGCACACCACCGTATTTCTCATCCGTAATTACGGACCTATTCATTTCTATGGGCTACGGACACCTTTCCATATTTTTACGAACGAGTGTCCGTGCCGTAGAAATGATAGAACAGGTCCTTTTTTTTTTACCGTAATTATGGCACGGACTCACCATAAAAGTCTATGGGCGCTTCCGTAATTACAAACGGCTACAGATGTGCACACTTATCCGTCCGTAATCACGGAAGCATTGCTATGCAACGCCGGGGCGTAACCCTAGAGTCCTCCCTGTGTTTTAGTGGATCCGTAAACGCGGATGGTTTACAGATGACTACGGATACGTATTTACGGACAGTATTTAGGGATGGATGAAAAAGTCATTTTCCCTGTAAAAACTGCTCCCTTTTATCGAAGGTCAGGGATAAACCGCAAATCTCAATGACACAACCCACCAATTGGCACAATGAATCGGAAGGCCCCTGTCAAGAGCTACTTGACACCATCACACTCCTAATGACTTGGGACAGAAGATTTTATCGTACCCATCCCAGCGAGAAAATTTTTCACTTCCACATTTGCCAACATTGAGGCACATATGGAGACCACATCACTGTGCAGGTCCTCACCACCTATTAAAATGGGAACATACAAGCTAGGAATGGGCCCCCTTCTCTCCGTGGACCCCATATCAGCCACTGCTTTGCCTCTAGGCTACGCCCTTGGCCATATTAGCTAGCCACAAGTTATAGCAGCAGACGCCAAAGTTTAGGAGCGAACGAAAAAAAAAATGACAACCAATATGGCTGCACACCCTGCCGACTACTTCTCAAATATGGCCACCACAACGAAACGGACAAATATCAGTATCGCTAAGTACATAAAACATGATATAACTTTAGGTGCAGCTCTAATTTTTGATTTTGGGTGGAAATCCGCTTCGGGGTAACATTTTAAAAGGCAACGAACATCAATCACGGATCCCCTGAAATCCTATCGAGCATTAAATGGACTTCGGGTGATGAAATAGGTCACTGCAGTAACATATTTGGTGCCCTCCTCGACAGACCCCTAAGTGATATTCACCTACACTGGCTGCGGAATCCAGACTGAAATGCCTAAATAAATACGCAACGTAAAACACGCAGCACACCCCCCGCAAATCTATGTATTCAGCTCTGCTTTGTCCCGAACCGTAATAGGGCTCCCATTCTAGAGAACGGGGCCTGTATCGTACCTCCGTATATGCCACCAAGTATTTTTATGTCAGATTCTATAGAATTTTGCAGAAAATAAAAATCGTGGCATGCGCCGTCGGATCCTGTATACACGGAGCTCATCTCCCCTACAAGCATCGCTACTAGAGGAGAACCGCTCCATCCATACGGCGCTTAACGGTCTACATGGCAGCAGACCGGCTGTACCGCTTCATACCGGGGATCCATAAGCCGTCGCGTATACAGCCCTGCCGCGGCATGAGGCCTTATTGTGGTCACATCCGGACAAGCTGGAAAAACTCAACATGTTAAATCCTCTTCGTGTCCTCGTTTAATGGGAATGTTTAGAAACTTTATAACCGTCAGCCATGTGGCGAGCAATCTGCGGCGTTATAAAGGATCGTTTCATTGCACATTATATAGGGGGGGGGGGATCTACGCAGAAGACATTCTCCACACACCACAGGAGCTTGTTTTACAAAGAACAGATGAAACATGGGCTCATTGTACAAGTAGTAACACAGCGTGTGGCCGCATAGTGAGGAAGGGTGTGAGCCCGGAGCAGCGCTAATCCTTCCATGATGCAGATGGTACTGATAGACACATAGCAGTCCAATAGGAGTTGTAATAGAAAATGAAAATTCCAAAATAGTTCCCCCCCCCACACCCTGGGCTTCAGATTCGAACCCAGGACCCCAGTGCTAACCACTGAGCCACGTGCTGCCCGCATCACCACTCTACCTTTAGGGCCCATTCACATGAACCTCGCATGGAAATCACGCGCAGCCCACAGACCCGTTGATTTCAATGGGAACGGTCACACATGCATGAAACTCACTGCATGTCCTATACTGGGGCGTTTTCACTCACCTAAACGCCCATTAAAGTCAATGGGTGCGTGAAAACCACGCACTGCACACGGATGCCCATCAGTCTTTTGCACAACAATTCCTTTGAAAAAGATAAATTTAAAAAAAGTGCTTTGCGAGTGCGTGAAAAACGCATGCCACGCTCGCAAAGCACATGGACAGATTCTCGCGTTTTTTTCTGGCCGTACATCCGTCACGCTTGTGTGAATGTAGCCTTAGGCTGAATGCACACGATGCGTATTACGTGGGGTTTTGCCACGCGTATTTGCGTGTGGCAAAACCACAGCGTAATACAGTCCTAGCATAGGCAATGGGATTTCATGTCCACGCTGCAGTATTTTTCGGGACGTAGATTGAACCGGTGTGTATTTTCGAAACAGCGACAAGTTAATTTATCCCGCGATTACGCTTGCGAATTCTATCCCCCTAGTTATGCAGAAATACTCGGCAAAACCCGCAGCATGAAAATGACGCGACTTACACAAGACGTAAAAACCGCACCAAAAAACGCATCAATAAACTCACCTTCAGGTGCGTTTTTTTTGCTGCAAATTTCTTGCGGTTTTCTGCAGTTTTGCTGCGTATTTTCCGCAGTAAAATCAGCAACGTGTGCATTCAGCCTTAAAGTAAGGCTCCACCTTTGACGAACTTCTATTAAAACATAGAAGCAAAGAACTGTGGACTCCAGCACCAGAGAACAACCTAATGTTGATCTGCGAGGCCTCCATTATAACGCTCACCGCTGGAGTGTAGAAGTTTATTAAATGGGTGGATGCCGTGTCCTGAGGGCAGAGAACAGGTTGTTGGCACACGTACAAGTCAATCCCGGCTCTGGTAAATCAGCTTAGCTCAGTATTGAGCAAGACGTGGGATAGGGCGCTTGTTAGGAAGTTGTACCCCACCTGGATGGTGCTCCATGTCGCGGAGCTGCACCTCTAGTTTGCGGCTTTGTTTTTTGTAGGGTTAACTGGTCCTCTGTGATGTAAAGGGGAGAAGAACAGAGAGAGAACTCCCACATTCCCACTACAGTGCCTGGAACGTCTCTCCTCCTAATTAGTAACTCATTAACCGAGGTGGCGATCAGTCACGCAGAACTCCGCAGTGGACTACAGTCTGTACTGTGCGGCCCGACATGAGCATGCAGTGACCTTCTCTCTTAGGCCATGTCCACATTACGTTTGGGATGTGGTTCCATTAGCCGATGGAGGCCAAGAGAGTGCGCTTTTGGGCTGGTATATAGGTCAGTATGCCCTTTTTTTTTTTTTTAGATATGGAATAGTGTGGTAGATTACGCTATTCCATACAACGGGATCCAGCAAAAAAAATAAAAATAACATGGTAGCCTATGGGTTACATATACGTCACAGGGATACATTAAACCTGTAGGTTAAGCACGTTTCAGGATGTATACGTCAAACGGATCTCATAATAGTCTATGGGTAACGGATGCCTGACTACTGCCTAACCTATAGGCTATTATGGGATCTGTTTAACGTACACGTAATGAAAAGGTTATAGAAGAGCTCATGATGTATACATTAAACGTCTATAGGCCAAAAGCTGAATTCAAAACCTCAAAGTGTGAACACGGCCTTTACATGCCAATCAAACGGCATGACATAGACAGCGGATTAGTCCAGAGACAACTACAGATCTTTTTATTCCATACTTTTTGGGATTTACGTGAACACCCCACCCCCCCCCCCCCCCCATGCTCTCTGGTTAGGGCTCTATTCATTTAGCGATACACAGATCACATCGTCCGCTGTGGTCAATATCACGGACTAGCCGGTGAGAACTTCCCTACTTCATGATAAAGAGCGGTGGACATTGCTGGAGAGCAGTTACCGTAAGGAAACGTGGATCTCAAGACGGTGGCATATCGCTAGAATTTGCTACCAATGTCTGAATGGCATTGTGAGAAAAGACGACGTTCCAGCAGTGCTCGGAGAGCGCCATGCCACTTCATCTCCACTCATCTTTTTTTTCCCAGGAGGCCGCATGTTTGCCCGTTGACTAAAATAAGAGATTAGATTCCTTGAAGTCCTAGATTCAATTCCTGAACCAGGAAGATCAGGATGAACTAAAGGCTCTACCCGGAGTGCTTTATACAGTGCTGAAACATCCATTACCTGGAGGACAAATAGAAATACACAATGAAAGTCATCCAAGGTTGGCCACAGATTTTTGTCTATGGGGACAGGCGCCTGTCATTGGGAAAGTACTTGACCAATCTTCGAGATAAGCCATGTCCAGGGGTCTTCCAGACGCTTATCTCCTCCTCCTATATAAATACGATGACCTTAACTCGTCATTTAGAAGGGGTCAAGACTAATTTAGACAACTGCAATCTGAGGTTTGAGGCTGCCCGTAAACATAGCGACCATGTGAGCGGCCATAGAAGAGATGTTTGAGTCAGGGCATTACCTGCCAATCATCAGGGTATAACCCGGAAAACCACGCACGTTACGAGTTCAGGCGGACCACGTGTCTATGACCACATTATAGTCAATGACTCACCACGTGTCCTCTGGAAAAAAACAGAGTTGACCGGAGACAAAGTGGCATGAAGCTTTCCTAGCAGCGCTGCCACTTCCTCAAAAACTGTCCCAAGGACCAGTTACCTGAAGAGCTTGCACTCTATAAACACACGAGACTGGCAGAGGACATAATACTGAATCCAGCAATGAAAGAGAAAACGCACGGAATCCGTTCAGCCAAGCAGAATCTTTTATAAATGTATTCCTTGAGGTCGTCCTGCCAAAAAAAGGGGATACTACAATGTGCGTTACTGCGCGACGCATCCCCACCCTCCCCAACCCCCACCCAAAAATATCCTAAGTTCATTTATTTATTTGGTTACATAAAGAAATAGAAAGTGTTTCAGTACAACAGAACAATCTTCACACACACAATCCAGCGCTGCTTCCTTCCTGAGGACGAGCCAGAGGCAAAACACGATCTCAGCAGGATACATTCATACAGCGCAGAGCGGGCCCGGGACACAGGAGAGCGGCAGCGCTGTAGATCACATGTATACCTATAGCTCCACAGCTGCTGTGAAACTACAACTCCTAACATCCACAGGCTGCCGAGCAATGCCTGGTGATCATGGAAGAAGTTGCATATCTTTCTTGGCATGGAGGAAATATCATAAGAAAGGATTATATCCTTCTATTATTAGCACTAAGGTGATGTTCACACGTAACGTAGAGATTTTCCGGGCGGATTTGTTGTCGGTCAGACCCGCAGTGTATTACAGTAGCATCATAAGTGGATATAATGGACACCCCCATACACATTAGCCGGCCGGTCGGTCCCGTCGTAATCAGTGGGTTGGGCCGACGATCATCTAATACGTAAGGGGCACCTTTAGGATCGTTTCAGTCTGAGGTACGTTTCGGAAGGATTTCCCAACATCTACTTCCACCTGAAGGCTGCGACGTGCGTCAGGCATACGCCGCTCACAGTAGAAAAGAAAAAAAACACACATATACCGTGCAGGATATGCTTATTTACTGTATGCATCTCCATAGAATAGAAGGTATACCAAAAACACACCGTCCAGGCATAAGCAGTGTGAATGGGGCCCTATGGATACATTCGGCCTATGCCCTGAAAGTTTTGACAGCTCAGACGCCAAATGTAATTTACAAACAAAGTGTTAACAGAGCCAAGTTCTACTCTTGTATTAAAGGAGTATTCCCACTTTAGACATTTATGGCATATCCACAAATGAATGATAGGTGGGGGGTTCCAGAGCCGGGAGCCTCAACTATCTTCAGAACAGGGGTCACCCAACCACCATCTTGCCTCCCGTGGATGTCATACATTTCTAAGGTTGGTATTACCCTTTATTCGTCTACAATTCCAACACTGTACAGGATCGGAAGCTTCCTTCATCAATAATTTGCACCAATTATCAACATAAATGAGGTGCTTTTCATTACCCGGTAACTACAACCCTTTTTTTAGACACGCAAAACTGTTGATGTCGATGTCAAAAGTGTCTACAGCTCGTCATGGACGTCATTTGGAGCCATTGGAGACAGAACTCTGCTGCATTTTACTTCGTAAATCTTCACCATGGTGTTAAAATCCCACCGCTGATTATCAAACTCATTGACCTTGGCTACAGGGGACGTCGTTTGTTTACAGGATTGATTGGTGATTGATTGATTATGTCTCCGGTGTATGGACAGGATACATGAAGAGCTATTCATAGAGGAAATCCATCTATTGCTTCCATAGAGAGCAGCCTGACCTGAACGTCCACCAGCTTTTGGGAAGAAGTGCGAGTAAAGGGCGACACAGCCGGTAACACCGTAGCCTTCCAGCACTGGGCTCGACCACAACATCTGGAGTTGGTATGACCTTCCTGGGTTGTGTGGGTTCTCTCCTATACCGATCGGTCAATTGGCTTCCTATAAAATGGGTCCTAGTGTGCGAGTCCCAATGACCCCCAGACTTGTACATATCGCTACGACCGGTGCTACATGATGCTCGGCATCTGGCAACTCAAGTCATATGATACGATATGCTTCATGTGACTTCCCACCCACATCCCCCACTTCTTTATTGCCTTTCATTCCCCCTACCCCCAGACACACACAATGTGGGACTCTAACCATTCCTCTATATTACTGCAAGTCTTGTATTCACCTTCTCACCATCATCAATAATACAGAGATGCCGGAGAACGAACTCTGCACATTAATAATTTGCTGGACTCTTGCAGAAGAAGACGACGAAGAAGACGATGTCTTATATTCAAATATTCATCGCCCCATATCCAGCTAAAGCTACATCCTAATAAAGTGATTGGTCATATTTAACCTCTTAATGACTGTCTACACACCGGTCACTAGATACTGAGATTCTGCTTAATGGCACGGCCGCAGGTATACGGTTTGCTTGTCGGTGGCTTAGAAGTCAGGGTTAAAGAAGTGCTTGACTAAGGTAAAGTCCTGCCCCAGTCCTCACGTCACTCTCTAGACTCCAAAAAAGATATTTTAAACAAACGTTCCATCATAGAAAAGTTGTCCAGTTACCGGGGCTGTAGTAAAACATCGCTCATGGGTCTATATTGCCTTTAAAAGTAGAAGAAAAAAAATGTCCTCCTTGTTCCCTGAATCACGTTTACTCCACGCAACATTTTAGTCCCCTATAAACCTAATAACTTTGATGAAGGAAAATACTATTTATGCAAAAACTATAAAGTACTAACAACCTAAAGGAAAAAACATCAAAAACAATTCGGAGAGTCCAACAAAAAACCAAGTTATCACCGTTAAACCTGCCTGCTCAATAAGGCACAAGAAGCCTCAGGCATTAAGGGGTTAAAGATAAACTTACTAAGAGGGTCCGTGTCCGCAGGACTTGTATGGACGCTGCTTCTGTATCTATTAGAGAAAATAAATGCCAACCACCTGCCTAGATTCTCATGGACACATAAGGGACCCAGCACGGAGATGTCACACTCCTGCAAGAGTTCCCCACGCATGACGGACACTATTCTCCTGTGCAGGTGGGTCTCGTGTAATAATGGGTGAGGCACATACCCACTAATGGCCTGGACAGGGACTCCCAGCCTTACAAGAAACAAATCACCAACAGTAAAGGACTCACCCTTGGCATCGCTTTGGGCTCCGGACACCATAGAGACCCAGGAGGAGAGGACACTGGCTGCGGGAGAGAATTCCTGGAGCTGTTTGATGGGAAGTTTCAGGCCCTCTCACTGTCCCAGCCAGTTTCATGACGTGAAAGATCAGCTCCTCCCCGGCCCATGGGAGGAGGGAGGAGGACAGGAAAAGACAGGGATACCAGGAGGGGTCAGGATCACAATACAGCAATGAATGTGCGCTGGATCATTGCTAAAAACCTGGAGGAGACTGCAAGGTCTGATCCGGAAAAAAAGACCAAAAACGGAGAAAAACCTGCTATAGGGAGGGCTGCGCGCATCATACTAGACTGGCGTTTCCACATTCCTTCATTTACAGTTTGAAAAAAAATAAAAAATACACAATCTCTGTATTTCTCCTGCAAGTCAGATTACAGTTCGCATCCACGTACTTATAGGCAAGCTGCACAAATGACAAATCCCCAATATATATTTTTTATAGGAATAACTTCGTTATGTGAATTAAAAAAAAAAAAAAAAAAAAAAAAAAAAAGGGGGTCCAAAATGTTCCTAAAACGATGCAATTTTCTAATATCCCAGTCCCAATTCTCATTCGTAGGGATTATCGGGGGAGGGGGTAGCAGCTTAGCTATAAGAGGTTAAGTCCTGGGATGGGACGTACCTATTAGGCCCCGTGCACACGACCGTAGAATTCATCTGTAATTATGGACCCATTCACTTCTATCGCCCACGGAAACCTTCCCGTATGGGTGTCTGTGCCATAGAAAGGCTCCGCAAAAGATCGGACAGGTCCTACTTTTTGCTTTTTACGGACTGTGCTCCCATACTTTAAAATGGAAGCACGGCCTGCAAATGCGGGTGGATGTCCGCAGCCGGCTGTGCCCGTAACCACGGACAGGGATTACAGGCACGGTCGTGTGCAGGCGGTCTAACATAACGCTCCTGTATAGAGGGGAACGCCGGCTCTACTCGGACCCCTACAAGCCTCGCAATTGGCACTTGGATACAGAATTGGGACTTGGTGCCCAAGTTGGTTTTTTTGTCAGTACAGAATCTTTTTACACTCATGAACTCAACTAAACCATGTTAAAGTATCTACAATTCCATACGTAGCCCATGATATTTCCTATGGTTGATAAAACTGGACAATAAAGTACAAGGACAAGAAGCAATAGTCTTGGTAAAGATTTTTGAAAATACCAGAAGACGAGGAAAACAAGTCAGCAGGTCTCTGGCCAAGTCAGAGCTGGGCCTTCCACTCCACACACGGTCAGTGTCACGCTTTATCTTATTATGGACTCACTATTAGGAGATCCAGTGTACTAGAAAAGTCCAGGGCTGCAAGACATCAAGTCGCACAACCCAAACATTTTTGCGATTTGTCTGCGACTTGTTGTCGCATTACTATTTCAGGATGCGATTTTGGCTTTGCAACATCCACCCAAAAAAAGGACGCTGACATGTCGCAAATGAGTCACACGCGACTTCGGCTGTGTTCACATCAGCGTTGACTCTCCGTTGAGGTGTTCCGCCGGAGGTTTCCATTGTGACGGAATCAATAAAGTAGTCGACTGCGCTATGGATTCCATCAAAATAACAGTACCCTGTAACAATGGTGACAAACGGAGACTTTCTACCTGCGACCAAAAACTTTGGATTTTATGTGACTGTCGTGTCGCAGTCGCGTTAAGTTGCAGGTTATACAGCAGCCACATTCATGGTCAATAATTGCGATATCGAATCGCAACATTGCAATCTTCATGTCGCGACCAAAGACACGGTGTAGCCCTAGCCTTAAAGTGGCTGTTTTATAATCAAAAATGATCACCTATCCTGCCTGGTCTCTGGGACCACCAGCAATCGAGAGAACGGGGGTTCCTGAATTGACAGGACATTGAATGGTGCGGCGGTTGAGCATGCCTGCTGCTGCTCCATTCAAATGAATGACGGAAACAGCCAAGTATAGCACTCAGCTGTTTCCATCATTCTCATAGGCAGTGAATGGAGTGGCGGGCACATGCTAGATAGCCGTTCCATTCAAGCTCCTCCTTGAACGGAGTGAGGAGGAACCGGAGTTCGGGAACCCTGTTCTCGCCATCAGTGGTAGAGTCCTTAGTATAGGGGATAATTGTCTCATCGCTATGTATAGGGGGATAATTGTTCTGGAACAACCCCTTTAAGTACAGAATTACTGAAGAGTAAGATAAAGGGGATAGTTCAGGATCCTGAAGCAGCGCCACTCTGGTCTCTTGTGTCTGGTATTGCAGCCCATCTCCACTCAAGTGAATGTGGCCAAGTGCAATACCAGACAAGTCCTATGGAAAAGAGTGGCGCTGCTTTTTGAAAAACCACTTGTTAAGGAGCGCGACCAGGAATAAGACGGATGAAGACAACCTCAGAAAACATGCAAACACCATTGAGAAGCTTGAGGATCTAAATAGAAGATAGACTATGAAATTCGAAACCCACTTGACTGCACATAATAGAAGCAATACATCAATCTACCTGAGGAAAACTCAACTACTCCAATATGAATGGAAAAACAAGCCAGCATTGCAATACCAGTCATAATAATTTTCAGATATATAGATATATATATCTATCTAGATCTCAAATCTGGCAGAGCAGGGTCACACAGCCTTCCAAAACTTGCTCCGCCTGTATTTCTAGATGGCACAAGAGACGGAGGTGGCGGCGGCGGTGGCGTTGCACACATGTTAATGTAGATCTGCTTTCACTGCTCCTACTCACACAAAGGATTAAAGAGAATTACGAGCAGCAGGATCCCGGGCGCTTCGACCCAGCTCATCTGACCAGTCACAAGCAGAGCGTCCTGATATTACAGAAGCTTCCCACATACCCATTCAGAACGGCTGCTCATAGTGATAATCTGTGTGTAAATGAGCAAGCGATGGGTTAAGATGGACAGAAGGTTTATCAGACTGGAGATTTAAAGTCCACACTGATGGGATATAATCCTGACACACTGTGACGACCTCTCCTCGCTGTCCACTTACATTATTTTAAGGATTGTGCCTACACATTCATAGACAGAGCAACAAACCCTGCATAGAAAACATCAGGCCCCTGTGAATAAGGCTGCGTTCACATTACGTTTTACCTCTTCGTTCAGCAGATGTTTCGCGAAAGCTTTCAAAGGATAGGCCGAACGTTTCCAGGGCCCCACTGACCTGGTGTATGCCAAAAGAGTGTCCTTTTGGCATACGTTGAGCCAGTATGAGTCGTTATAACAGCATAGTCGACTAAGGGGTCTACTTTTCAGGAGACTTCTCTATGAATCCAGCGTGTCGAGTGGCTACAAATATCGTCTCTCGTTCTGGGGGATTCAACACGTCCATGCATTGCCCAGACAACCTCTCGTGCTACCATGTTCGCCAGTACAGTCTGAGTCAATTAAATACTTTTGTGTCAATAAAGAAAAAAAGTATTTAAAACATCAAATAGGAAGTGTGTAATGCTTCATTTCCCCTGTGGAGGAGCTGCAGGGAAATCAAACATCTGCAGCTGGAGTCCCCCACAGATTACAGTAGGACAACTAAGCTTATGGTCGGGGGATTCTTCTAACAAAAGAGGGTATATATCCAAAGTGGACAAGCAAAATTCGCAATGAGTTGGATTACAGACCTCTATGGGTGGTGAAACTCTCTCTCACCTTCATACACAACAGGCACAGCAGTGGCCAAAGCCTATGAGAAAATGTATGGACCAACACGCAGGAATAACCTCCTTCTAAGGTCCCCTGCACATGGCAGTACCCGTAGTCCTGGTCCGTAATTATGGCTACGGCCGTCGACAGTCATCCGCATTTGCAGACCGTACCCCCATTATAAAGTATGTGAGCACGGACAATAAAAAAAAATGGGACATTTCTTATTTTTGGAGGAGCCAGTCTACGGGAAGGTGTCCGTGGGCAATAGAAATTAATGGGTCCGTACTTTGATCTGCAATTACGTCCCGTATAGGGATACAAGGTCCACATGGGGCCTCAGCAACCAGAAGCTCTCGATAACACCCCATGGCCCCAATCTCAGCTAGATTCCTAGAAGTACTGGAACCAATACCTAGAAATGGTCCGCCAATCAGAATAGACCCTAAAGCTGGAAACTAGACGAATGAATATTCTTAGATTCTTTGACCGATACCATTACTCACAGGCACAGAAAAAGATCATCAGATGCAAAAATAAAAAACACCCCAATTATGCGATGTCACCGGCTTGACCAGAGACTTTTCGGAGCAGCACAGAGGGATGTGAAGGTTTGCAGATGAAAAGCAGGAGATAGTTTTATGACCAAGAGGTCAAAAGTCTTGACCTCCTCATGACTGCAGAGACTCCTGAAGAAGAGACTCATGAACATGGTCATTGTGACTGCTCTGGAGAGCACTTACCATTTTATATCCCAACTTTTTTTTTTGTTGGGAGGGGGGGGCACAGCAATTCCCCCTTTATTTTTTGAGGTTTTGTTTGTTTTACTGGTGTACAACGTGCAATAAAAATGATATGTTAAAATTATTCTGTGGGTCAGTACAATTACGGGGATACCAAATCCATATATATTTCTTTATGTTTAACGACTTTTGTAAAATAAAAGCATTTTTGTTATTAAAAATAAATAACTTGATTTAGTGCAGCCGTATTCGGAGAGCAACAACTTTTTTTCCACCGATCATGTGAGGGCTTGTTTTTTTTTGGTGGGGTGAGTTACCATTTTCATTGGTATTATTTGGGAGTACAAACATCTCTTTGATCACTTTTTATTGCTTTCTTGGGAAGAAAAAAAAAAAATGCAATTCTGGTGGTTTGTTTTGTTTTTTTTGGGTTTTTTTGAGCGAAGTTCACCATGCGTGGTAAATAACGTGATAATTTTATAGTTCGTGTCAGTAGGAACACAGCGATACCAATTAGGTGAACTTCTGTTGTCACTATGATACGTCAAAAGTTTTGTGAAAGTATAGGTACACTTTAATGCCCTAGCTGCCATGACAACGCATCAACACCACGACATTGCGACGCGGGGGGGCTAATGGGATGACAGAGGGAGTTGCTTAGTTGCTGCGATCGATATTGACCGCGGTATCTAAGGGGTTAAGCGGCCATGATCAGCGCCATCCCAGTTGCTGCGGGCTGATGGCACGGGAGTTTTGTGTGAAGTATTTCCCAAAAGCGCCGTACATGTACGTTGGATGTCGGGAAGGGGTTAAAGGGCAGTCCCATACGGGTATATAGATATCATAGAGGTAGGTCCCTGCTCGGGACCCTCCCTACAAGGCAGTGCGGAGATCCGCTAAATATCAGTGGTCTCTGCACTGGCAGACTCGACCCGTCCATGTACTTAATGGGCTCCTAGTAATACAACATGTATGGTTGGCCGCTACTTCCCCTAGTGATCTCCGCTGATTGTAGGGGGGGGGGGGGGTCAGAAGCAAGACCCAACGCTTTTAGGGAGAATTTTCTCAGTAATATGCGATCCAATTTTTAGTACGTTTCATATGGAACTTGAGGCACAGTGGGGTCCCTTAAAAGCCTAGGGGTGCCATGTTATAACTCAGAGGGTGTACGGAGCTATGACCCGGCCCGATGCATGAGAGGCCTTCGTGTTTATGGTGCCTGTAATGTGTGACCGGGAGGACGGAAACTATGAAAATTAGGACACAATAGGACAGTAAAAAATTGTGTAGTACCGTGTTATAGAGTGAAAATCATATAAATGTGAATTTCATAGACCGCAATACAGCAGATAATATATACAATGACTGGCAGCTGCCGCATTTGCCCATGGCTCAGGATAAGCAATAACACCCAGAGCTTGCCCCGTGCTCATGGCTAGTATTGTACGTGTCAATGTACTGATTCTCAAGACGTGCTTGGGGTGAAGGGGTTACTGACAAGGGGGATGGGACAGCTATGCCTGGAATGTAGAAGGAGACACCGAGACCATCTCCATGCAGCCCCCCTGATTATCCAGACACATGCCAGGGTCTAGTGGTTAACAGGCGGCATTATTAAAGTAACATGACCCCTACAAATGACTATTCAGGTTGTAGCCCCACTGATGCCCATTGATTCTGCGCCCTCCTGCGGCGTCTCCCTTCATGTAATAATAACCATGTGTGACATGAAAGGGCAACGTCCTTCCTGGAAAGCTCTTTTGTCACGCAGCATTATGCTGCACTGTGCATTATAAGCGGTCAGGTCTGCAACACAATACGGGCACAGCCAGTGAGTGCCAGCCTTGCACGTGGCACTGCCCTTTCCAAGAAGTTGCCTGCACTTGTTATCCCAGACAGCTGCAAAGTACAATCCACAGCTAGAGGAAGCAGGACACATGCGAATATTCTGGGGTAGCAATGAAAGATCTGCTATCCAAATCATCCAAAGTGTAAGAGAAACTGATGGGAGTTATCAGCTCCCGGGAATGAAACCTGGACATCGTCCAAAGCACCAGCCACCCCCGCACTCCCAGCCGGTGTCCTGCGCCGATCACATACATCTGCGAAACGCGCCTGCGATGGGATCATTCTTCACGGTTCGTGGAGGTCCCATATTTGGCGCCGTCGCTTGCTCACGATTATCATAGTCAATTTTACTAGATGCATTCAGCTTAAACCAATATTTGCTCTGCTCGTGAACTACAGCATTCTCCTGTTGGTTATCCCACCAAAACAACTTATCACCTATCCACGAGCATTTGATTACTGGGGGTCCCACAGCTGGGACCCTCACCGATCAAGAGAACCCTGAATGAACACCGCTCCGCTATCTCTGGCAGTCCCATAGAGAATGAATGAAGCGGCAGCGCGCATGCATGACCACCGCTCCGTTCATTCTGGGTACTCGGGGACCCCCTCTCTCTTGATCGGTGAAGGTCTCAGCTGTGGGACCCCCAGTAATCAAGCACTTGTGGATAGGTCATAAGCTGTTTGGGTGGAATGACCCCTTTAAAACTGAAAGGGGTTGTACAAGATCATAAAGACTTGGCTGCTTTCTTCCAGTAACAGCGCCACATTTGTCTATGGGTGGTGTCTGGTATTGCAGCTTAGCTTCAGTGAAGTCAATGGGGCTGTGTAGATGTGTGGCACTGTCTTTTGGAAGAAAGCAGCCATGTTTTTCTACTCCGGGACAACTCTTTGAATGGGACTGCATGAGATGTCTAGGAGTTCAGTTTAACAGCTCGTATTCTGGATCCAACATTGAGCCCGTCACTGTGTTCTACCCAACTAATTCACAGCACCATAGACCCCTATATAGACCCCTATATAGACTGTTAAACAGTATGGCGATAGACTTTAACCTGCCCCTGGCCGCCTCAATAATGTTTAGTTGGGAGAATTAATATCACAGACACACAAGATTCATTTATTGCGTTACATAACGTCTGAATTTCTACTTTGTGCTCCGTCTATCGGTCAATTCGATTTGGATTATCACAAGCCTCGCGCACCACATCTGGAGACATGGGATCCACATTATCAGAACTGGGGCAACAGCAGCTGCTTCCTTTATCAAAAGGTCTTATTCACACAGTGCCGGTTTTTTTTTTTTTAAGCCTGGTTGCGGCTTCGAAAACTGCACTGTGTGAATTTACCCAAAAGATCAGATCTCCAAAGTGGGGGTGGGGTGGGAACCTTTACAACAGCGGGTGGCCTAGCTATAATAATAGCGCAGGGGGGGGATCTCTATCTGGAGTCCATAAAGAAGAGGGGTGCAAATATGTATTAATTGAACATCGATTGCTACCAGCGTCATATTTATGAAGAGTTGCCACATTTGCCGTGTGTGCTAGGATCAGGGGTGAATGGCTTTGTTGTCGCTTTAAGTGCCACCGATTTCCGTCACTTTTCCATACAGGCACCTGGCACATTTCAGTGGCGGGCACCATATTCACCCCCAGACTTTTACTAGGATGGGAACAATTCCCATCACAGCTGAATTATCTTCACGCACACAGGGCCGGCCTTCCGTTGAACGATGCCTTGTGCATTATCTTCCGTTGGCGCCCCCTCCAGATGGTGTACGGACATACAATGTATAAATAACCCTACAGTGCTAAATACGTAGCGCCATACAGTGTGGTGCCTACAAAAGGGTGCCATACACTGGAAAAAGAATACCTCCATATAGTTGACTACCTAATGCTATAAAGTGCTGCCACCACCATACAGTGCCACACTATGTATATACCACAAAACAATGCAAAAATTATTCCAATATACAGTGACCAAAAATGAGTGCCACACACAAATCAATCTACACAAGCCGGGTCATCTGTGGCGCCCCCTTCAGGAGGGGCAGCGGATGCCCCGTGCTACCGCACAGTTCGCAACACCCCTAAGGCCGGCCCTGGATGTTCATATGATTGAGGGGAGGGAGTTTTGCCTGCCGTAAATCCAGCCGAATATAGACAACCTAAAAGGGGCATGCTGAGGGTTGTAGTCCCGCACCAGCTGGGGACGGGCGGCCTGTAATTGTCCCCGTCCCTGCTGTATGAAGCTGGAGCTCAGGTAATGACAGGTGTGGAGAGGATACACTTGTTCCTCGAGCAGGTCGCAGCTTGCCTCACAGGGAAGGTTGATGGCAGCGCATCTTGAGGCGGGTGCAACGCACCACCTGTGTCCGCCTGTCACCCACTGCTACAGCTCTGGCGGTACCTGCAAAATAGGGGGCATTAAGTACCACGCAAAAACGTAAGGGAAGTGATTACGTAACTCTAGCCATGCGATAACTAACCCATCGTACGACTTGTGCAGAAAACCTACGTGACGAGTATTCCAGGCTAAAACAGGAAACACTGGGGTCGAAGTGACGATCCACATAACAAACCATAAAAGTAAGAGACCCGGCTTATTGTCCTAGTCACAGTACCGCGCCCAATCCGAAAATCACCCGCACTGTGCCAATCACAGTGCTGCCACACCTACATCCCACCAGCGACTATTGCTTTAACCCTTCTATGTCCAGGGTCACTGGGCAGGATAGGAATCTCGAGTGAAAGGACAGAGGAAATAACAGTCAATGGACTCGCCCATAACAGAGGTGCAGCAGAATGTAGTGTTACATGGGCGGGGGAATACAATTTCATTAGTCCTGGGTGAAAGCGCAGTCCTTCCCGGCACCTGCAGCTATTCACACTCGGAGGATATTTGTCTTTCTTGAAATGTTGGGTGCATTTACAGAAGACTTTTTGGCCATATTAGAAGAAAAAAAATAAAAAAATAAAAAAACTGCTGGTGAAACAAATTTATTTCACCATTTAAAACCGCACAGGCAAAAAAAAACTTTTGCAAACCGCAGCAAATTTGCGGTAGACCCGCTGGCATTTAGGTCT
The DNA here is from genome assembly GCF_050947455.1 of Rhinoderma darwinii. Taxonomy (NCBI): domain Eukaryota; kingdom Metazoa; phylum Chordata; class Amphibia; order Anura; family Rhinodermatidae; genus Rhinoderma; species Rhinoderma darwinii. The sequence goes on along the minus strand of NC_134694.1, from coordinate 108,706,921 downwards.
GGGCTTATGAATTATCCCTTGTCCTGGTTACTTGCACCGTCAGACCTGCACTAGATATACTAAACGGCTTCTCTGGGATTTAGGGTGACCATACACTTTAGATACTGGTCGGCCAACAGCAATTCCTCCAGACGCCCCCATACACACTCTCGCTACGCTCACAGCCGCTTCTCTCCTGCCGCAACAAAGGATCGGGCATACTGAAACCCAACATTCCCGATCCTGCTTTATCCCCGACACGAGTGTTGATACACCCCGGGATACATTAAATAGTCATGACGACCCGTTAAAATCAGTGGGTTTAGCGAACTTTCATCTAATGGGAATGGGCGCTAAGAGTAGAATAACTGCTAAAGGCTGATTTGTATGGACGGGATTGATGGAACACGCCCATAGAGGGCGCCGTGCATATCTACCTCTATCCAGGGCATCCTGGGAGTTGGGAGCCACATGACAACGCCCCTATGCAAATATAGGGGAATTATGTCCTATTCCCCGGTGACTGATGACAACCACGGTTCGGTAAGTCGTAGCAGAGGCCGGCTAATAAGATGGGATTAGATCAGTGATGATCGGGTAACGGAAACATCACTTAAAAAAAAAAAAACGATTTCTCAGGGGTACGGGGTAGTGGCGGCCATATTGGCTGTCAACAGCTGAATCTTTTTTTAACAACCTGTCAGGAAAAAAAAAATTACTCAAGAAATTCCATTAACTAGAAATTGTTTTTTTAAATTTTAGGGTGAAATCTTCACAACGGAGAGAAACGTCTAGGACGACCTTAAAATAAGTGACAGTTATTTGTAACAGATTTATTGCTTTATTTCTGATAGAATCAGCGCCCCCATTGTCCATGGGCTGCGTCTGGTATTGCAGCATTTAAGCGAAGAGGACTGCAGCACCAGACAACCTACGGACATAAATGGCGTTGTGGGGGGGGGGGGGGCAGAGTCTTTTATGTGATTTCACTGTGCGATGGATTTACGACGACATCAATTTCTTCAAATACAGACACGTCACTGAGGCCGTAATCTTGAAAAGTCGTCATCAAGCGGGAAAAAACAAAAAAAGAAGACCCAAATGTCACGTCCTGAAGGTTGCAATCTAAACCACATCCCTCACAGGCTGCGTTCACACTTGTACTGAACTTTGTACATATCTCCAAGTCTTATCAGGTGAGGCCATGTATGACCGGCCACAGGCAAATTCCCAACAAAACGCACATACAGAAGCTTTATCATACAGAGGACACTTCATAGAGCGGCGGTCTTCTGATCACCGAGGGTCCGGCTTTAGAAACCACCTGCAATCAGCTGTCAGGCCCCCTGTAGCCATGTGCACGGTCCGGGATTACGGGCACGGACTGTCACCTGCATTTGCGGGCCGTGTTCCCATTATAAAGAATAGGAGCACAGTCCGTAAATTCAAAAAAAAATAGGACGTCCTAATTTGTGCGGGTCATTTCTACGGCCCGGACACCGCGCACGTTACAGATCCGTAATTGCAGATAAAAATACGGAACAATTTCTATATATTTACGGGAAATCTAGAAATTGTTCCGTATTTTTATCTGCAATTACGGATCTGTAACGTGCATGGGGCCTTAAACCGCAACTGGCCATACGTTGCCCCCGGAATTCATGGATGGGATGCGCCCACCTGAGCGAGAGACGCTCCTATGACATACATGTGCCCTAATCTGTAATATGGGGAGGGGATCTTCATGAAGATAACCCCTTTAAAGTTGAGGTTCACCGAGATCCTGACCAATTCAGATAATGGAACCGATCAGCAGCAATTGTATTCCCCATAAAATAACAATTTATTAGAAAGCTGCATTGTGCCGTTCCTCTGTTATTCCTCCTAGAAATGTAGAAGTGTTACCAGTTGGGGGGTGTCTGTACAAAAACTGACACTGTCCAATCAATGCTGAAGGAGGGAGACACATCTTTGACAAGGAGAATGTTAACACCCAGTTTTAAATTTATTCATACATTTCTAGGAGGAATAACAGAGGATCAGCACAATGCACAGCTCTAAGAAAATATGTAGCAGAATTGTTTATTTTTTTGGGGAATAAAAGTAATTGCTAAAATTAGACCTGTCAGGAGAGGTGACAGCTCGTCCTTAACGCCGTGGCGGCTTCCATTTAAAAGGCCGGACTGTGGAGAGATAGAGGAGACCTAATAATAACAACAGCCATTGCTAGCAGTGATAATAGGACGAGGGTCTCTGCACAACCTCCCCCCAACTCTGACGAGAAACATCACAATCCACATTGATAAGGTGAAAATAAAGTCTAGGAAAAAATGCAATATAAACACACGATGCACAGCAGAATCCACAGTAACTGCGATCATAAGGGTCTGATCAGTGGGGTCCAGCTGCGAGACCCCCACCCACCCTGAGAGCAGGCTGGTGTCAATAGCTCTCATTCATTTCAATGAAGACTGACCATCCGCATGCATCCGCTCCCCATTAAAGGGGTTGTCCACCCAAGACAGTGGTCCTCCAGGAAATGATGTGGGTTGTAGTTCTGAAACAACTAGAAACCCGATGACTGGCAATTCTATAGAGGATATTTAGTATATGGCCTTGTTCACACAGTGTAGATTTTGCATGTATTTATTTTTTTTTTAGTTTAAAAAATAAAAATGTGAATGCTAAATCTGCACCGTGTGAACTAGCTCATAGGAGGATTGGTTGGACAGAGCCCTTTAGAGCGAGCGGGTGCAGGTAGGGGGTACTTCTATGAGGTCTCTATGGCCAAATAGGACACTCTCTTTAATGGTTGGCATTGGCCGGTACTCAGGGTTGGTGGGGGTTTTAATGGGCAGACCCCCACTGTTCAGACTTACGACGTGTCGTAGAGGTCATTCAAAAAGGTCGTACCAGGACAGCCCCTCTCCATAGTGACATCATAGAGGGGGGTCTCTATATAACCACCTTCTATGTTATATTACAGCCGCTTCCTTTCCTATGGGGGGGGGCAATCTTGCAATAGTCACTTGTAACTCGATTGCGCATTTATTTCGTATAGGGCATTGCGACCGCAATTGTCACACGACAAGAAAACAGTCACCCGGACGGACATCTACCACCTATAAAAAGCTGTGTCCTACAGTCACGTATAAACAGGCCGTGTATTCTGTGCTCTGGTCTATAGGGGGCACCAGTGAGCCAAGGGTATCACTCCTCCCAGGGTAAAATTAAATCGTTCTCTGACTAACACCCTGATTGATTGTTATTCCCTCCTTAAAAAAAAAATTTTTATATTTTAGAAAAAGTCTGGATTTTCAAATAGGAATTTCTAAATCCTTGAAATTTGGACCAGTTACCTTTCTGCCCCACGGTTACAACGCCCAAGATAGCTTGCAAACACCTCACAATGACAGCAGGCATCCAACCTCGATCAGATCGGGCGATTAACATCGCACGTCGCACAAAATCACAAGTCAGTGCATAAAAAGGGAAGAATCAGCTAAGTAATACTTCAACCACCTGCATAAAGTACTTTTTATAACGTCTCACTCACCTTTCCTGTCGGTAGCTAGACCCAGACTTTCCTCTCCTTACTGTCCTCCGGCCCCAGGCGCCATGTTACCCTGCGAGCTTCAACATCCGGGGGACTCCTAGCTCCCACAGCGCCGGCTGCCCAGCAACGCCGTACGCCGTAAGCGGCCCGCCTGCTTAATGCGGAAGCGCGCTTTCATTGGTCAGAACAGCTGTCACTCTGCTAACTAGAGCTCATTGATTGGGTGGACTAGACCAACGTCAGTCATGTGGACGGAACCTTCTGATTGGCTGGGAGAGTATTTGCATCTCGCATTTTTATTTATTTTTACCTCAGCTGTAGGAGGTCGGTTGTTGTTGCTGTCAGCTGTCTGCAGCACGGGAGACATATTAGTGGAGCCTGTGTGATTCTTGGTCCTCAAAAACATGGCTCTGGCAGAAGTTGCCATAGTTTGTGAGGGCAAGAAAAGCAACATTCAAAGTTGGGAATTCTGGGAATTGCTATGGTATCTACTGGCAAAGCCTATAGACACGGTTATAAATAACTAAACTAATAAGTGTGATAGTGCCTACTGAAAAGTTCTGTTACTTTCTAGTATACTTTGTGTTACAATTCCTAGTTATTTTCCAAAATGTCTGCTTGCTGTCAGTGAATGGAAACGTCCATGTTTACATCCAGAGGCTGCTCACATTGCGGATTTGCTGCTGAATTTCAGTTGCAGAATCCATACCGATTTTGCCACGTTGTTCTTGGCCATGCGGCCCACTACCGCACAGCCTCTGAATGAAAAGCAGAATGTTCCCACTCACTAACAGCAAGCAGGGTCTTTAAAAATGGTGATACATATAAAAAAAGATTATTACAAAGTTGCAGAACTTTTAATTATACAATGATAAAGGTAAATTTACATAAAACTGGAAACCCCTTTAAAGAATAAATATCAACATATATACAAAAATTATTTTGCCGCCTACAGATCTGCATAAAAAAATATTCCAGTAAATACTGGGTCCTGGTCACCGTCAGCCTCACCCTAGAAGTGCTGATGGCACGTATGATGGCACCGGTCAATATGTTACCCTGCTGCGCCTCCATAAGAGAATGGTGATATGGTGGTCTCATCCCCAGGCATAATATGAATTAAAAAAAAAAACAATCTGGTACATAAAAAATACAGCAGCTAAAAATGATTAGATGGGTATTCCCAAAATCACAAATGATCACCACAAGATAGGCAATCATTTTATGATCGCTGGGGGTCCCACCACTGGAATGCACAATGATTGTGAGAACGAGGGTCCCGAACCCCCAGAACCTCCTCACTGTTCGACCACCACCACCACCGACCGCCGCTCCATTCAAGCTTCTCACTGCGACCGAGCAGTGAGTAGGATCTGCGTGTTCGGGACCCTCGTTCTCACGATCAATGTGTGCGTTCCAGCGGTGGGACCCCCAGCGATTATAAAATGGTCACTCACCCTGTGGATAGGTGATCATTTATCATTTTGGGAACACCCCTTTAACTACAAAGTCTAAAGGGCTTTTCCCCGCAAAACACTTACTGTATCGCATTCATTTAAAGGAAATCAGTCACCAGAGGGACCCCTTTAAGAAAAAGCATTTATTAAATACTAAATAGGTACTCCCCATTTAATGTGTGTGACCACGCTTCCACAGCCATTTGGAATGGGCACCAAGCACCCCCATTCTCAAGGTCATCGTATTCTCCACCCGTAGGGCAAAACATTCTTGTTAACATCCCATAGAGTGAACAGTGGAGGGGGGGGGGGGTGAAAAATAAATCAATTTTAAATATCAAATTTCCTTTAATAACATTTCCACACAAGTTGCATTCACAATTCTAGAACATTTATCCGAGTACTGGCCTTCATATAAAATTGAAATATGTTAATGTTCACGTTCTCTTCCCTCTGGTGTCAGTGGTTTGTACTCCATGATATGTTTAAACTCTACCTCCCTAAGGGCTCTACACAAGAGTGAGAGTCCGAAAACAAGCCATGGAGAGGGGGCGTACTGTACAGCAGATAGAACTTCATGTGACCGCTTCTTTAAATGTACCTACATGTACAATAATGGTGGTCACCCAGACAGGAAGTCAAGCGGTTGCTAAGTAACCTCGAGTCATACAGCCTGTTCAATACACCCCAGAGCTGTAAGAAGAGAAATAAACATGGATTCTGCAAGACTATATCATTCTAACTGAACTAGGGGGAGTTCGATTTTAAGTATCAAGGGAGCATCATCTGACTTGTAAACTTTATGGTGAATATTGGTTTGAAAACAGGTTTCTTCCTCTATGAAGCAATAGCAATGCACAACACGTGTCAGCTCCACGTATACCAGTATATTAGCATCTTTATGTTATCTTTGTGTCTGTGATTATTTAGTGCAACGTAGAACTTAGGCTTCGTTCACACCTGCGTCAGGGCCCCGTTCCGACGTTCCGTTGGAACGGAGCCCTGACTGACACAAACAGAAACCAGAGGTTTCCATTTCCATCACCATAGATTTCAAATACGCTATTGATTCTGTGAAAACAACGGAACCCTTGCACAACTGAGACAACCGGAAACCATTGGCACCGGATCCGTCACCATTGAAATCGATGGTGATGGAAATGGAAACCTCTGGTTTCTGTTTGTGTCAGTCAGGGCTCCGTTCCGATGGAAAGCTCAGTCGGAACAGTGCCCTGACGCACATGTGAACAAAGCCTTATACAGCTCATTGAGTCGAAGAGATCAGCAGCCGGATCAGAGGCATCTTGTGATCATTCCTGAGATACATAAAGAAGGACATCGGTCTGGAGATGATTTGGAGTTACCGATACAGGGAGTTGGAGTCCAACAATTAATCTGAGGTTAAATTTTATCCAGAAATATAGACTTAGAGCATTCACCTCTTGTCCTTAACCAGCCATATCTCATCCATTATCTCTCCATCCTAGGGAAAACACAGCACAGATTTCAGAACAGAAATGTAACTTCTTAAGAAAAATAAAATAGTTCTTTGGAATCCTCTGGATCATGGAGACAGCCTTTATTAAATATTTTCTACAACTTTCTGTAAATATAACTCCTATGCAGACTTATGGGTTTCCATGGTTACAGACCACAAATAAACCCTATGTAGTCTGATCCTGCAATCGTGTTTTAGTCTCTTCCCTCTCCCCCCTCTTCTACTGTCTGTAGGTTATCAAGAAAAGGGGGCAAAAAAGTGGAGTAACACATGACTGTAGCATCAGACTACACAGAGCTCATTTGTAGTCTGTAACCGTGGAAACACATAGGCCTGCATATCAGCTGTAGGCACAAAATGGTGGGATACATTTTTATCAGCACTATTTGTAAATTTGCTTTTTTTTTATGTTAGATGCACTGGATGAATAAAAAAAATGGTTGCAAGACTAGACATACCCTTTATCTGATTCACTATATTGTAAGCGCTGCCACATATATTGGCGGAATAAAGATTTTTTATTATTGAATACATCAATCAATTGCCATGAATTAATGCTAAAAAAGACAACCAATATGTCCAATATGTCACACTGTAAGATCGATGCATGCACTCACCCTGTCGTCTGACACCTGCTGGATGTGTATGTGGGTCTTGTTTGCTATGTGGATACGTGTATAGCCGTAATCTTCTATCCTTACTGCACTCCATTCCCGATGTAATGGAAAGAAAGGATCCAGCCTCTCCTTACATCCCTGACAGAAAAAAAATATTTAAAAGCCATTTTTATTTGTGTGAGGTTTCCAAGAACTTTAAAGTGAATGTCCAATTTTTAACATTGTCATTAAGTCTAAAATTTCTGTGCCTGTACATGTTTTAGAATTTCTTTATAGGGTTTGGAGCTTAATTTTATTGATAAAGAGTTCCAAACCCCTTCACACAGCCATATAATGAAATAGTAATATTGAGTGTGCCTACAGCCACCACTAGAGGGAGCTTAGGAACTTAAATTTTATTGAGTTTAAAGGGTAACAAAACTTTTTAAAAACTTGTGACATGTCATAGTGACATGCCAGAAGTTTTGATCTGTGGCACTAAGACCCCCGCCATTCGCTAAAATGAAGCGGCAGAAGCCCTCGGGTGAGCGCTGTGCTGCTTGGTTTCTGATTGCCTTTCCTCGGAATGCCGAGCAAGCGCTGTACGGTCTCATAGACTTTCTATTGAGCCCGTACACCGCTGTGAGTAAAGCCGAGGATAGCCAATCAGAAACGAAGCAGCGCAGCGTTCACCCGAGCGCTTATGCCGCTTCGTTTTAGCGAACGGTGGGGGTCTGAGTGCTCGGACCCCACTGATCAAAACTTCTGACATGTCACTATTACATGTCAAAAGTTTTTTAAAAGTTTAGTTACACTTTAATGCATACATACTGTAGTATGCAAAAAGTTCATAAGCACCCCCTAATGGCAGCTGCAAACAACCAAAAATTTATTATATAAAGGGGTATTCGCACCTTAAACATTTATGGCATATCCACGAGATATGCCATGAATGTCTGATAAATGTGGAACCCACACTTATTTCAAGATCGGGTGTCACTTAACCCACACATCTTCTGCCATGATTAAGAACACTGCACGTGTTCGAAACGCGTAGGCTCGGGTATTCACCCGCACTACTCCTTGCCTTGAGACTGCGTCTCTGTTTAATTTTTTTAATGATTTTGTCAATAAAATTGGGAACAATTCTTCCTTTTTAAACTTCATTCAGCGCTGGATCATCTCTCCTTTTTTCCTGTACTACACACCGCCGGCCGTCGCGGGAATCCGAGCGAGATATCTGGAGACGCAGGACCGGTGAGCTGGAGGTTTCCTCCCTTCTCTATACTGTCACTTAACCCCCGTTCTGTCTAGTGAGGCGGCCGCTGGCCGTTGCTTTCAGGCAGAGGATGGATGGAGAGGTGGCCGTGCACATCTCTCTATGGATTTTATGGGAGTTAAGGAAACAGTCGAGCCCGCTTGCAGGGGATTTGGAGCTTTATATACGAATAATGGAGTTGGTAATTAATCAGCGCACAGGGCTGGACCCAAAAAAATGACAGTGTTAAAAGGTGGAGATTTACTAGATCTATCTATGAATTATAAATGGATTTAGCATTGTAGCCCATACAATAATAATTGTTATATACATCCATACCTGTTGTCACCCCAGTGTTTCACTCACCGCAGATCCTGTGGTTATGTGGACAGGAGCCAGGGGATTTGTGTAAGGCGCCTCGGGCGATCCTTTATAAACCTGCAATGAGTAGAGGTCTGAATAAGCAATCTTTGCACAGATGAACAAATAGCGGTGTCTCTCCATACTCATTACTGTGTGACGGGGGTCTCTCATGGGTCAGGTCTACAAATATTTGCTTGTGAAATATTTTTCATGAACTAAACTGGTAAAGATGGTGTAGTATGTAGCGTTCAGATAATGTAAGTCAGGAGCGGACACCAACAGCAGAGCGCCCCTGTGCAAGAACATATGGGCTCCTTGATTTCCAACTGCTAATTTGATGGTATGTATGGTATGTCCGCCCCTGAGCTTACCTAACGAAAACTAGGCATGCAGATGACCAGACAAGGAGTTGTGATGTCACACTTATGATTTCACAGTATCTTACCTGACAAAAACTAGTTGTGATGTCACAGCAGCTTACCTGACTAAAACCCATTTGTGTCATAACAACAGCTTACCAGACAGAAACAGTTGTGATGTCACAGTATTTATCTAGCGGGAAACCCACTTACCTGACCAAAACCTACTGTGATGTCACAGCAGTATACCTGATGGAACACATTGTTGATGTCACAGCAGCTTATCTGTCTGAAACCCACTTCTGATGTCATAGTAGCTTACCTAACTAAAACCTACTGTGAAGCCCATTTGTAATGTCACAATAGATTACTTGACACAAACTGTTGTGATGTCACAGTATTTACCTGGAGGGAAACCCAACTTTTGATGTTATAGTAATTTACGTGAATAAAACCACTGTGTTGTAATGGCAGCTTACCTGATCGAAACACATTTATGATGGAACAGAAGCTTACATGACTAAAACCCACTGTGAATTCAAAGCAGCTTACCTGGTGGAAACACATTGATGTCAAAGCAGTTTATCGGTCTGAAACCCACTTCTGATGTCATAGTAGCTTACCTAACTGAAACCCACTGTGATGTCAAACAACTTAACTGACTGAAACCCACTTGCGATGTGATATGATGTCATAGTAGCTTACCCGGCTAAAATCCACTATGATGTCAAAGTAGCTTACCTGATAGAAACACATTGATGATGTCACAGCAGCTTATCTGTCCAAAACCCACTTGTGATGTCATAGTAGCTTACCTAACTGAAACCTACTGTGATGTCATACCAGCTAACCTGACGAAAACCCACTGTGATGTCATAACTACTTACCGGACTGAAACGCACTGTGATTTCATAGCAACTTACCGGACTGAAACCCACTGTGATGTCATAGTAGCTTACCTGACTAAAACCCAATGAGTTGTCACAGCAGCTTACTTGACAGAGACACTTGTGATGTCACAGCTGAAACTTGTGATATCACAGTAGCTTACCTAGCTGCGGACACAAACAACAGGGGACCCCTGTGCAAGAACAGTATGTGGACTCCCTGACTTCCAACTGCTAGCTGACAGTGGAGTGCTAGTCAAGGACCATCTCATTCATGGCTCTCTAGAAAATGCCCCAGTGTTGTACCAATACAACATTAATTATGAGACATGGCAAGGAAGGAGCATAGCCCCTAATATGTGATCTGATAGACAACATAAACCATTATTGTTTAATTTTTGTATGGTAGCACTGGGCCTCCTTGCAGTTGCACAGGTTGCATATATAGTTTGTCCACCTCTGGTAACAGTAATATGGCAGAGTATTCTATGATCCTACGTGTAGTCTACTCACCGTACAGTTGTATACAGGCCACATCCGCTCATAGGAATGCTCATGTGCCCAGATTTCCAAGTCTACCCCTAGAAAATATGTATGTAGATCAGTATGTATAACATACATATGGTTTGATTTTTGCATGAGTAGTGCTGGAAATAGATGACCAATAAAAATTAATTACATTAATTGGGTTGTATTATCTAATCTGTGGGCCGCTGCCACTGCAGGGCTAACGTAGTATTACATGGCGGCCATTCAGATAAACGGCATCTATGTAGTACATGGATGACTTGAGTCCGCCAGAGAGAGAGACAATTTTCAGCATAAGTATTTGCATAAGCTTGTTACACTGGCTCATAGAGTGGGGGTCCTGAGCGGGGGACCACCGTCTATGACATCCATATGCTCTAATAGATCATATGGCAGAGGTTTTGCTGATAGGACAATCCCTTTAAAATCGAGCAACCCTTCTTTTACATTTATTTGTTTGCATGAAGTCATGGCTCGCTGTTGTGACATCACTAGTATCGACATGTGACTACAGCAGACCGTAATTGGCTTGTGATTTGTGATGTCATAGTAGCTTACCTAACTAAAACCTACTGTGATGTCATAACAGCTAACCTGACCCGCTGTGATGTCAAACAACTTAACTGACTGAAACCCACTTGCGATGTGATATGATGTAATAGTAGCTTACCTGACTAAAATCCACTATGATGTCATAGTAGCATACCTGATAGAAAGACATTGATGATGTCACAGCAGCTTTTCTGTCTAAAACCCACTTGTGATGTCATAGTAGCTTACCTAATTGAAACCCACTGTGATGTCAAACAACTTACGTCACGGTCATTACGCAGTTTCAGTCTCTGAATCTTGTGTCTTTATGTCTTTATGGACAACTCAATGAAATAAAAATCTGCCCAACAACCATGACATAAGGATTGCATGCCCTCATTATATTCAGAATTGTATGGGGAAAAATAGGTAAGAAGAGATATTTATCACTATACCATATTTATAGAACAATTCCTCCAGAGCGTACTGTCCACCCGGTAATCCAGTTCTTATCTGCAGAACATCGAATATAAGAAATTAGTATATGAGTCAAAGAGATGTGAGACATCGATCTCATTCTTCATCCTAGAACATCTAGCTGAAGAGCACAATGCAAACCCAATCCCCAAAACGTATGGAGAAAAGATGCCTATAACATTCAAACCCAAGGGACACGGCAGAGAAATGAAGAAAGATGGATGTACGCTGTCCAGTGCAGTGGTTGGGCCAAGAATCTCATCGAGACAACCCTTTTCCTTATGCCCTATTAGGGCACAGGGGCGTAATAGCGGTTGGCCCCAAACACAGAGCATCACTCGACCCGGCCGATCCATGTATTACATAGCCATTCATTTGAAAAGCCTTTGGTTGCGCGATATCAAATTGCTAGGCAAAATAATTATTTTTGCTATTTGTCTGCAACTTGTGATCACGAGTCGCATGCGATTTTGGAATTGCGACTCTCAAAAGACAACCAAAAAAAGTATAATTGCGCATATGATGCAAATGAGTGTCAGTCGCATACAACTTACATTTAGGTCTATGCAGGTTAAGTTGCGTGCGAACGCCGATCTGCAACCACAAATCCAGCAGGTTTTTTTTTTTTTGCGACTGTCGTTTCACGTCCACATTCACAATTATCACTTGCGATGTTTCATTATGACATTGCGATCTTCATGTCGTGCGACCAGAGTCGCCGTATAGTCCTAGCCTTATACTACATTTCGAGAAATAGAGAGGAATCCTCCAGCTCACCCACTAGTTGTCTCAATCCAGACTGCGATCTGATCCTGCGTGACGGCACACGGCAAAGCAACAGGAAAAAACAGAGGAAATGATCCAGCGCTCGTAGAAAGTTGTAAAAGGAAACAAAGTTCCAAGTTTATTCCAATGATTTTAAAGTTCAAGTGCAAGGGGGTGGTAGCAGCAGCAGCCTACGCGTTTCGGACAATTCATCTGTCCTTATTCATGAGCCATGAATATGGACAGAAGCGTTGTCCGAAACGCGTAGGTGGCTGCTGCTACTACCCCCTTGCACTTGAACTTTTAAATCATTGGAATAAACTTGGAACTTTGTTTCCTTTTATACTACATTTACCCTGCAGCGAACGCTAATCTCATAAAAAGCTTAATGTGGGTGGAGGCAAACATTTCATTATTCTCCTTGAAATCTTTTTCTTAAGGTTCTCTTACTCGGCGTGATATGGGCCGTGAAAACGAGCGCAGATCAACAAGGCAGCTCGTTGATCGGTGCTCGTTTGCTCCTTTCACACGGCGCTATGAGCGTTCATATGAACGCTCGTTTGCCCGATCATTGGCCCGTGTAAAGGGGTCTTTAGTTCCTTTAAAGAACTGCTTCCCTTGCAAGTTTCTTTATAGGTTGTCCTTACCGTGCTGTCATGTTGGGCACAGTCATCACTATCGAAGTTGGTACAGTACATGGGACGGTGAGCCATTGTGATGATCCATGGCCGCTCAGAACGATGAGCCTGGCTGGTGGCCTCCTGTAAACAATACAAATCTATGGAAGAACTTGGATCAAATCATTAAAACGGTTGTCCAGTTTAGCAAACCCATTTCCATACACCCTATTAGGGAATTCAGAGTTAACAGAGGGGGGTCCTCATCTCTTGGCCAGTGTGGAAAACGGCTACAAAGAGCGTCTCTTGCCCTGGAGGACCTGTCCTCTGCTAAAGTAACGGCGCATGCAAGTACGAACCAGAATCAAACCGATGAGGCTGCAGCGATCGCACGAGCGCCGTGGCTCCTTCAATCAACTGATCGGCGGGGTTGACGAGAGTCTGACACCCACCGATCTAATATTGATAGGCAATCAATTTTAAAATCTTGGATAACCCCTTTATTGAAAAAAAAACCTTGTAACTGACCTGAAGATCTTTCTGCAGCCAATAATATTGTTCTGCCACCAGCTCTTGCCCATATTTCGGGTAGAAATACACCTCGGTGGAGAAGGAGATAATATGAGCAGGTCCCAGATCCCAGCTGTTGAGACAACATATTCATATTTAATTTCTCATATCCCACCATGAATAGTATGTGGCAGCGCAACAATTGTCAGCTCACCTGTACCAGAGGCCTTCTGTATTTCCTGGCATGGAAAATCTGTTTCGGTAATTGGAGAAGTTACTAAAACACAAAAGTGGAGAGAGAGAGGGATGTAGCGTTTGATACTATCATAGTCTTCAGGGACACATAGAAGGCCAATATAATAGCATTGGAATTCATACAAAATCTCATCCAAATGTAAAATGGCTGCACATGTATAGCAAGAATAAAGGTAGAGCCACATGGGAGATACTTTTCAGGGTGGCAACCGTGCAATGGTCATAGCGCTGTTGGAATAATGGGAAAACGAAACATGCAGATTCATTTTTAACACAATTTTATAGCAGCAGGTGCTCCAAATCCCCTGCTAGTCATAGAGTTCAATAATAAATTCTATCAGCCTGCCGCCACCACTAGGGGGAGCCTAGGAGCTTATTGCATACTACTTATACATTGATATAACTTGATAATATAACCGTATGCAGTAAGCGCCCCCTACTTGTGATTTGGAGCTCCGTATCAGAAAAACGGTGCTCCGACCGCTATAAAGATATGTAAAAAAATTAATCAGCGCTGAATGTTGGATCTAAAAACAACAAAGTGTTCATAGGTGAAGATTCACTTTAAGGGTATGTTCACACGGCCAAATTTCAGACGTATACGAGGCGTATTTTGCCTCGTTTTACGTCTGGAAATACGTCTCAAATACGTCGTCAAACATCTGCCCATTACTTTCTATGGGTAGAACGCTGTATTGTCCACACGACGCGTAATTTTACGCGTCGTACGGCAATTACGACGCGTAAAATTACGCCTCGTAAAAAGAAGTGCAGGACACTTCTTTGGACGTTTTTGGAGCTGTTTTCTCATAGACTCCAATGAAAACAGCTCCAAAAACGGACGTAAAAAACGCAGCGAAAACGGCGTGAAAACGCCGCGAAAAATGCGAGTTGGTAAAAAAACGTCTGAAAAGCAGGGTCTGTTTTCCCTTGAAAACAGCTCTGGATTTTCAGACATTTTTGTTGACTACGTGTGAACATACCCTAAAGTTTGTCCTTAACTCGACCCTGGTGCCACATAAGAAGACACCAGTATTGTAAATACGGGACATGATAGGTCTGGGCCTGTTACACATTTTGCATTTCGGTCCACGAGCTTCACGTTATGCCCCTGGTTTCAGCCAATAACTCACTATGCCTCTTCGTGGTTTCCAGGACATGTCATGTAGGGAACATAAGCTGCCACCGATTCAATCTGACGCATAAATTCATCACCTACTTGAGCGTCATCCTGGAAGAAAAGGAAGGTGGGGATTTAACCTTAATATAACAAGCAGATAAAAATGATCCCCTATGTCTCGAGGTGGCCATACATATTAGACGAAAGTTGATCAAAGTGGACGATTTTGACCATAACGAATGATTATTTGTTAGAAAATTAAGCGAACAAGCAATACAACCGCCCGATGTCCGACAATAATCGTCTGAAAAAAACTGGTCTGCCTTTTTGGAAATTTTTATCCGGGTATCGAAAGTAGTTGAATGTGTCTGGGTCACTCGTGCAACCACGAAGGATCGTTCTGCAAATGACAACCCACAAAGGAGGGGAGTAGGAGGCTTGGTCTAGGGATTGTTACTACCGACAATACATCGGCCAGTAATTTTCAGCGCCAAATTCTGTCCAGAGACGTATTACTTCTTACAGCTGAGGGTTTGCTACACTTGTATCCAGTCCTGGCACTGCTCTGTGATCGGCAGCACAGTTCTCTTTCCTGTCCTGATACTTTGCTACAATGTATCAGTGTAACTTTAATGTATCATACTAATCTCCAGACTGTTCACAGAGGAATCATTTGAATGACGATGAGCTGCAGTACCAGACACAACCCATGGACAAGAGTGGCGCTGTTTTTGGAAGAAAGCAGCCATGATTTTCTAATCATATAATACCACTTAACTACACTAAATGTCACATCTTATCGCTGCACTGAAAACCCCCAACTGCGCATCAATCCCAGACCTAATATGAAATCAGACATGTCAGCAGGACTTAAAGGTCATTTACCTCATCCATATCATAAGCAAAATCACCTGCAAAAAATAGAAACAAAAAAAGACTTTAGTCTCCTGAATACATAAGTCTAGGGCTTAGTTCACATCACGTATGCCCCAGCTGAAGCAGAGATATGCCAACCACATGTGTGCCAAAGGGACATAAACACAACCCCTTCTTGATAGAAGCTGATGATCGCTGCAGCTCTCCGTGGCTGGAGAGACATTTCTCCTGCAGCGACCCCTACAGGGGAAATGTAGCACCTCATGGCGGCCATTCAAATGATTGTCCATCCTTGTAAAGCATGGACAGGCCGGGTCCACCAAAGCAGGGACTACTCTCACAGAGCGACTCTCCATTCTGGCTCATAGAGGAGGGTCCGAAGTGGTGAACCCCCCTATGACATCCCTATGGCCTAATAGGACAGATGGACAGATGTACAGAGGTTTTCATCATGAGACAACCCCATCAACAACCACTCCATTCCCGCCCAGGAAAATATTTTTTTCACGCAAAACTTTACAGTTTTCTTTTAATGACTTTAACTCACAAAACTGGAGGGGTTACAAATCCAGCCACGGTCCCCCAATGTCCGAACCGGGGATCCACAAGTATCAAGTTATCCATAGTGAGCCACATGTGCAGCGCTAGAGCCACTGGTCACATGACAAGATCACGTGACCACAGTATGTGACGTCACTATGGCTGACACATTACTTGCAGCCACATTATTTACATGGGATTTTTTTTTTTTTACAGGTATGGACAGCGGAGGACCAGGGCGGAAGATTTCACATATTGTTGAATCATTAAATGAACGCTGTAAGGTATTCTGCGATTTTTTTGGAAATTCCTCTAATACACAAACTGATTGGCTATTACGGGCAATATCCTCATTATGTTCACAACAGAGTTTTTCTCCGCTGTTATGATTCTGTTCTATCCATGGTCATGATTCCTCTCTGGATCCTGATCATATTGTGGATACATGGCTGAATACACCTCTGCTGTTTATGGCAGACTGTAATCTGTGACCAAAGGTGCCCATACCCATTAAACTAGGGTTCGCCGAACCTATATGTGTATAAGGGCGTCCCGACTCTCTTCCGATGGCAGATGATCGGGCATGTTATATTTTAATATGCCCGATCCTTTGCTTTCACGGAAGATAAGCTTCTGCCAAAGGTGTCGAGCAGTGGTTTATTCCCCTCTCCCCATTGAGTACACATGCACATGGCCGAGCATGCATGTCTAACGGATCGGGAGGAATAGCTGTCTGATCGACAGCTATCCCAGGTATATGGACACCTAAAGAGCCAGGTACAATAGGGATTCGGACATTAACACAGGTGCCCTGAGTATATTCACAACACCCCAGCTAAAGGACGCCATTCTGATAATAACATTAAAATGGGAAATTTCTATTTATGCAATTACCTGATTCGTAAAAAGTAGCTCCAAAATAAAGCTTAGGGCTAAAAATCCCAGTACTTACCAACATGGAGTATAGCATCATACATTTCCATTTGTGCTTCCTTCTGGAGCCTTGATAAGGACTGAGCATTGTCATTTCCCATATCTCCAAACACGGCCAAGCGTGGTCCCCATGATGAGCCAACCTGAAGTACACGGAAGTAGAACCGAGGGCTCCAACCAAGGGAACTGCCGCAATGATAAACTGAGAAACGAGAATTGTGAACATGAGAACGGAACATGGACAATTGGGATGAATGTAAAATAAAACATTGACCTTGTCCAGTTCGGATCATAACAATCATATGTAAGTTTGTACAGTGTCTACAGGATAGCCTGAAATCCACCACCTATCTCATTAGAGTCAGAGACTGCTGCCCATATTTTACACTGCAGCTCGGCTTTTTCAGATTGGCTGCTGTGAACAAGCACAAGCCCACCACAAGCTGACCAGGAAGTCAGAGCATGGAGTACTAACCACTATTATTATTATTTTTTTTTTAAAGAGGTTGTCTTACCATGGTAAGCGTTTTGCTTTCCAGTGATCAGCTGATCAACACAGATCCGGCTTCTGAAACCCCCTCCCCCTTGTAGCATGAAGTCCACCATAGATATATGTGATGCATACAGTGGAATATTTTTCATATGCCACTTTTTGAATGGCCACAAGTTCTTGCATAGAAGAAAGCCACAGTCACAAATGCCCCCATAAGTGTGCCAGCCACTGATGCCGCATAAAAATGTGCAAGCCCCAGATGCCCCTATAAGTGCCAGCCACAGAAGGTCCATAAAAGTAATAACTCCAAGCATACCTCTCAGACTGGCTGCAACAGGAGGTCTAAGGATGGCTACCAATACCAGCAGCTAAAATTGGCTTAGCAATACATATCACTTGTGATGTGGGGGCAATGGGACTTGTAGGTCAACGACAATAAAGAACTGACATCTGTATGCTGAGATTTTACACAATAAAAAATGCCACAAAAACAGTGCAAATGAATACTATAAAAAGATTACAGATTAGTAAAAGGCAAGGAGGAACTGAGGAGGAGAACAGCTTGTCTTGCTCAGTTTAAGCCTACAACACTAAAGATTATAATCCCAATGTACAGATGTCGCGGAGCTGAATTTGTCTTTGAAGTCACTGAGTTGAGAGAACGAAATGCATAAAACATACATTAAAAAAAAAGCTACAAACAGCCACCTGATGCATGGTTGATAAAAAGTATGACTAAAACAACAAATGATGACTTTATCGTAGCCTCGATTTTTCCTACCATATTTCTGACCCGGATTTAGATTCTCCAGAGTAACCCGATGGATGAACATCTTTCTATGTTTTGGTCCTCCATCCACAAAGACGGTGGCACTGCCATAAGCAGTAGTATTGAAGGAAGGAGGTCCCGGCAGAGGGTTGAATTCTACTACAGACGGGGTCCAGTTGAAGGTAGTCCATGTCACAGTCATAGTTGCTGGACGTCCTGATGAAAAAAAAAAAAATGTAACTTCTCTATAGAAATGTTTTTAAACACTAGGTAGATACAAGGGTTTCAGGGTCGGACTGGCCGACCACAAAAGCTGAGGACACTCTATTGTATCCAGGTTCTAACATATATATATGATAGGGCTGACTTTGGTTTAGATCAATTGTCTTTAGGGTCAATCACTTTTTGACATAATTAACAAATACCCTTTAAAGGGCCTATTACAGCGGCCGATAATCGGCCGGTGCAGCGAGCGCCGATCAATGAGACACCGTTGATCGGCGCTCGTTTGCTCCTGTCACACGGAGCTAGGGATGGGGACGAGCGGTCATTTCTAAGATCACTCGTCCTCATACATTATTATCATATCGGCAGCGCGTCTCCCTGTTTACACAGGAAGATGTGCTGCCGACAACAATAATATTTCAGTTTTTTAAAACGATACGATCAGCAGATGATTGAGCGTTTGCTTGTTCATCTGCTGATCGCTGCCCTGTTTACACAGCGTAATTATCGGGAACGAGTGTTCTATGAACGCTCGTCTGCCCGATAATCGTCCAGTGTAAAACCCCCTTTAGTCCTTATTGATTATATGACAACTAAAAGGGGAAATGCTCTTGTTCTGTATAGCAGCATTTTGGGCCCTCAGAATAATTTCTTCTCGTGGGCCCATTATTGGGATACATGGTTCCCACCAGAGGAAATTATTCTGAGCGTCCGTCCTCCAGATATACAGAACAGGACCATGTCCACTTGAATGTCCAACACTGATGGAGCTTATATGGTTTTTGCGAATAATGTGATGTCCAGTCTTGCGGTCATATTGTAGCTAACAAACATAGAGCAGGACATTAAAGAGGCTCTCCGTTTGGACAATTCCTACTAGTTAGAATGGTCCCGAGTTTAATAAACAGATCGCAAAGTGTCACCCTGCTGGGACCCTAAGTGATCAGCTGTGATCTATGGAGAAACCTGTCAGTAAGTGTTCCATTTTCCTGCAGCACCACCACAGGGGAAACTAAGCATTACACAGTGTCCATTAATATCAATGGGTTGTCTGTGAAAAGCAGGACAGGACAGGTTTCCCAGAGCAGGAGACGCTCTTTGTAATCGATCTCTGCTCTGACCAAGAGATGAGGATCCTGAACAGAGGAGCCCCCTCTATTAACTGAGAATTCCCTACTAGGGTATGTGAAATGGGTTTTCTAAACTGGATAATCCTTTTATGGTCCACACTGCATGGGCCCCTTTCAATTATGATGGTGCTAAAATAATTAGTAAACTTCAACATTTTCTGGGATAGTAGTCATTAACCAGCTAATGTCGTATAAGAATTTGAATTTGCGCCCATGTAAAGGAACAATATTTCCATTGAACAGAACGACTTAGATCAGAATGAAGTGTCCTGAAAATGGCAATAAGATTACTATAAGGCTGGGTTCACACGACCATGTTACGTCCGTAATGTACGGAACGTATTTCGGCCGGAAGACCCGGACCGAACACACTGCAGGGGGCCGGGCTCCTAGCATCATAGTGATGCGACGACGCTAGGAGTCCCTGCCTCTGCGTGGAACTACTGTCCCGTACTGTAATCATGATTACAGTACGGGACAGTTGTCCTGCAGCGAGGCAGGGACTCCTAGCATCGTACATCACTATGATGCTAGGAGCCCGGCCCCCTGCAGTGTGTTCGGTCCGGGTCTTCCGGCCGAAATACGTTCCGTACTTTACGGACGTAACATGGTCGTGTGAACCCAGCCTCAGACTAGTTACTAAAAACACCTGTTTTAGCGAGAAGAAAGCGCCCTTCAGAAGTCCCAAAAATGCTTACCTGTATATGAGAGGTGCACCTGCTCAGGTTGATACCAACCAATGTTGGCACTGTCGACAGTCAGGATGATCACACACAGGGGTAGAATAGAAGTCCACATCCTGCCTGATAAAAGTTACACGTCATTATAGTAAGAGTATCAACAAACAATTCATTTCCTATCTATAGAATTATAGGTCACAAAAAACATAATGGCGCAACCACACACATCCCGAATTATAATGTCAGCGGCATATAGTGCCACCAATAAATCGGTCAACATTTGCAGACTATAGGAATACATTGTGTAGCATTACATGCAAAGTTGATGGGGATTTTTGTTATATTTGAGAAAAAGCTCTTTAAACAGGTTTTCCGCATTATGTCGGAGCCTGCTATTTTTTTTTTACTGTATTCCCCCATTATATAATAATGTCATCTAGTACACTATTCTATACAGCGAAAAAAAAAAAGGTATATCCACACACCCTATGAGAAACTATGGATAAGTTTGGCGATGGGAGCTTTCCGGTGCCTACGCCAAACGATGTTCGTAAACGTGTCCCCTGATCCCCATTCTGCAAGCCAAGGCAACCGGCAGCAGCTGCTTCCAGGAAGTGGAGAGGCGGCCGCACAGGTCGTCAGGAATGGACATACCATATGTGCAATCTGTGCACCTGCATAGGGACCCAGCAGATAAGGGGGCCCTCTGCTGTCCTTAAAGGGAATGTATCACCTATATATTTTTTCCTAATAAAAACAAGATAGTAAATCAAAATCTTTTCTTCTAATCTGTTTTTCATTATTTGATTACAGAGTATTCTATTTTCTGTACATGATTATGGGGGCAGCCATCTTGCCTGAACTGCTGTTAAAAGCATTTCGATATATGGACCATAGGAAACAATAATCTGGAGTTGGCCCATTGACGTCTATGGGAGAATGTTGTGGGCATGCTCAGTAACATGTGCAGAGGTCATTGGGCAGAAACGGGGAGGAGGAGAGCTGTGACCATCACTTATTGTCAATTGTAGATCCTGTGTTATCTATATAGAGGTGTTACCCGTCAGTGTAATCCTGCCTGTGATGATAATGAGATGACTGCTGAGAAGTGATCACTACAGAACAGGAAGGATCAGTCTATTGTGAGGCTCAGTGGCCAGAGTGAGAACTGCAAGATTTTAGGGCTATTTTTTAATGTAGATAATGACGTAGAAAATAAATAAAAAGTCACCTAAAAAAAAAGCTTAAAAAATATGTTTAACATAAAAACTTGATTTAAACAAATAGGTAATTTCCTGATGACACATTCCCTTTAAAGCACCTCACAGCACCCTACTGTCTAGTAGATTGCATGGAAGGGACTGAGCTAATGCATTTAATACTTTACAATTGTTAGTGGATTTTTGGAGAGACAAAAGGGAGATACCCTCTGATACGGGAGATACCCTCTGATAAGGGGGATACCCTATGATTCGAGAGCAGGGGGCCCATATACTGTGTGCACAGGCGCCCTCTGCTGTCTATGTCGGCCCCTGCATGTGCATATCTCTCCTGATGCCCCCTATTGTTACTAGTAAAGTTGTCCATACACATAAAATATCTGTTGGCCAAACAATTTCTCGATGATCACCCACTAAAACACGTATGTTTAGTTCAGCCAACCAAGCATGTTATGTTAACAAGGTGAGAAGATAAACAGCTGCCAGGCACCTCTGGTGCCGCTTATCTGTGAGAAACAGTGGATCAGAGAGGTTAAAATCCAACCTACCCGATCCTCGTTTCTCTAGATGGGGCTCCTTGAAATTGGAGGGATCCGCATACAAATACTAATATGTATAGTCAGATTATAGGACAAAAGAAGCTAGATATTTGTTGGAAGATCCAGCCAATTTTCATTGGACCTGCTAGTAATCTCATGTTTATGGGCCACCATGAATTGGGTGAGTCTTCTAACAAGAAGATTTATGGCCAATGTAATCCAAAAGCTAGCTCCCGGATTCCTGCAAAAGCACGGAGATAAGCGGATGCCGGATATTTGAGGCGGTATTCTTCATGTGCTTAGTGTCACCATCAGGGTCACACGGGGAATCATGACAAATTAAAGTGGTTTATGGTTTGGGTAAGAGGAAGTAATCCTGCAGAACTCATCAGTGAAGATAGGAAGGTGACCTATCTACACAAAACCCAAAGGGACCCATTGGTGGTTAATTTCATAGGAAGGGTACCTCAGAGCAAAAATCGAAATGCAAACTCTCCCAGTTTGTACTGCCACAAACATCTCATGAAATGTTCACCACAACCCTTTCACGATCCCTAGTAGTAAAGAACGGAGGCATGACCATTGTGATCGCTTAAGGTCATCCCTCTTTTGATTGCTGGGGTTGTAGTGTTTTTGGAAGGGGGAGCCCATCCTGGGGTTGTGGTGATTTTGGAAGGGGGAGCCCGGCCTGGGGTTGTGGTGTTTTTGGAAGGGGGAGCCCGGCCTGGGGTTGTGGTGTTTTTGGAAGGGGTAGCCCGGCCTGGGGTTGTGGTGTTTTTGGAAGGGGGAGCCCGGCCTGGGGTTGTGGTGTTTTTGGAAGGGGGAGCCCGGCCTGGGGTTGTGGTGTTTTTGGAAGGGGGAGCCCAGCTTGGGGTTGGGGTGTTTTTGGAAGGGGTAGCCCGGCCTGGGGTTGTGGTGTTTTTGGAAGGGGGAGCCCGGCCTTGGGTTGTGGTGTTTTTGGAAGGGGGAGCCCAGCCTGGGGTTGTGGTGTTTGTGGAAGGGGGAGCCCAGCCTGGGGTTGTGGCGTTTTTGGTGACACAAGAGAAGATGAACAAGGGTCAGCATGAACTGCCCCGCCCCCCACATGGGCCATAGGGGTTGTACTTTACATTTACTATTAAACTTGTTTCTCTCCATTTTATTATTGCAGTGGGAACATGATTAGTCAGTGTAGACATAACCTATAGCCGAATGAAAGGGTGTATAGCCGAAATCTAAGTGTATCTAAGGGGTTAAAAACTGAATTCTATACAGACCCATGATATAAGGGTGATGCAGAACATACCTGAGAGTCCTTGCAGTGTGGAGAGTAGAAACAACTACTTCTCCTACACTTGGGGATTCAAGTCAGTAAACAGCAAGTAAATCCTCTGCTGGAGATACAGTCCTGGAAAAGCCGGAAATAAAACAAAACAGAAGGGCTGCTGTATATGAAGCGTCCTGTGCGAAACACAACTGCCCCCTACTGCATGAAACCAGCAACACACTCAAGAAAAAAACCATGGAAAGCAGATACTTTTTGTCTATGTACACCTATGGAAAGAAGCTTTTTTTAAATATGATTATTAAATTTGTGTTTTGTGTTTTTAAGCCACTTTCAAAGTTACTTTTATTAAAAAATCTTTTGGGAATACAACTATGTTCCTGTATACATAGAAGCTGTATCGTTCTCTCTCAGTCTTTATTCCGTCAGTTCAGCTGAACTGACAGCTTGGCTGAGAGTGTGTCCTGTGTGTCTCTAACACAGGATCCACCTAATATCGATGACATCTAAGTTATGAACACACAGGACGCGCTCTCAGCCGAGCCGTCAGTACGGCTGACGAAATGTGTCGAAAAAGATTTGCGGCAAAAACAAGGTGCCACATCTTCACACTGAGTTTTTTGCAGGCGGAATTTCTGCCTCAAAATTCCGTTTGGAAGTTTGAGGCAGATTTTCCTCTCCCTGCACGCCGATTTTCGCAGCGTTTTTTGCCCACGGCCATTGAGCACCGCGGGCATAAAACGCCGCAAAATACGCTTTCTCTGCCTCCCATTGAAGTCAATGGGAGGTCAGAGGCGTAAACACCCAAAGATAGGGCTTGTCCCTTCTTTCTCACGCGAGACGGTTTTACTGCTCACTAGAAAAAGACGCCTCCGCCTCCCATTGAAATCAATGGGAGCCATTTTCGGGCCATTTTTGACGAGTTTTGCGGCGCGGTCTCCATGTCAAAAAACTTGTCAAAATACTCTGTGTGAATAGGGCCTTTAAATTTTCCCCATTCTATTCTGCCCTGTGTATGTTGTATCTTCTTTTAAGAAAGCTGGGTGATAACAAAGATGGACAAATTAAGCTCTTAAGGTTCCAGAATGGGAAAATTAGATTTTTTCCAGGGAAAGCCGAGGTCAGCCAGACATCTGTAGCGACCTCTGCAGGGAAAATTTAGTACTACATGGCAGCCATTCAGAAACAAGGGCAGACCAAGTTTGCCAGAGCATTCTGGCTCATAGAGGGGTTCCCCATAGTGGGGACCCCCTCTATGACATCAATATGTCTCAATAGGTTATATGGACAGGGGAATTGTGAGTGACGTTAGACACTGGGAAAAGCGGATATGTCTGAAAGTGTGATCTGAGGGGGGCTTGTAGTTCAGTGTTTCCTATTTGCTCTTCTTGGGGGGGAGCAAGCCCCATGGACCCTTCACTCTACAATACCCAACACAGTGCCGGTTGTGTCTTGTGACTGCGTCTGCTACCACGACTCCGCCCTATTGATTTGAATGAATCCGAGCTGCAGTATTGGTCACATGTACATGATCGGCAGTGTGTCGGGTGCTATAGTGAAGGCGCTGTGCCACTCGATCTTCATTCTGCTGACCCCCACTGATCACAAATTGATGGTCTACCTTAGAGAGGATCCATCAGCTCTCCTGACATTCTCAATTCTGGAGCATCTTTTCTTAGAACTCTGCATTGTGCCACTCCTCTGTTATTCCTCCTGGAAATGTATGAATAAATTGACAACTGGGCTTTACTATTCCCCCAGGTCTGCACTGTTTTGCCATAAATGTGTAAATGGAATCTCTTTAATTGTGTACGATACAAATAGAAGAGAACGCAACGGAGCTGCAAGGTGAACACAAGTGTGACGCATGTAACCTGCCGTTGTCCAACATTGCAATAATGTGACTCCTAGCCACCCCTCTATATATATAAAAAATGGCGCAAAATATTGATAAATAGATGCATAGTGGCAAAACAGCTCTCTAGGGTCACGCCACGGTTATTATGGACTAGCACCATTATTTGGTATAAAATATTTGTGTTCATGTGCAGCAGTTGTCTGAGGTAGTGGAAGCAAGAAGAGCGTGCGAAGTCTACTAAATGCTGCACTAATTATCTCAAAATTCACGACTCTAATGGTAAAAATATCTATCTATCTATCAATTGGTCTCATATCTGTCTGTCTGTCCATCTATCTCTATCTAGTCATAACTTATAAACTTTAAAAAAAAAGAAAACTACAACTCCCACAATTCTTTGACTTCCTGCTCTCACAACTACTCAGCCTTGTGCCACGCCCACACATGGGCGGGGCTACGTGAGGATAACGTCTTGTTTGCTTTCTATATGCCCGTCAGAGGTAACGGTGACACGTACGTAAGTGAAGACATGCCTCGTATTTACAGGTCAGTATGACACGGATATGTCAGACATGAGAGGAGTGATGTCGCAGCGACATCAAGCCCCCAACTCTCATATCCCACCATACACTGGCGAATCTGCCGTTTAGGGCTCGAGTAAAGCTGGGTGATAGGCGTGTGAGAGGTAATGTAATGTCATGATGACTATTTTAGATGTCACCCAGCTTTCCTAGAAACAGATAAAACTAATAAATGAATATATTTAAAGGGATTTTCTGGTTTTATGTCATGCGGAGTTCTGCAACTTTTCAAAACGTTTTTAGGACAAACTTATTAATAATAGACGAGGCGGGCAAAAACTGCGCCAAATCACACTGGCGTACGCTCATTGTTCCCACAGCAGAAGTGTTTGTTACAATGGGGAAACAATTGCGCGCATTACGTGTCTTGTGTATAGAGTAGCGATGTGGCTGGGCGGACTCGTAAACCGTGACGGCACATTGATTGAAGACGTGTGTCTGTCGAGGTGCGCCAAATATATGATGCCACTTGGGCCATTTTAAAAGGGTATTCGCATCTTATAAAGCAGGGGTCAGCTGTTGTGAGACTACAACTCCCAGCATGCACGGACAGCCAAATGCTTTATTATTCCAACTGAAGGCTGACCGGGCATGCTGGGAATTGTAGTTGAAGAGCAGCTGTAGTGCTGAAGCTTGTTGAGCCCTGTTATAAAGTGATGGTATATTACTAGGACATGGTATTACTCTATGATCGTGGTGGTCCCACCTCCGGGACCCCCACCGATCCGGAAAATTAAGGGGCCGCAGCGCTGATTTAGTGCTGTGACCCCTTCAGACTTTTCTCTGCACAGCGGTGCCCCGGTTGTGTGGCGCCGCTTGTCAGGGAAAAACATTCTCAGGAACGGTGGGGATCCCAGAGGTCGGACCACCACCATCATAAAGTAATACCATGCTCTAAGAATATTATAAGATGGGAATAGCTCTTTATTATTGGGGGCTGCGCAGGTTCACATAAATGGGGCCGGCTGCTGTTTTCTGCACAGCGGGTGGTCGGGTGCACTTTTTTTCTATTTTGCAAAATTTGGCGCACTTTACTTTATTTTCACCGGTTCCTAAATACACACATCTCGTGGCGCTATTGCTAAATCTTCCCCAGACATTAACGGGAACCTGTCACCAGCATTTCACCTATTGACCTCTACTCACCCCTCGCTGGCCGCTGCTGTCAAAAGTTCATTGCCGTTATCCCCGCTTCTAAACTCCTCCTCCGACCGTAAATAACGGTCTGCAAACATTTTGCGCCTTTTATGGTAATTATCTGGCAGTCTCGTTTGCTCTTCTTATGCCCGCCCTGAATGCCGAAATCTCGTCTGAGATCTGCGCCCGTCATGTATGGTCCGACACCCTTTCCTGCTTTGTCCGGGCCTCAAATCTAGTTACTGCGCATGCGCCGCTATGGTGTCCCGTGGTGCGCACGCACAAAAGACCGGACGTTGATGCGCAAGGGCGGGATTTTGTGTGTGCTGGGGGGGGGGGGGAGAAGAGCTGTCAATCAAAAGTAAGGGGCCGGCGTTAACTTGGAAAGGCTTGAGGAATGAAGATATAAATCTTATACTCAGTATACGGCACGGGAACACAAAAAAACGGAATACTAAAGGTACAAAGCCGACTTAGAAGATAATTATAGGTTACATAAAAATGATTTTCTACCCACTTCCACCAGGGACTGCTGGTTTAATAGGTGAAATGCTGGTGACAGGTTCCCTTTAAATTATGAGTAAATTGACGGCTGGGTGTTACCATGTCTCCTCACCGTCTGTTACTGTCCAATCAGTGCTGGTGGTGTAACAGAAACACCCAGTTGTCAATTCATTCATGCATTTCCAGGAGGAATAACTGAGGAACGGCACCATGCAGTGTTCTAAGGAAAGAATAGTAATTTCATAGGGAAGTATTTACTGAACAGTCCTGTCAGGAGAGCTGTCGTCTGTCCATGAATTGATCTCGGCCGTGTAGTAGGTTTTCCTCTTCCTTTGTACACCTGGTTGAGTCCCACACACTCACACCCCCCCTCCCTTTTAGACCAATATCCTTCACCTTCTGCCACCGTCGTCCTTTCCTGTCTAGTTCACAGTCTTATAGGGAAACAAGTCTGAGCACCCGTCCAAGAGCCTGCTGTCTACCCATATAGCACCCACAAAGCCATCCCCGATCTTCTGGAGATACTCGGAGGCCAGAACTTCGTGATCACAGGTCAGGTAGACGTATGGGATACTGTTCTGGAGGCATCAGTGGCTTCATGTCCACGTCAGCACTTCCCCGCAGAGCTGGCGCTTCATTGAAGCCAGTGCTGTCCAGACGTGGGACGATATATGGCCCAATCTCACTGTTGTGCGGAGTGACATGTCATGTGGGCCGGGGGTAACGGGCACCTCTCGGTGGCACTCAGTTTTGCTCTTGGAGATTTTGCGGCACAGCAGTGCACACAATCCCATAGAACGAGCCACAGAGGTGACACGTCGCTGCTGGAGGCCGGGTATACAGAGACTGGCGCTGGACCAGGAAAGAGTTGGCGAATCTGCAGCATGAGATGACATTCTGTGGACTGAAAAATGTGTACTTTCTGTGCAGAAAATTTACGCAGCAGATTTTTATTCTGCCGCAGATTTTTGGACGGAAAATATGTAGATAATCCGCTATGTTGTGGGCCTGTCCTGAGGTATCCCAGTGCATTATATTAAAATCCCCTCGTGGGACCAAACACTGTTTGAAACAAAATGTTATAAAATATTTAGTTATAAAACATTTGCTTGCACAAGGAAAAAAATTAATCAAAAAAACAATAGTTTTTAGTAAAGAAAAAGTTATAAAACATAAAAAAAATGCAAACATTATATATCCACTTTACCGTTACAAGCCACATGATAAATTGAAAACATAATTTAAGATGTTCAGGAGAACTATGAAAAAAAAACAAACACCAAAATTGGTGACATTGAATTCTCTGCACATTCCGCAAAAAAACAAAAACAAATACGCAGTGGAGAGATGAAGGGATCAATGTCCTGGGCCAACTCATGAATGTTGAGGAGGGGAGATGGCTTACGTGGCAGGAGGTCTCTAGCAAATATAATTTGAGGGGAAACCAGTATTTGCAATATGCTCAAGTAACAGGGTTGTGTAAAACCAAAGTCTGCAATATTGATGGAGTGGAGATACGGGGAGCATTTGATGGGATGGTGCCGCAGGGTGGTACGGGGAGAAGTCTTGCAAGTTTATATGGTAAACTTCGGAATGCTCATCTTGATTCCTTTAGTAATTCTTGCTTTAGAACGTGGGAGGTGGAGCTGGAGGATCCAGAAATCTCCAGCAAAATTCGAGATTGATGGGAGAGGGTGAGGAAGGTCATGGTAAATGAACAGTGGCGTGAGATGCACTTCCGGCTTATGCACAGAGCGACATACGCCTTTAATTTATCCTATAGGGACGCTCCAGCACACTATCTGCGTAGTTGTCCTAAATGCGACTTACACAAAGCTAATTTACTTCATGGGATGTGGTTGTGCCCACAAATTCGCACGTTTTGGGATCGGGCTCTACAATTTATTAAAGACACCTGGGGGGAAGAGGTGCACGCAAACCCACAGGCAGTGTTGTTTCACTATATCCCTTTGGATCCAGGGGGGGAGGGACCACCTATAGTGGCCCGGAAAGGAGTACATATGGCATTATTGGCTATCAAGAAGTGCATCTTGCGCCACTGGTTACAGGCATCGGTACCGGAAATTGCGGAGGTCGTGACCACTCTCAAGACTTTATTGGGATATGATAAAACAGACCTAGAAAGACACAAAGAAAGGTCTACAGAACAATTTTTTAAAACTTGGCGTACATTCATCGAGCAACATTATCCCACAGCAGAGATAGGGGTGTTCATGCGCACATTTCGACACACATCATGGTATAGTTCACAGAGTATCCAGGGCACGCTAGGCATTCTGGTGGCTAGTTAAGAAAATGTTCACCGAGATGGGGGAGAAGTTGGGGGGAGGGAAGGGAATTGTTGGCTTTGTTTTGTATTATTAATTACTTTGTAACTTAATGATGACAAGGAAAATGGAAAATAATTTTGAAGCTGGAACACATTGCTATTTGATGTACGTATTATTGTATGTGTGACACACATTGCATACTTGTAACTGTTCTGGCTTTGAATAAAAATATATTTGAAAAAAAAAAAAAAATTAACTGCTAAACTTTATGCACACAAAAATTATAAAACAAAAAAAAAAAGATTTAACATCAAAAAGTCAGTGATAAAAAAATAAACAGTCCCAGTGTGCAGTGAGGCAAAGACTGAAAAATATGCCACATCCTCGAGGCGAAAAGTGCCGCAACCCTAAGGGGGATAAAGGGTTAAAGAGAGCTCGGCCACTCTCCTGACATGTCTGTCTTACTGGATCCTTTGTATTCCCATTGAAATAACAATCCTCGAGTATCTTTTCTTAGAACTTTGCATACAGCCATTCCTCTGTTATTCCTCCTGGAAATTTCGGAATAAATGGACAACTGGGTATTACCATTCATCTGGTAAATATTGCGTGTCCCTACACAGTCTGAAATCCTCTACACCTAGGAAAAAAATATGGAGTGCATGTAATGGCCACCATTTTGAATATACTACACCTGCTTGCAATAAATCCAGGGAGTGAAAGCTGCAGACACATCTAGGCCTCAGCAACTGAAGGGGCCTAAAGTCTCATCCGCAGCCTCCTAGTACGGCCAGGTCATGGGCAACGGTGGTCACAGCCTGCCTGGCACAGGACGCCAGACTCTGCCCACTTATGTAAGCTAAACCTTAGCGTTGCGGTGCGCCCAGCTCCGGGCAACATCCCTTCAAAATAAGTGCGCCATGCAATATTAAAATATGGTTGACCTGGTTTATTATTCGCTTGTTTACAATTATTTTTTTTCTATCTCTCTTGTAGGCTTTGATAACTTTAAAATGGGTCAAAGTGGCTCCCAGGAGCCACCACCACCACCACGGCTTACGACATCCCAGGAGCCACCACGACATAATGCCCAGGAGTCACCACCATCATTATCCGCATGCCAGCTTTTGTTCCGATTTTTCATGGATCTGGAGCCTTTCCCAGATGAGATTCTCCTGGTAATCCTGAGCTTTGTGCCAGCGCGAGACCTGCTGGTCCACTGTAGACGCGTGAGCCAGCGCTGGAAGCATCTGGTGGACTCGCCCTCCCTGTGGAGGATCAAGTGTGAGCGAGAACAGAGGAGAGACATTCTCTTAGCCGCTGATTTCTGTCACGGCTTCTTCTGGCAGAGAGTTTGTCTAAAGGCGCCATTTTCAAGGAATCTGCTGCGTAATCCTTGTGGCACAGGTGAGGGTGTAAGACTTGGCCATTGTATAGGGGAACCGCTCCAGTATATGAATCATGTCATCCATCAGTGTTATTAACGCCTCAGCGGATAATCACGCACGGCATGGAATGGCAACCCTTCGCACATTCTGCCTGGCAGGTATGTGATAGTGATCGTGCGGGCACAGAAGTTGTTCAACAGGGAGAGACCTCCAATTCCGGCTGTTTAACCCCTTAAATGCTGCAACCGCGGCCTTTAAGTGGTTTGACAGAGGGAGGGGGCTCTCTCTGTCACCCATCGGCGGCCAGCGATCACCACCCGCCGACTGGTTGCCATGGCAGCTAGGGGCTTAACAAAGAAACCCAGGCCTGCCCTGGCTATATGCCTATTAGGCCATGCAAGAGGCCTGGCCTAACAGCTCTTGCCCACGAACCGCGATCGGGCCGTGAAAAACGGCATCATAGACATTTATGGTGCTAGGAGTCTCCGCCTCCCCACGGAACCGCTGTTCTGTACTGAATAAAATAAACAAATCACATATATGGTATCGCCACGATCATAACAACCCGAACAATAAAGTTAACACATTAATTAAACCTCCGGGTGAACGCCACACAAAACAGCGGGAAAAATCCTTTTTTTTTTTTTTTTTATTCCCATTCCCCCCACCAAAAAAAATAATTAAAGTTACCGTAATCAATAAGTCCCATGTACTCCAAAGTAGAACCAATGAAAAATAAATCTCGTCCCGCAAAAAAACATGCCAAAGTTTTTCCGTCCTACATCGGCGGAAAAATAAAAAAAAGATACGGCTCTTGGAAAGCGGTCATGCGAAAACAAATTATTTTTTGTTTAAAAGTGTTTTAATTGTGCAAAAGTAGTAAAACATGAAAAAACTATAGATATTTGGAATCGCAATAATTGTACCGAACCATAGAATAAAGGTAACACGTTATTTACACCGCATGGTGAACGGCGTGAATTTGAAACACGGAAAACAATTATGGAATAGCGTGGGTATTTTTTCTAATTCCTCCCCAAAAAAATGAAGAGAAGTAAATTAATATTATTTATATATATACACCCAAAAATGGTGCAATTAAAAAATACAACTCGTCCCACAAATAACAAGCCCCCTTATATGTTGACAAAAAAAAGTTAGAATTCTTGGAATGCTGGGAGGAAAAAAGTAAAAAAAATACTTGATCATTAAGGCCAAAATAGGCCCGGTCCTAAACGGCTTAAAGGGTTTCTTCCACAAAACACATGTATCCCCTTTCCACAGGGTAGAGGAAATGTGTGTGCGCGATCTCTTGGACCCCTAGCGATGAGAACGGGGGACCAAAATTCCCCCAAAGTGCTCCATGAGAATGAATGCTCGGCAGGCAACACCCAGCTGGCGGCCTCCAGGAGACTCGCTTATACTTTCCTGGTCTACCAGACGTTTCAGGAGAGGAGTGTTTTTACTACATGGGAAAGGGAGAAAGACGCAGCGATACTTAACTTCTTAAGGACCGACCACCGTAAATTTGCAGCTCTTGCTCCTGGTCCTTAAACCTGCGCTAATAGATATTTATGGCGTGGGTTTATGCCGGCTTCCTGGGCGATCAGACAGCCGAATGTGGGAAACCTGGAAAGAAGACAGAAGTGGTTTTTATGGCGTGCCGCTGCCTCTCTTGGTCCCGATAATCACGTGACTGATCACATGATCGCCAGGATGTCGGTAGCCGGAGGTTGTGCTGGGTCTAATTTTAACAATTGTGGCTGAAATAAGGCAGATTTCTCCTATAAATGCAGCTGATGTGAATTTTTCTGACCTTTGAGGGACAGGCTAGAAAAAATAAAAGTAAAAAAATACACAAAAGAAACATTTTCCTGAAAAACCGCCCCCCCCTTCCCCAGAAATCTTTGCCGTACCGCTAGCCACAAACCAATTACTATAAATTTGACATGTAATTAGACAATTATGTATATGAATGAAACTTCTATTAGGGGAACACTATATGATTACCAGAAAAAAATACTATAATATAAAAAAAGCATACAATTGTTTTCAAATTAATCCTAAAAATTCTTAAAAAAATAAATTATGTGTCTTTTTTTATATTCTTCAGAACAACTTAATCACTGGAGTGTTGTACATGGAGGAGATGGATGGAAGGTGGAGGACAATTATTCATCTGTACAAGATGCCGAGAGCCAGACCTGCTTCGTCACCTCATTCTCGTGAGTAACCACTTGGCCTTCTGCTGACTGGCTGACAATTCTGTACCCAACCGTATACATCTCTCTACAGCTGGTGTGCGAAGAGTCAGACCATAGACCTAATAAAGGAAGGCCTTTGGGAGCATTTCCTGGACGTCCACCAGCCTGTCATCTGTATATCTGATTGGTGCGTTATATTGGCTTTGTATACAGAAGTTTAATAAAGGGGTTCTCCACTTTGGACAATCCCTTTTTATTAGAAGTTTCCTTTTGCGATAAGCTGATCACATGGTATCCTGCTGCTCGGCCCCCCAACAATCGGCTGTAATCTATAGGCAAACCTACAAGTGTTCAATTTCCCTGCAGCGCCTCTGCAGGAGAAATAAAGTATTGCACAATTCTCATTAAAGTCGATGGACTGTTTGTATAATGCACAGACATGCTGGGTTCTCCAGGGCAAGACCATGGAGGTATATAACTAAAGAATAGGCTTCTGCTATATAAATAGATAGGATAATAAAGCTGTATATATGTTCAGCCTGGGATATCATAGTAAAAACAGAATTACCGATGCCTTGTAGGTTCGCTGGGCGACATGACTGCGGTTCTATCTACCGAGTAAAAGTTCAACTTTTAGCTGCTGATAAGCAAACCGTGATCAAGGAGTTTACTATGACACCCGAACCCATCCCCCAATGGAACGACACACATTATCACCAGGTATGTAGCCAAATTATATATAGCGAAGCTTAAACTGGAATTACGTAACCACAGATTTAAAGGGGGTTCCCAGAATGGACAATTATCACATATCCACAGGAGTGGTGAGCATTGTCTGATCGCTGAGACCCCTACTGATCACTAGATCGAGGGTACCGAACCCTGTTTCTCCTCAATGCCCGTCACTCTGTTCAGAGTCTATGGTAATGATGGAAACAGCTGAGTATCGTGTCCGGCTGTTTCCGTCGGTCCCCTAGACTTTAAAGCGTAACTAAAGTTTGACAAACTTCCGACATGTCATAAGTTTTGATTGGTGAGTGTCCAAGCATTGAGACCCCCACCAATCGCTCAAATGAAGCGGTAGAAGTGCTCGTGTGACCGCTCAGCCGCTTCGTGTCGGTTCAGATTTTTCCGGAAAGCCGATGTATCGGAGTACGGGCTCATAGACTTTCTATTGATCTTGTACTCCGATACATTGATTTCAGGAAAAAGCCGAACGGATGCAAAGCGGCTGAGTGGTCACACGAGCACTTCTACCGCTTCATTTGAGCGATTGGTGGGGGTCTCAGTGCTCGGACCCTCACCAATCAAAACTTCTGACATGTCAGAAGTTTGTCAAACGTTTATTAACCCTTTAAATGAAGGTGCTGAAAATTCAGTTTTGCTTGGAGTGTTCGGCACTTGCATAAGGCCCTGTTCACATGGAGTTATTGGCGCTGTTTTTGACTTATACCTGGGTTTCCCCATTTTTGTAATGGGGTGATGAGCCTGGATCATCGTCTTAAAAACTTAAAAGGTATCTTCACATCCCTGAACATCATTTTTATGTTTTATATATAATCCTAAAAAGCTGAGTAACTTTGTAAA
Source organism: Rhinoderma darwinii (assembly GCF_050947455.1). Taxonomy (NCBI): domain Eukaryota; kingdom Metazoa; phylum Chordata; class Amphibia; order Anura; family Rhinodermatidae; genus Rhinoderma; species Rhinoderma darwinii. The sequence continues at coordinate 108,671,946 of NC_134694.1, read as the reverse complement.
AACATTGCAATACTTATCGTGTACTGATCCTGAGTTAGTCTGGATTCACACGAGCATGTTCGGTCCGTAATGGACGGACGTATTTCGGCCGCAAGTCCCGGACCGAACACAGTGCAGGGAGCCGGGCTCCTAGCATCATAGTTATGTACGATGCTAGGAGTCCCTGCCTCTCCGTGGAACTACTGTCCCGTACTGAAAACATGATTACAGTACGGGACAGTTGTCCTGAGGAGCCCGGCTTCCTGCAGTGTGTTCGGTCCGGGACTTGCGGCCGAAATACGTTCCGTCCATTACGGACGTAACATGCTCGTGTGAATCCAGCCTGCATTCACAATATTGACGCTTCTGGCAGTGGCTTATCTCCTGGAAGAATCAATGGTAAAGCATATTGAAATTAAACATGCCTGATCTTCGTTAACCCCCAATCCAGGACATCTGCAGAAGGGGAATGTCCAGAGCCCTCCAGACATTATGATCCGATGACAATAATAAAAATGTCCATGGGCAGCCTAGGTTTTCCCTACATCAGATTTCTGTACGGTATCCGGAAGCAAATCTCCAGAACAACCTATGTGCAGACATTGAACCAGAGACAGATTTCAGCTCTGAAGTCAGCAGAATTGTGAATGCAGCTCTGAAATGTAATACAGGCTGTAACTCGGGAACAATAAATAAGTAATGCTACATCTTTACAAAGTAACTACATTTTTGTATCGTGAAAATTATCTTTATAACGGTGAGACATTGGACACCCCCTTTTTTCTAAATGTAGACCCGTTGTTGGATCATCTCGAGCTCCTCCTAATCTTTTTCTCTTGGTACGGTCCCATGATGTGATTTGCTCCCTCAGGTTTCTCATGTGTTCCGCCACTATGGACCCGGCGTACGATATGTGAACTTTAATCACAGAGGAAAAGACACACACTTCTGGAAAGGATGGTACGGAGCCCGGATCACTAACTCGTCCGTCACGGTGAAGTGCGGGAACCTCGAGCCCTGTACCTGAGCTCCCCCCCTCCCCCAACACACGGAGCGGGTTGCTCTTTATAGCATTGTTCTATACCTCTATGATGTGTATATATTAGGATAATGTGTATAGCTGAAAAGTAAATTTTTTTTAAAAATGTATAATTCTACGTGCCCGTCTTTCACTCAGAAATAAATTTTACACGTAAAAATACAAAGTTTCACCACATGTCAACCAGGCTAATGAACCGTCGCTGAAATCTGCCATTTATTTATATAAGGACAGAGAATAACTTCAGAATGGATACAGTAACAGGTAGGGGATCTCCTTTGCATGTACTCGACAGAGCTGAAATCTCCCAGCATTCCTTGCTTGCTCGGTGTCTGTACAGAGCTTGCTCTAGTGACTTGCATTCTGGGAAATGTCATCACCAGACACTGTACAGTAAATTGATATAAGGAAAACCAACAATCCCTTTGTACTATAGGAGCTCCGCTAAAGTGTTAGGGTGTGTCTTAATATGCTTGTTGACGGTTTCCAATGAAAACCAGCAGAATTGTGAATGCCGCTCTGGAGTAAAAGATATGCATGTACACAGTGACTCCACCAGCTGAATAGTGAGTGCAGCTCTGGAGTATAATACAGGATGTAACTCAGGATCGGTACAGGATAAGAAATGTAATGAATTTACAAAGTTACCCAAGTTTTAATATAGCATAATCGGACATACCCCTGTAGTGTACCTGTCATGTGATCAATTACAGGCTTAGCGTCCGTATTATACAGAAGTTAAACCAATAACATTGGGAATATTTCTAGGGAACCCCTACCTGGTGTGTGGCCTGTGGGTGACGTCACGCTGTGTGTCTGCAGTGAAAGAAGCTGGGTGGAAACGATGAGAAGTGCATGACGCTGACTTGTCAGCGTCATACACTTCTATTCACAACGCCCAGTTGGTAAAACGAGAAAACACGCCCAGTTGTCTATTGAAAAGTCCATTTGCATAAATATAAAATAGCTCATAACTTGGGCAAAAATGATAGTTTTTCCCAAAAAAAACAACAACTTTGCTGTTATCTACATTGCAGTGCCGATCACATTCAATAGGAGATAGGGATTTTATAATCTGGTGACAGAGCCTCTTTAACACCGTATATGCCTGGCACCCCCCGCAGTAGATTTGGCAGGCACAGATTTCCGATCAGTAACATTATTTTTTTTTTAATGGCAAATATGAGAAAAAAAAAAACTACATCCCTTGAAACCACGAACAAGTCGTCTTCCCCATCGTCTCAGGACAGAATAGTAACCTGAGCAGCCTCCAGTGCACAGTTTGCTGGTGGCTGTCCTGGGCACAGACGCCATGATAACCTCCTCACTAGTAGCCGCCATTACTTCTTTACATGGGCACAGTCATATTTTCCCCGGACTACTTTTAGTTTGACCCCAGGCAGATCCTGTGTGCGACCGCCCTCCACCAGGACGATGTTGTGTTCCTGCAGATTGTGTCCTTCTCCTGGTATAAAGCACACCACCTCCTTCCCGTTGCTGAGCCGTACACGGGCGCACTTGCGATTGGCAGAGTTGGGTTTTTTAGGCTTGCGGATCATGGTCTTCAAAACAACACCCTTAAGCTGAGGGTTGCCACCCAAAGGCCCCACTTTGTGTGGTTTTTTCTTGGGTCGGCCTGCTCGGTGCATCTGATTGAGTGTCGCCATGCTACAGGAGTTCTCCAGCGAAGGGACAGCCGTACGAAAAAGAGAGGAGCCTAAAAAAAAGGAGATCCATTTAGAACATCATTCACATACTTAAAAGGGTTAAAGACAATGGTGGCGTGCCATTGGCAGAGATCTAATCACTGTGACCCCTAGGGATGGCTAGAACAAAGTGGCAGCAGGGCTACGAAAGCATTGCGCCACTTTGTCTTCTGTTGGCTCCGCTCAGCTTTTTCTAGGTCGGTGACACGTCTCAGGCTGCAAGCTATACCGATTTCTATTGTCAGAAGAAGCTAGCTACTTCCTCCCTCACTGATCCACTTCCCAGTATTCCTTGTTATTTTAACTTTATAGGAAAGCAAACCTAAAAATGAAGGTTACGTCTGGTGTGTCTGACGTTGGTTTCATGCTCTACAGGAAGAGATTCAATCCGGCATTTCTTTGTACAGTGAAGGGAATGGGGGAGGTGAGTTCTCTCACTGTGATCGACTGCCAGGAAGAGCTGAGAGAGGGCCCTATGGGTGACAAAATAGCAACTGGAGAGATAATATGGCTGACAGGAAGTAGCTATCAAACAGATATTTCCTGTCCCAGAAAAGGAAGACTTGGGAGCTGTAGAGCACCGAGCTGATCTGCGCATAAAGACGCGGTACAAAGAGTATTATCCTGGATTGTACACAACCACCTCGCACCTACGACCAAACTGGGCAATGCTCGGCATGGCATCAACCTACCCCATCTCCAGGGCAAGGACACAAGGCTCCTGATTCCAGCAAAGGCCATTGTGGGTCAGACAGACATCACCTGCGAGACAAACGCATGTAAATATCCTGCAGCAAATAATCACACATCATGTACTTAGCGGGAGGCTCAACACTTCATGGAGCTTGTACGATTGTGTATCTCCCCAGCGGCTGGAACTAAAACCAATTGGACACCCGCCCCCCTCTCTGATACTTGACTAAATGAGGGGTACACGAAGGGTAAGATTTGTTGCGGGTTCTTCCTCCATATTGAATTCAATGGGGAAAATCCACAACAAATAAGCAGCGATTAGACAAATACAAGTGACGCGCTGCGGACTAAAAAAAACGCACCGCAGGTCAATTTCTGAGCGTTATTTCCGCTCAGCGTTTCCGCAGCGAGTGGATGAGATTCATTCCAATGTCATCCGCTCTGCTGCTACCGTATCATGCTGCGGATTTTCTGCAACGAAATCCGTTACGGAACATCCACAGTATTTACGCTACGTGTGGACTGACCCTAAGGTCTCATTCAGACGAGCGTATTTCACGTCCTTGTTACGCACGTTAAAACAACGGCTGTCACACGGACCTATGCAATTCAATGGGGGCCGTTCAGACATTCAGTGTTTTTCACGCAGCGTGTGTCCGCTCTGTAAAACTCACCGCATGTCCTATTGTGCGTGTTTTTTTGCGCATCACGCGCCCGTTGAAGTCAATAGGTGCATGGAAAAAAAAAACGGATAGCACACGGACGTCATCCGTGTGCTGTCCATATTTTTCACGCACCAGTTCCTAAAGATATGAGGAAAAAATGAAACACCTTCAGTTTTTTTTTTCACGTAAAAAACGCGGACGCCCACCGTACACAAATGCCACACGGAACTGCAACGCAGGAAAAACACGTTTTTAACGCACACCAAACGGACACGCACGTGTGAATTAGGCCTTACTGTGGTAGTTCAACAGGGAGACGTAGCTGCAGACTGAATGCTGTGAGAGGGGAGGAGGAGCAGGAGATTTTGCACACCACTAGTGTCCACCAGGAGGAGCACCCTACTCACACAGAGAAAAGACGCAGAGGGAAGAAAACAACCCGAAGTATACAGACAGGACAAAATGGTTCTACCTTTTTGAGGTGGCCAAGACTGTGACAGCTGCAGCGGGAAAAGCCTCGCTGTGCAATGTATATAGACTGTGAGGTAGGGGGAAAACCGTGACGACCGCACTCCAACCGCACCATCTGAATATACACAATGTGACTTTTATAGCAGCTCTGGAGGACTCTTCACTGGAGTTTCTCTTGGTGGTCCACATATGGCCCTGGTAGATGGCCCCTCTCCTGGCACATGCCCCCTAGCTACAATGAACAATAATCACTCCTCGTAGGGGACGTCTATGTGACATCACGGCTATAAATATCATCTATGTAATTATCAGTGCAGACAATGTAGCAGCATGTTCACTGAGGAACCACAAGTCCCAGCACAACCAGCTGCTGATCCTCACTCACCTTGAGCAGCCCCGGAGCGCGATCATACACGGCAGCATGTGCAGTCACTTCCAGGTCATGCAGGGAAGGGGCGTGGTCGCAGACTAAGACTACAACCCCACCTATAGATTTGATTGGTCAATCCAGTGACAGTGGTTTCTCCCAGTGTTATCATTGGTTGGTTCTAATGACAGGAGCACACGATTGGCCTTTTCTAGTGATAGTGGCAACTTATAGTGTTATTATTGGTCCGTTGTAGGGAACTAAAGCTTCTGATTGGTCAGTCGACCTAGACGAGCCCCCGTTTTGCCTTGTGATTGGATAACTCAATTTACGACTCGGGAAGATGGCGGCCCGCATCCTGGTCAGGTTGTGTGTCCGGTTTACGTGCCGGGGTTTTTCAGGGACACGAACTCTGAGCAGTGGGGAGTCGGTGCCCCCTAGCCGGCTGTATGAGTATGTGCGGGAAGGTTATCTTAGTCGGCCCCAGCTGGACATGGAGACCCTGAGCCGGGATATAGATGCTGCGGAGCGTGAACTAGCGGAGAGGAGACCGGGCAGACCTCAGGAGGGAGAACTGCGGACACTGGTAAGAGAAGGGCGCAGCTCAGAGTTCACTCAGCTTTATCAATGGCTTTAGTGTAGTAGCACGATGCGACACACAGGAGTCGCTGCAGAGCGTGTGCGTGTGTTACAACTTAATGTAGTACTACGATACGACCAGGAGGAGTCGCTGTAGTGTATATATGTGTGTAAAATAAAGCTTAGTGTAGTACCACGATACGACCAGCAGGAGTCGCTATATGTATTGTATATCTATAACACATTTATAATGATATTCCTTCGATTACAAAAACATCTATTATATCTCTAATAGTAAATATAAAACTGTATACGGATGAATACAGATCTCCCTGGTCTTTGAATACTATATAATATATGTTTTATTTCCTTACCATTTTCAAGATCTCTTTTGCTGTCAGTGAATACACTCAATCTTGTTTACAATCAGAGGCTGGAAACCAGTCCTATTTTTTTTTTTTTGGGGGATGTTTTTCTTGTTTTAAAGAGGACCTGTCCCCTCTTCTGACATCTGTTTTAGTAAATATGTGTTCCCTATGAAATAATAATTCTAGCGCATCTTTCCTTAGTACTCTGCATTGTGTTGTTCCTCTGTTATTCCTCCTGGGAATTTGTGAATAAATTGACAACTGCGTATTTCTATTCCCCTTGTCAAAGGCGTGCACTGTCAGCATTGATTGGCTAGTGTCGGACTGAGTAGGGCATCCTCCTAATTGATGACATTTATAAATTTCCAGGCGGAATAACAGAGGAACATCACATTGCAGAGTTTTAGGAAAAGATGTTCCAGAATTATTATAGGGAATACAAGTTTATACTAAAATAGACACGTCAAGAGCGGTGAAAGGTCCTTGAAAGGAATTTCTCAAGATGTCACGCCTTAAGTTAGAGATCCTGTAAGAGCCTGTTCACATCTGCTCCGTCAGAGGAGCAGAACAACAAAAATAGCGCTGATTCTGTTGCATGACTGACGCCATGTGCATTCATTGACTTTAATGGCTTCTTTTGCGATGTCCGTGATTTTTGCTACTTTTGGCCGGAGCTGTGACGGAGACCCCTAGTGGAGCCTCCAAATCAGATGTGAACAGCCCCTAAGCTGCTTAAAGGGGTTCTCCTACCACTAGTATAAGCCATCTCTTTCTAAACGGAGGGGGTCTGCCCTTTGGGACCCCACTGGTCCAGAGAATGAAGAAGGCACAGCGCTGGGGGATCCTAGCAATATGCCATAGTTTTCTGTGATGGGGAGACCCTTTCAAGCAGCTTACAGTCTCTCTTACTAAAGATCATGACAGATTCACAATCTCTGCTTGCTGTCAGTGAGCAGAAACAAAAAGGTAGTGTTTTATCCTTTAAGAGTTTGTATGGTGTTGCTGTTCTATAAATGATTAAAATTCATCCTCATTACAGCCGTTTTAAAACTGACTTTACTGGGAGAACTGGGCGGGGTCTGACAACTCTGTTCCCACGCACCTATTTGCAGACATTGAATCAGCTGGAGGAATCGGCTGTAATGGATCTTCTTTGGTGCTGCTGTGGGATGCTGGGGATGTCTCACAAGTTGAAAATCCTTCATAGTATGTGATATTCTATGACCTCAGGTCTGACTGTTGTCACAGGTGAACGTCTGGGAGCAACTGCAGAGATTAAAGCTGGAAATTCGCAGCCTGGAGGAAGAGAAATCACAAGTGGCCAATGAAGTGAAGGAGATGACGGTGAGTGTGAAATATCTCAACGTGTCCTTGAAATTTCAAGTGTTCCAACATTTACATAAGGCTGTGCTCACCTCCGTCGCAGATTTCATAAAAAATCCTGGATAAAATAGCGCAGCATATATCATGGACACTGTGACGGGAGTCTGAGGGACCCCATTATAGTCATCGGGGTCATCGGGCAGTTGATGGCCCATCATGGCAGCCAGGGGCCTAGTTAAAGCCCCCAGGTCTGCCATCTTAGTACTTCTATTAAGCCCTGCCAGAGACCGGGATTGATACGAGGACAATACACAGTAATACAGAAAAATTGGTGTATTGTACAAGTGATCACAAGTTTAAAAACATTTTCAAGAATATATATATCTATTTAGCACACAAGAAAATGGCGACCGCACACTGTGAACACTAATGTCACCGAAGCCACTAAATATAAATAAATATGCATTACTGCTGAATCTACTTACAATAGGGAGGTTCTTAGTGGGACTAAGCCAAATATATGTGGGGTTAGTCCCAGTTCTGGGTGTATGTGCAGCGTAGGTTCCCACCTCGTAGAAGTCGACTTGTCGTGGCAGGTGGGCTCACACAATTTGATCAAAATGTGCACTAAGAACCTCCCTATTGTAAGTAGATTTAGCAGTAATGAATATTTATTTATATTTAGCGGCTTCGGTGACATTAGTGTTCGCAGTGTGCGGTCGCCATTTTCTTGTGTCCTGTATATTTTCAGTCACGGGCGTTCTTGCACCTGTATACACGTTTTGTTTCATTTTGCTGGAATGTGCTGTTCAAACTTTTGTGTTGTGTATAATGTATGTGGAGAAAAAAAAAGGTTTCCTATATTTTATGTAAAATAATTTAAATAAACATAATTGTTATCATCCCGCATCGTGAACGGAAAAAAAAAACAAAAGCCAGAACTGCTGTTTTTCGGTCACTTTGCCTACCAAAAAAATTGAATAAAAAGTAATCAAAAAGTGCTATTTCCCCAAAATTGTAAAATAAAAAGTACAGCTCGCCCCGAAAAAACACAAGTCCTGACACGACTCATCGATGGGAAAAATAAAGTTATGAGTATCAGAGTACGGCGACATAAAACAAATGTTTTTTTATTAAAAAAAAAAAAGTTTTTATTGTTTAAATGATAAAAAGAAAAAAAATCTATAAACTTGGCATCGCCGTGATCGCTGTAACCCGCAGAATAACGTTTACATGTCATTTATACCTCACGACAAACCCTGTAAGAAAATACCATTCGTTTGGCAAAAAAAACAAGCCCTCGCCTCAGGCGGCTACGTCAACGGAAAAATTGAAGTTAAAGCTCTTAGCAGCAGGGGGCAGCACATAGATTGGAGGCATCCGGCTGCCATGAGTGTCTTGCTCGCTGACTGCTTTCTTAATTCCTTGTCTTTTCCCCCAGCTGACACACGATCGGCAGGCGCTGCAGTCGGTAAGTATCTCCACTTGTTTCGTTACTTTGCAATATTCGGTTATTGCCGGGATTGACGGACTGTATTCATTTCATACTACAAAACTGGTAGTAAAGGTACAGTAACAGTAATAGCTGAAGGGGAGGGGCTTCACAAGGGGCGGGATTTATACTGCCTGCAGACAAGGCAGTGGAGAAGGGCTCCTGCTAAAGCCAGTAGCCATACAGCCAATGTGATCTGAAGTATGTAAAGTGGAGGGGGTGGATTATCTCCCGGGACACCTATAGGAGGAGAATTAATACGTTTCTCAGTTTTTATTGCAATAGACAGGATAAAAAATAAATACATGATATACAGATCAGTCGGGGGCATGCTGTGACTTGTGGGTCCAGCTGTAGGAATAGTTTCCCTGATATTTGATACCATTCTTGTCATTTGTGATTTAGATCCCCAGATACATGACGATTAGAAAAAGAGGAAAAGAGATCCGTCAACAGCTGAATTCTCTTTACCAGCAAGAAACTGATTTCGAGGAATTTTTCTACTTTCGAGCACTTAAGTTACCAAACAGAACCCATCCGGGCACCGTGAGTAGCAATAATGACAAACCCTCTCAGAGATTAGAAGAAAAAAAATGTACATTTAATTTTTACCCTCGAACAGCGCCACTCTTGTCTATAGGCTGTGTCTGGTATTGCCGTATTCAAGTAAATGTTGCTGTAATACCGCACAAAACCTATTGATGAGAGTGGCGCTGCTTCTAGAAAAGTGCCTATACGGCATAGTATTTGGTAGCTCATGTAATCTTATTCCTTCTACAGCCTATTGGGGAAGAAAGTAACGCCCGGGTACTGGAGGTTGTTGGAGAGAAACCTGGTAAGGAATGTAGTTTATGGTGCGGCACTAAATTCATTCACACGCGGTTTAAAAAAAAGCATCTAAACTAAACCTGAGAAATGCAGCTCAAGTTACACAGGCGGTTGTAGATTTTGGTGAAATTGGGGTCTGTGGGTGGAAAATACTCTAGAAAAATACCACACACAGAGCAGGCTGGACCTAGGACAAAAAACAAAATGACACCGCAAAAGAAAAAAAGACCAAAAAAACACCACAAACAAAAACACAATTGTTGGATGAGATTTATCATAACTGTCTAAAATAAAAAACGGCCTTGTTGTCCATAGCAGCCAATCAGAGCTCAGGGTGACTTCAGTCTTGTACTTATTACTGCTTACCACCTGATTGTGCCTATTACAGTAAAATTGCAGTTAAAGTGGGGTTTCTGCTTGAAATATTTCAGCTCTGAAGCATGCAGAATTATGAATGCAGCTCCTGGAGTATAACACAAGCTGTAACTTAGGATCATTACTAGAGAAGTAATGAATTTACAAAGTGAATTAAACTTTGTGTGTGTGAGATAGAGATATATATATCTATCATTCACTAAAATGCTTCATAGAGATAATTGAAGAGCCATTATACCTATTCTGTTTTCTCCTTCCAGAGTTTGAGTTTAATGTTCGGGGTCACCTGGAAATCGGGGAGGATTTGGATATCATCAGACAGAGGTACAAATGCAATATACGGCTTCATGAGGACCTGTCAGCTCTCCTGTGTGGTGTAGTATAGCGGACCTGTGAAGTCTTCCATTCTACACCATGCAGGAGAGCTGACCGCTCCTCTATACTACACCACACAGTAGAGCTGACCGCTCCTCTATACTACACCACACAGGAGAGCTGACAGCTCCTCTATACTACACCACACAGGAGAGCTGACAGCTCCTCTATACTACACCACACAGGAGAGCTGACAGCTCCTCTATACTACACCACACAGGAGAGCTGACAGCTCCTCTATACTACACCACACAGGAGAGCTGACAGATCCTCTATACTACACCACACAAGAGAACTGACAGATCCTCTATACTACACCACACAGGAGAGCTGACAGATCCTCTAAACTACACCGCACAGGAGAGCTGACAGCTCCTCTATACTACACCACACAGGAGAGCCGACAGATCCTCTATACTACACCACACAGGAGAGCTGACAGCTCCTCTATACTCCACCACACAGGAGAGCTGACAGCTCCTCTATACTACACCACACAGGAGAACTGACAGCTCCTCTATACTACACCACACAGGAGAACTGACAGATCCTCCATATTACACCACACAGGAGAGCTGACAGATCTTCTATACTACACCACACAGGAGAGCCGACAGCTCCTCTATACTACATCACACAGGAGAACTGACAGCTCCTCTATACTGCACCACACTGGAGAGCTGACAGATCCTCTATACTACACCACACAGGAGAGCTGACAGGTTCTCTATACTGCACCACACTGGAGAGCTGACAGATCCTCTATACTACACCACACAGGAGAGCTGACAGCTCCTCTATACTACACCACACAGGAGAGCTGACAGATCCTCTATACTACACCACACAGGAGAGCTGACAGCTCCTCTATACTACACCACACAGGAGAGCTGACAGATCCTCTATACTACACCACACAGGAGAGCTGACAGCTCCTCTATACTACACCACACAGGAGAGCTGACAGCTCCTCTATACTACACCACACAGGAGAGCTGACAGCTTCTCTATACTACACCACACAGGAGAGCTGACAGCTCCTCTATACTACCCCACACAGGAGAGCTGACAGATCCTCTATACCACACCACACAGGAGAGCTGACAGTTCCTCTATACTACCCCACACAGGAGAGCTGACAGATCCTCTATACCACACCACACAGGAGAGCTGACAGCTCCTCTATACTACACCACACAGGAGAGCTGACAGCTCCTCTATACTACACCACACAGGAGAGCTGACAGCTTCTCTATACTACACCACACAGGAGAGCTGACAGCTCCTCTATACTACACCACACAGGAGAGCTGACAGATCCTCTATACTACACCACACAGGAGAGCTGACAGATCCTCTATACTACACCACACAGGAGAGCTGACAGATCCTCTATACTACACCACACAGGAGAGCTGACAGTTCCTCTATACTACCCCACACAGGAGAGCTGACAGATCCTCTATACCACACCACACAGGAGAGCTGACAGCTCCTCTATACTACACCACACAGGAGAGCTGACAGCTCCTCTATACTACACCACACAGGAGAGCTGACAGCTTCTCTATACTACACCACACAGGAGAGCTGACAGCTCCTCTATACTACACCACACAGGAGAGCTGACAGATCCTCTATACTACACCACACAGGAGAGCTGACAGATCCTCTATACTACACCACACAGGAGAGCTGACCGGTCGTCTTTAAATTGTCCTATTTAGTTGTTGGTCTTTACCTGACACACTAACTTCGCTTGTATATGACGGCAGAATTGTATATCCGCTGCTTGCATGTTGGAAATTTTATATAAAGGGCTTTAACCTCAGGCACTTTCCAGTCTGATCTCCGTTGTCAGTGCTGTCTGTGTATAATGTGACGGGGGCCCTGTGTGCGTGTGTCAGGATATGATGGCGGATTTATGTATTTATGTTGTTAGTCTGTTGCTATGGTGTCTATGGCGGTACGGTCTTTACAAATAATGACTCGCAGATGGGAGCGAGGATTGTGCCTCTGGGTAACGCTTTGTGCTGTCACGTTTTTCTCTAACGTTTTTCCTTAATTTATTTTCAGACGTCTCACCCACATCTCGGGTAACCGCTGTTATTACCTGCGTGGAGCTGGCTCCATGTTGCAGCACGCTCTAGTCAATTTTACAATCACAAAACTTGTGAAAAAGGTAACGCCAAAACCTCACGCCAATTTTCTCAACTTCCGTTATATCCCCGGTCTCCGCCGCAGCTCTTCGTTAGCTTATAGAGGCGAATACAAAACGGTCATCGTCCCCCTTATGATATCCAGGTGGTATAATCCTTAAAACATCATTTATGTCTAAATTCACAACTCCACTTCTACAGATGGAGCAGTGTGAATTTTATCTCCACTGCGACTTCTTAAAGGGCCCTTCCATATTACTTTAAAAATATTCAGTTTTGACAGAGAGAGCAAAATTGTCATCATAATATGTTAATGTATCCGTAGATCTGTATGGGTTTCTAGCTTCTTTATGTAAACAGCAATGGTTTCATTCACTGACTGCAAGAAGAGATCTTGGAAAAAAACTGCAAAGTAGATTAGAAAGTTGCAGGACTTTTCGTTATATGAATAAAGTTTCTTCGTTGTAAAAGACGGGACAACCTCTGGAGTGGCAGGTTTGGGAGGCTAAAATCCAGACGGCTGCTTCGACTGTCAGAAGCAAGTCGTAATAAAGATCTTGTAGATCTTGTTGGCGCCTTCATAATCTACGCCCCCTTCTGGTTAAATGATGGAATGACTCTGGATATTAGTCGACTCTCTTGTTTAATGATTTTCTATCCTTTTCTTCTACAGGGATTTATTCCGATGTCTGTGCCGGACGTGCTGAGAGGCGCAGTATTTGTGAGTCCACTTCACATTCATTTTGTTTGTCTAATAATAAATCTACTTTTTGCCTTATTTTGCTCGTCTGCATCTTCCTGACCTCTACACTTGCCCCATGTCCCAGGAAGGTTGTGGTATGCAGCCGGCCGCCCACAGCTCGCAGGTCTACAGCCTGGATCCGTCCTCACACCCCGACCTGCATCTGGCCGGGACCTCCGAGGTTGGAATCGCAGGTAAAACTGCATGACTCGGCCTTGTAACCTGTTTTAAAGAAGCACTCCCAGCTGTTTTTTCTTTTTTTTGTTTGTTTTTTTGCTAAGACCACCTGTCCTCTTACCCTAAATACTGCTAGAAATATTGTCTTGCCGTTCTTACTGCTCCGCCGCCTTTTTTATATGTTATTTTCTCGTTCTCTCTGGTCCAGATATGGCTGCTGCAGCGTAAGATATGCGTACCTGCGCAAGTCCCTCCTTCCTACAACTCCCATAATGCCTTGTACTGAGGAGAGACGGCTAGAGGCGTGTCTAGCCGAGCTCCTCCTCTCATTCTTCCAGGGATGTAACTGCTAGTCCTACATGACAGGGAACCCCATCAACCCCCGCCAAAAAACAGTCCCCTGTAGATCCCATATAGTGCCACAGTGCCCATGTAGTTATTGCCATCCCACTCTTCCCCCCCCCCCCTCCTGTAGAGAGCGCTACACATTCCATCCTCCCTTTAAATGGTGCCATACAACCCCCCCCCCCCCCTGTAGATAGCGCTCCTCCCTCCTTTTGTTACCGCTATTAGGGCTCCCTATGGGAGGGGAATCCCCAGCCAGAGTGTTGCCGACTGGATAGTGACACCATGGACTCCTCCAGGAGCAGAATCCCCTGGCTGGGGATTTTGCTCCTATAAGGAGCCGTAATAGCAGTAACATCAGGAGGGTGGAGTGCTATCTACAGGGAGGCGGGGATGTGTGTGGCGCCATCTACAGGGAGGCGGGGATGTGTGTGGCGCCTTCTACAGGGAGGCGGGGATGTGTGTGGTGCCATCTACAGGGAGGTGGGGATGTGTGTGGCGCCATCTACAGGGAGGTGGGGATGTGTGTGGCGCCATCTACAGGGAGGTGGGGATGTGTGTGGCGCCATCTACAGGGAGGTGGGGATGTGTGTGGCGCCATCTACAGGGAGGTGGGGATGTGTGTGGCGCCATCTACAGGGAGGTGGGGATGTGTGTGGCGCCTTCTACAGGGAGGGGGGATGTGTGTGGCGCCATCTACAGGGAGGGGGGATGTGTGTGGCGCCATCTACAGGGAGGTGGGGATGTGTGTGGCGCCATCTACAGGGAGGCGGGGATGTGTGTGGCGCCATCTACAGGGAGGTGGGGATGTGTGTGGCGCCATCTACAGGGAGGTGGGGATGTGTGTGGCGCCATCTACAGGGAGGCGGGGATGTGTGTGGCGCCATCTACAGGGAGGTGGGGATGTGTGTGGCGCCTTCTACAGGGAGGGGGGATGTGTGTGGCGCCATCTACAGGGAGGCGGGGATGTGTGTGGCGCCATCTACAGGGAGGTGGGGATGTGTGTGGCGCCTTCTACAGGGAGGGGGGATGTGTGTGGCGCCATCTACAGGGAGGGGGGATGTGTGTGGCGCCATCTACAGGGAGGGGGGGATACTTCTTTAATTCAAGTACCAAATGATGAATTGTCAGTATTTCAAAACCCGTCGTGTGTGATTCTGTTTTTCATTTGGTTATTGGTCACATGTCGCTCCTTGTGCACTTTTTTTATTTGTAGGGTATTTTATGGATCATGCGGTACAGCTGTCAGATCTCCCCATTAGGTGAGTTCTCTTCTGGGATGTTGAGCACCTCCTATAGGCCACATCTGGTAATGACGCCTTCTTGAAAAATTTAGCTCGGGCATGATGCCAGCCTGCTCAAATGTCAGCGGTGAGTTGTCCGCCTTTAAGCACTATTTTCACCTCTCCTGACATGACTATTTAAGTAAATACTTGGATCCTCCATGAAATAACAATTCTGGAACTGTTGTCTTATTCCTCCTAGAAAATTATATAGAAATTGACAAGTGGTTGTTACCTGTCCCCTTGTCAAAGGGGTGTGTCCCTACAGTGTCAGTCTGTGTAGAGACACACCCCCAACTGGAAACCCTAAATTGTCAACATATTCATGCATTTCTAGGAGGAGTAACTGAGGAACACAGAGTTCTAAGAAAAGATGCTACAGAAATGTTATGTCATGGGTATTACAATTATTTACTGTTTGTATTTTGAATGGAGATGCCCTTTATGCTTTCTTCTACATTTACCTGTACAACCCGCTTGCCATCCCCCTCCGCTGTGTCTGTGAATATTGCCATGTGATATATTATCCCTTTTCGATATCACCAAGTCTAATAAGTAGGTTTGCATAATGCCCTCTGTGCCCCATCAGTCCACATCTTGTCCCTGTGATTCTCTATAATCTGATCTTTTCCTTGGCAGGACGGTTTGCTGCAGCACATGTTACCGAGCAGAGACGGACACCGGCCGGGAGACCTGGGGCCTCTACAGAGTTCATCATTTTACCAAGGTCACGCTCTTTACCAGGGTGTCTCAGCCGCGTCTTCTCTCCTCAGTGGTGACCGCAATATTCTCCTCTGTTTTCCAGGTGGAGATGTTCGGAGTCACCGCTAATGAGACGGGGAATGAGAGTCAGGAGTTGCTGGATGAGTTCCTGAACCTGCAGAAAGAGATTTTCTCAGATCTGGGTTTACACTTTCAGTAAGTAAATCCTTACAGTCCCCCCCGATTATCACTAAAGAGAGGCAGGGGTTCAGGGTTTAGGCTCCGTTCATATAAAGCCGCATAACGCAAACCTAGCTGTGCGTCATGTGACTCCATGGCCTAACTCCGCTGTAGCAGCCATAGCGGCTGCTACGGGGCCTGCGGCAGGAGAGGGCCGTGCCGCCCGCCGTCACGGGCCCACTATGCCCGGTGGCGCCGCCAGCAGCAGCTATGGCTGCTACAGCGGTAATGATGCCACATTCAATAGTATCTGCGTCCTAGGGTGCAGATACTATTGAACACTATGGCAGAGCATGAAGATAGCTCCCTACCCTGCCATTTACTAGGCTACAGGCCACATTCGGCCTGCAGCCTATCAGGCACAGAGACGGGGTCCCTGCGCAGGCCGGCGTCGGCGGCGTGACAACGTCACGATTACGCCAGCCTACGCAAGGATCCCGTCAGCATTGATTCGCTCCGTTCGTTGCAGGAACGGGGCCTGGTTGAGCATGATGTTTGTTTTGGGGGTCGCTTTATGGCGCGATCTACAGGAGGGGGGGGCTGTATGGCGCTATCTACAGGAGGGGGGGCTGTATGGCGCGATCTACAGGAGGGGGGGCTGTATGGCACTATCTACAGGAGGGGGGGCTGTATGGCACTATCTACAGGAGGGGGGGCTGTATGGCGCTATCTACAGGAGGGGGGGCTGTATGGCGCTATCTACAGGAGGGGGGGGGCTGTATGGCGCTATCTACAGGAGGGGGGGGCTGTATGGCGCTATCTACAGGAGGGGGGGGGGCTGTATGGCGCTATCTACAGGAGGGGGGGGCTGTATGGCGCTATCTACAGGAGGGGGGCTGTATGGCACTATCTACAGGAGGGGGGCTGTATGGCACTATCTACAGGAGGGGGGCTGTATGGTGCGATCTACAGGAGGGGGGCTGTATGGCACTATCTACAGGAGGGGGGCTGTATGGTGCGATCTACAGGAGGGGGGGGGCTGTATGGCGCGATCTACAGGAGGGGGGCTGTATGGCGCGATCTACAGGAGGGGGGGCTGTATGGCGCGATCTACAGGAGGGGGGGCTGTATGGCGCGATCTACAGGAGGGGGGGCTGTATGGCGCGATCTACAGGAGGGGGGGCTGTATGGTGCTATCTACAGGAGGGGGGGCTGTATGGTGCTATCTACAGGAGGGGGGGCTGTATGGCGCTATCTACAGGAGGGGGGGCTGTATGGCGCTATCTACAGGAGGGGGGGCTGTATGGCGCTATCTACAGGAGGGGGGGCTGTATGGTGCAATCTACAGGGGGGCACTCTCTATAAGGGGAGCTGTGTGCGGCACCTAGCTGAGGGGGGACCTAGTCAAAGGTTTGCTATGGGGCCCAGTTTTTCCTAGTTACGCCCCTGATGTGACTGATCCAAACAGCGTCCAACAGATTCCATTGACTTCTAATTGGGTCCTTTGAGTCCCGTCGAGTCTACGTTGTTTTTATGGAAAAAATAGTGCTGCATGCTGTGGTTTTCAAGTCGTCATAAGTAATGGATCCCCTGACGGAAGGAACACTAGTGTGAACAGTAGCCTATTGTGGTGACTGCAATATGGCAGACTAAGATTAAGGCCTTGTTCAGGTCCTGACAGCCTTCTGCCCTCTCTATTCACATAATACAGGCTACCATACGTGGCACCTCTATACTGCTGATGGGGAGCAAATCTGATAATCATTTATTGGGGAATTTACAGTAATTCAGCTCCCTAATGTTGCTTAAAGGAGCCCTTTTGGTAAAGCAATACATAGTGCAGGACCTGAGGGGGGCGGAGCATGACACAGGGGTCCTCTCTTTGGAATTCTTTGAATCCCTGTGTCATGCTCCGCCCCCCTCAGGTTCTGCCTTAGGCATAAGTGTATCAATTTTGTCCAGTGATCCTTTAACTGGCCCCTACTTAATCTTTCCCAGCTATATGGTCTCCTTACTCTGCAGGTTCCTCCACTTTAGCTTTCGATGTGGCAGATGCAAAACCGTGGCCAAAATGAAGTATTTATGTGCAAAAAAAAAACGCCACAATACTAGCGCTATAAATGCACCCGCAAGGGTTAAACTGATGATTTTCTGTTTTCAAGTGTTTTGGAAATGCCAAGTGAAGAACTTGGGCTGCCCGCGTACAGGAAATGTGACATAGAGGCCTGGATGCCGGGACGAGGGAAGTACGGAGAGGTAGATGTGCCAAAATAAGAATAATGATGTGTTGCGTTTCAGTATCCATGTCTTTACAAGATCTGCCTTCTGTATGTAGAGTCTGTTCATGTAGTACCAGAGCTTGGTCAGCAGAGGGAGCTGAGGTCATTACTGGGGTTCAGGTCACATATTATGCACAATGTCGTTTATTACATTTTATTGCTTATATTATTTTCCTTTCCCTAAGATTTCCAGCGCATCAAACTGCACCGACTTCCAGAGCCGGAGGCTGAACATCATGTACCGGAGACCTAATGGAGCGCTCCGCCATGCCCACACCGTGAGTTCATGAACACGTAAAGAAGTCCGTGTCCAGAAAATCCAATCCGATGTCTGCTCAGTGTTGTGATCTGAACCTTGAAATACTTTTGGAGTTTGTTAGGTTCCTATGGGCATGGCCAGTTTTCCCAGTATTAATGACCCTAGCTGCATTCCACATGTATTGGGATCGAGCCTCAAAGGGGTTTTCCAACCCCTAAAACTCAAGGGAATTTTTTTTTATAATATACTTGTTTAAATTCAGCATCTTTGGGGGTGTCTCATTACTTCTTGTTGTCTTTTCTGTTGTCCAACTCAACGTGACCGTGACAGCCAATCGCTTGTTTCAGTGGTGACGGTTATCGTCCGTAGTGATGTCACTGATGCAGTCAACGATGACCTGCCGCAGCTTTCTTCCACAAACAGCGCCACGCCTGTCCACAGTTTGTGTGTGGAATTGCAACTCCGCTCCATTAACTTCAGTGGAACTGAGCTGTAATACCAGACACAACCCATGTACAGGGGTGGCGCTGTTTCTGTCTCCTGTGTTTGGTACTGGACCTCTTCTGTGTCTGTATATAAGCTTTATCTCTTTACACTTGCAGATTAATGGCACTGCTTGTGCTGTCCCCCGGCTCATCATTGCTATTCTGGAGTCTAACCAGTTAAAGGTGAGCGCTTCTGACGGTTTTTGTTTTTTTTATTACCATCCCTGCTTCTGCCATGAACATCTCACCCACAATGGCTCCTTGTGTTCTGCCATTCTTTCCTTTCTTACATCCTGAAATTCAGCGGCCTCCCTTTGCTTAAACCTTAGTGTCGCTATGACCGTGCCCATAAGATGCCCATGAGCAGTTAGGACAGCGGGCACAGAACGGCTAGAGTTTCGGGGATTCTTATTACCGTTTCAACCACCCCAGTAAAAACATGCGGACGGTCCTTAAAGGGGTTTTCTCATCAAGGCAATCCGTCCACATGCCCTATTAAGGCATATAGACATCATAGAGGGGGAGTACCCTGCTCCAGACCCCCCTCTCGGTAAGCCAGAGTGTAAGAGCGGCTCTCGTTCAGGCAGACTTATTGCAGCCATCCAGTATATCCAATCATTGCAGGAGAAATGTCTGGCCGTGGCGATCATTGTCAGGACCCAGACCCACAACAATCCGCCGATTTACTATAAGGCTGTGTTCACACGAGCATGTTCGGTCCGTAAAGGACGGAACGTATTTCGGCCGGAAGTCCCGGACCGAACACACTGCAGGGAGCCGGGCTCCTAGCATCATAGTTATGTACGACGCTAGGAGTCCCTGCCTCGCTGCAGGACAACTGTCCCGTACTGTAATCATGTTTTCAGGACAGTAGTTCCACGGAGAGTCAGGGACTCCTAGCATCGTACATAACTATGATGTTAGGAGCCCGGCTCCCTGCAGTGTGTTCGGTCCGGGACTTGTGGCCTAAATACGTTCCGTCCTTTTACGGACCGAACATGCTCGTGTGAATCCAGCCTAAAACTTCTGAAGGGCTTTAAGAGTGAACTTCTTAACATGTTTTATTAAAGGGGTTGTACAGGATTAGACCCTGTCCCGGCTGCCTCAGGGCACCGGATGTTATGCAGTGTTCAGTGCCGGAAGCAGATGGCTCCGTACACTGTATAGCGGCAGTACTGCAGCACTTCTACTTGAATAGGAGCAGAGCGGCAGTACTGCAGCATGGCCGCTATACTGTAACCGGAGCATCATATACTGATGGCCTATTCTGTGTATAGGTCTTGAGATTGATGGTGTAATTCAGGGATCCATCTAATGACCAGCGGGGGTGCTCTATCCTCTGACCACAGGAGAGATCTGCAGGGAATGAAAAGTTATTCTTTACTCAGGTAGAGAAGGATTGAGTTCATCATTCAGGGATTATCCAAGATGCTCAGAAAAGTGTTTTAGACTGAGCCCTTTCATGTGTCGGGAGCAGTGTCCATGCTGGAGTCTGTACTTCTCTCCTCCTGAGACCCCCCACACCCCCTCATTAAACGCTGCTTATATCTGTAGCACTGCTCTTGTATTTTAATGTGATTCTCCTGTAGGATGGCCGGGTACGTATTCCTGAGGTGCTACAACCGTACGTGGGCGCTGACGTCATAGAAAAGCCGCCGTACACTCCACAGACCTACATCGGACCCAACCAAAAACAGAAACCAAACAAGAAGGTGTGACCTTGTGTCCGGAGGACTCAGTGATGTGGAGATCACAGAGGGAAGAGTCAAGAAGACAGCTGGGAATAATCATGAACTCTGAAAACCTTCCTACGTTGCATATTAATATATTTTATAAATAAATTTCGATAAATTGTGCCGTCTTCTTCAGTATCGTACTTAACTGTTGAGGTCGGCAACTGGTAAGGGGTCTGTGGTGGGGGGGTTCCTCTAGGACGGGACATCTGCTTGCCACTGTTATTGTGGCTACCTGTAGTTGCATCTAGGGGGAGTTCACTGTAGACAGATTTATATAACTCCCATTGACCTTAACAGTAGCTCTACAAAGCAGTTAGCTCCCCCTAGTGGTGGCTGTATACAACCAGAACTAGTCACAAATACAGAGCTCCCTTGTACAGCTATATTATAAAAATGTAGACCACATGCAGACAGCCACAGTGTGGCCACAATTTAGCGTCTGTACTACAGCCGCGAGATCCGACCAACCCCGCCCCAAGATTTAAGTGAACTTAGATCATTATAGGATTCTATGGTGATCAAATTTTGGTTTAATTGAGCCGCAGTTGTCCAGGTCCTGTGGTCGTAATACAAATACTAAAATGCGTCCACCTTATGGCCGTCTGATGTGGCCTAAGTTTAACACACAAAAAAATATGCACAAACCCTTTATGAGCGGGTGGTGATGAGCTTCATTATCTATATACATATAAAGATACAGTATTTCTTTAAATGCGTTGCCAGTTTTGGATTCATGCCTGGAAGTGTGCTGTGACTTCCTGCTGTGCTAAAGGCAGGAAGAACTGATCCCATTTACTTACAGCACAAATATTATTCCTATTTAGTATTCGGCTGTTGTTGTAATAATTGGAGGGCTGTGATTTATCTTCAGTAATATATGATGTCGTTTATGAGGCTCACAGTATGTAAACATTGTCCAGGAAAAATTAATTCTCCGAATGCTGATTTTGGGGACCGTTGCTGCAGGGTGACCCGGCTTTGATAACCGCTGCTCCTTGCAGGATTGAATGATCATGTCTGTTCTGTACGGAGAGGGGATATGTGCAGGGACCGTAAGCAGCCGTGGCACATCGCTCCTGCGGGTAAACCAAGCGTGACTCCAGCAAATGTCATTCTGCTTGAAGTCTTGCAGTTTTGCTGCTTAGTAAATATTCTGCTTTCTGACTGACTCTTCTATATCCACATTATGGAGACATTACACTAATATGATCTGGATGGTAGTGGCCCCCGGCTTGTTTCCATACCCGTCCAGGTGGCAGGCAGGAGCCCCTGCAGCTAGAATTTCACAAACAAAGGCAGATACAATGGAGAGGAGGACACCTGCCAGGGATCGGCCGGGAACAATAGCAAGAGGCGGATGGAACAGCGACTATTTATACAACGAGCGCAGCTCTGCCACAAACACCAGACATTAATTCTCCTGTAATATTTATCTTACGTGCATCAGAGCCCTCGTGCCAGCGTATACTGTGCAAATTAAAGTGTTTCTACGATTGTATGTAGCCCGTCCCTTTAAACAGTATTATAATTGTGTGCTGAAGGGCATTTCTTTCTTTTCTTATAGGGGTTTTCCCATCAAGTGCTGATATATCGCTAGGATATTTCATTACTTTATGATTGGTGGGGGTCTGACCTCTGGGACTCCCACCGATCCTGAGAATAAAGGGGCCGCGGTGCTGATTTAGTGCTGCATACCCTTCTCCGCTTTGAATTGGGCTTTACTGCACAGCGGCCTCAGCTGCTATACCAAAAATAACCTATGGACACGAGTGCCGCTGTTTCTAGAGATCAAAACCAGATCTTTTGTTTTTTCTAATCTCATAAAACCCATTTAGGGTATGTTTACACGGCTTATTTTCGGCCGTTCTCGCCATAAACGGCCGAAAAATCTGAAGCAGAACGCCTCCAAACATCTGCCCATTGATTGCAATGGGAAAAACGATGTTCTGTTCCGATGGGCCGTTTTTTTACGCGCCCGTTTTGAAAAATGGCCGCGTAAAAAACGGCTGGCGAAAAAGTAGTGCAGGACACTTCTTGGGAAGTTTTTAGAGCCGTTTTTCATTGACTCCAAAAACGGCCGTAAAAAATGCAGCGAAAATAGAGAGTGGCTTAAAAAACGTCTGAAAATCAGGAGCTTTTTCCCTTGACAGCAAACGGACCTATGCAACTCAATGGGGCTATTCAGACATGCGTGAGTTTTCACGCAGCAAGTGTCCATTGCGTGAAACTCACTGCAGGTCCTAGTTTGGTACGTTTTTTTGTGGATCACGCACGGCTTCCGTGTGCTGTCTGTGATTCATGCACCAGTTGCTAAAGAAATGCAGAGAAAATAAAAAAAAAAATAACAAAAAATGTGCACCGACATCAAAAACTGATGATATACTGAACCCACACTGATGGCACACGGAACTGCAATGCATGAAAAACGCTGTGTTTTTTACGTCCGCAAAACGGGCACGTTCGTGTGAATCGGATCTTAAAGTCGCATCAAAATTGGTAACGCCAAAGCTTTACAGTCTCTGTTCTCTTCGTGCTGCCGTAAAGGGTCTAAGGCCTCACGCCCACTCTAGTTATTTTCGTCAGGGTGCTATCTGTTTTTTTTTTACGGATCGCACACTGACACATTCATTTCTATAGGGCCACGCACACGTCCGTTGTTTTAACGGAACCGAGTGGACGTTTCTTACAAAAATAGGACAGTTCCTACTCCTGCCGTTTTTGACGGAACAGTCTCGGCCTTTTCATTCATTTGGTCCGTTGAAACAACGGACTGCACACGGAAGCCATCCCGGTGAGGTCCGTGTTTCACGGATCCGTCATTAGCGTCCGTACGACGGCCAACAGAAGTGTGAATGAGGCCTTAATATTCTCCCCTAGAAGCAACGCTCCATAATCTAGCAGCTGATTGGAGGATGGTGGGGCTCCGTGTAACATGTCTTGCCCGTTCAGCTGCACCCCTCACTTTGCGTAAACATTTTTTGGGTTTGTGTCTGAAAAGAAAACATTTATTTAACGTTTTAGGTTATTTTTATATATAATTATGTGACGTTCTTGTTATACTCACCACGTGACTCCATTTTTTCGCCTTAATTTACTGGCGTAGTATGAAGATATTGGGGTAGATTTATTATCTTTTCTGCGCCTAGTTTTTGGATTGTTGTGTGACAATTATTTGGCGCACTTTATTGGCATCACACTTTGGTTCATAAAATTCTAAAATGGGCGTAAGTTGCAGGCTGGGTTTCCACGGGGCGGATACGCTGCGTATAACTACGCAGCGTATCTGATCCGGAACCCGCAGTAAATTGTGGTGGAAAAAACTCAATGTTCATTGTCATGGTGACGTATCCCTCCTTTGCCGTCCGTTCCGCAGCGTGGGCATGAGATTTTCAAAATCTCATCCAATTTGCTGCTACTGTAAATGCTGCGGAATCTCCACACCAAATTTCAATGTGGAAATTCTGCAGAATTCAAGCTACACGGGAACCCAGCCTAAGGGTATGTTCACACGCCCTATTTACGGACGTAATTCAGGCGTTTTACGCCTGGAATTACGGCCGAAAAAACGGCTCCAAACCGTCGGCAAACATCTGCCCATTGAATTCAATGGGTCCTACGGTGTTCTAAAAAGACGGCCGCCTCAAAGAAGTGCATGTCACTTCTTGGGACGTAATTGGAGCCGTTTTTCATTGACTCCATTGAAAAACAGCTCCGATAACGTCCGTAATGGACGCCGCGAAAAACGCCTGCACATGCAAAAAACTTCTGAAATTCAGGAGCTGTCTTCACTTGAAAACAGCTCCGTAATTTCAGACGTATTTTACATTTGCGTGTGAACATACCCTTAGAGTTAAACACATTTATGAAAGTTCTATGCAAGATTTTGGCGCAAATAATTGCCGCATTTCATACCAACGTATAGTTGGTCTAAAAAATTTTCCCTTCTTAAAGAGGCTCTGTCACCAGATTATCAAACCCCTATCTCCTATTGCATGTGATCGGCGCTGCAATGTAGAGAAGAGTAACGTTTTTGTTTGTTTTTTAAAAGCGATCATTTTTGGCCAAGTTATGAGCAATTTTATATTTATGCAAATGAGCCTTTCTAATGGACATCTGGGCGTGTTTACTTGTTTTACTAGCTGGGCGTTGTGAATAGACTGGTTTGTCAGCATCACATGTCAGCATCATCCACTTCTATTCACAACGCCCAGCTAGTAAAACAAGTAAACACGCCCAGATGTCCATTAGAAAGGCTCATTTGCATAAATATAAAATTGCTCATAACTTGGCCAAAAATGATCGCTTTTCAATAAAAAACAAAAAAACTTTACTGTTATCTACATTGCAGCGCCGATCACATGCAATAGGAGATAGGGGTTTGATAATCTGGTGACAGAGCCTCTTTAAAGGGAATGTGTCGCTAGAAATGTTTTTTGTTTTTTTTTAGTTAAACAGTTAGTGTATAGGTGATTAAACATTGTTCTAATTCTTTTAATTTTTTCACGAGTCAGGAAATATTATAAATTAGATTCTAATTTATAACATTTCCCTGTGCTGGTCACTAGAGGGAGCAATTCCCAAAATTGCAGCATTGGCATGTGGTAAAGCAACCACATTGCTTTATGCTGCAAAATTTGAGAAGACACACTCGCTCTAGCGTCCTCAAACAATCCCCCCTCCTTTATCCTGGCTAGTTCCAGGAGAAAGGAGGGGATTGAATGTTCAAACCTCCTACACTGTGTGTCGCCATTTTTTTTTTTTTTTTTTATAAATTCTTTACTTTTTCAATTTTACAAACAAACATATCACGTCAAATGCCAAAAGAATATGCAACCATATAGTACTTCGGCACGCAGGCCGGCATATGTGGTCATCCTGTATGGTAAATGTACAAACATAGTATAGTCAAGGAATAAATGGTGCTAATCCCCTGCATCCTGAACCTGCAGACATGCATTAAGGCCCACAGCAAAACATACGGTAACTTAGAAGGAAGTATGAAAAAGGAAATGAGAAAAGAGGAACGACAGAGGAGGGAAAGGAAGGGACGAGTTCCGTTGTTAAGTGTCAAGTATGAAGTGCCAATTAAGAGGCTACGATATTCCTGAATTCCAAAGATGATTGAAACCTGACCCAATGATACCAAGTCTTGATGAACTTGGCGTGAGTACCTCTCATAGAAGCCGTGAGATCCTCCATCCCCATGATCGCCTGTATCTTATCGAACCACATGCTGAGCGATGGCGCAGCCGATTGTCTCCACAGCGCTGGTATGCAGGCCCTGGCAGCGCTCACCAGATGGCGGTCCACTGAGCGACGATATGAGAACAACGGGATCTCGCACAGATCGAGCAAGAAGAAGGCCGGTGTGCACGGAAGCGGGGAGTCCGTGAATTTGGAGGTGATACGCCACACCTCTGACCAAAAGGCAGTCAGCCGCGGGCACTCCCAAAAGACGTAGTATTGTTCCCACCTGATCACCACATCTCCAACACAGCGGTGAGACCGCCGGAATCATAACGTATAATCTGGAAGGCACCCTATACCAACGCGTTAAAATTTTAAACCCTGCTTCCTGATACCTGCTGGCCATGGACGATTTATGTGTCGTTGTGTATATCCTATCTATTTGTTCCGCCGAGAGCGTTATTCCCAAGTTCCTTTCCCACCGTAGCAAATATGTGGGTGTGGAGAGGGTAGATGGGGAGATCAATAGGGAGTATAGTCTGGATAGTGTGTGACGCATCGAGCCAGTGCCCACGCAGAGGAGTTCAATCGGAGTTTTAACCCGAGCATGTTCCGCAGGGTTAGGCAAGGACACCAGGAAGTGTCTCAGCTGAGTGACCTGCCAGGGAGTGAGGGGGAGAGGGTCGGTCAAAGACATCAGTTGCGGGCCAGTCATCCATGACTCCCCGTGCAGGTAATGAGAGGCGGGGCCCCTGCCTGCCTGCAACCAGCTCCTAAATGGACCCCCCTCCCGCCCTGGAGGAAACTCCGGATTGCCCAGGACTGGAAACATGGGGGACGGGGAAGGGAAGATCTCTGTTTGAGGGAAGACCTTCGACGCAACTGCCAGTGAAGGCCCTATCGTCGGGTGTGTCCTTGCTGGTAGAGGGGTATCCCTGCCCAGCCAAGGTAGGGCCTGTAAGGGGACAGCCATAGAAGACTGTTCCATCGACACCCATTGTTTGACCTCCGTATGGCGGAACCAATCCAGGATGCGCGCCAAGTGCGAGGCCTGATGGTAAGAAACGAAGTCAGGGAGCCCCACGCCCCCTTCACTCTTAGGGTATGTGCACACACACTAATTACGTCCGTAATTCGGGCGTTTTTGCCCCGAATTACGTCCGAAAATAGCACCTCAATAGCGTTGACAAACATCTGCCCATTGAAAGCAATGGGCAGACGTTTGTCTGTTCACACGAGGCGTATATTTACGCGCCGCTGTCAAATGACGACGCGTAGACGCCCGCGTCAAAGAAGTGACCTGTCACTTCTTTGGCCGTAATTGGAGCCGTTATTCATTGACTCCATTGAATAGCAGCGCCAATTACGTCCGTAATGGACGCGGCGTTCAAGCGCCTGCACATGCCGTTACGGCTGAAATTACGGGGATGTTTTCAGGCGGAAACATCCCCGTAATTTCAGCCGTTACGGACGCTGTCGTGTGAACATACCCTTAGACTAATATGAAATTTAGTACACGCCGATCCACTGCCTAGCACACTTGAATCACTGCATATCCAAAAACTAAAACAAGGCCGGCGGAGCCTGACTGGGGCGGGGCTTAGCTCTGAACAGAAGGTGCTGCAGGCGCCATCTTTGAATATCACTAACACGTGAACAAACATCACTGGAATGGGTAGCGAGACACAGCAAGCCGGACTACAGGAGAGACCCCCGACACCCTTGGTATACTAAAATAGTATTTTAATATAAGTGGCGCTTAGTTTAACTGGCAGGCAGCCCCTGCCAGGATCGGGGTATTCAACCCGCGCCAGCCAGCCCTGAAAAGAGAAAAAACAAGATAGGAAAAAATAATATTATAATCTACTAGTTGCTGCTTACCTGGTCGGAAGAGAATCTTACCGACTTATCTGTCCTACAGGCGACAGAACAAAAACAATTCTAACACCTTTGGGCAGCTGGAATCTTTATTGACTAAGAGAGGGGCTTGGGAATGAAGTCTTTTTTGCTGCTTTTTAGTAGGTTCTGTCCGTTTTTTCGGGTTGGAACACATAACCCATGGGTGCTGTCGAGGACGATTAGGAAGCCAGATTCTTTTGCGATCAGCTGAAATCTGTCGGGAAACCAGACAGTAAGTGTTTAATTTTTCTGCAGCGCCACCACAGGCCAAATGAACCATTACACAGTGTCCATTCAAATCAATGGGATGTCTGTGTAATGCGGGATAGGACAGGTCCTCCAGAGCGAGAGACGCTCTATGAAACCGCTCCCTACTCTGACCAAGAGATGGGGATCCTGCACAGAGGACCCCCTTCTATTAACTCAGAATTCCCTAATAGGGTGAATAAAAATGTTTTTTCTAAAATAGACAACCCCTTTAACGTTTTCTAGATCTGTAGACATGTCTATTGGGTGCGGCAGGTGCTGTAATGACATCATCAAGCGCGTCTATATTTAACTGGATTGGTTTTGTGAATATCCACCACTTCCCAGCGAGAATATCAAAGGTAAACCAGTTGCCAGGTTTTGCCACAGGACTTCAGTAAGAGAATATTGGGAAAACCTCAGGTAGAAGTACTTTGGCTTGGAGGAGGTCTTGAGTCCCAGGGAGTGGCTCTAAAGCCGGTGATCAAAATTCTCGTCACTTCCCCCATAAGCACCAATGTCACCAACAAGTACGCTGTATCAGAGATGGCGCTGAAGATCATGGAGATCTGGCTGGTCTATTGTAGGGTTTATGTAGCCAGGATTCTGTAATTCTCCTATAAAATTGGCCATACACTGTAGCTAAACGTCAACCAAACCCAGCGATTTCGGTGAGATTGGCCAACTATCTAACGTGTTTGGGGAGCAGAGGTGTAACTTAAAACTGCTGAGCGCCAATGCAAAGTTTTGTAATTGCCGTCTACTTATGTGGCAGAGGGGCCCTCAGGCACCCTTGTGCAAGTGCTATCTCTGCTCTCCCTACAGTTACGCCCCTGTATTGGGGCCTCCGGACCATGCCCCGATGCATAAATCAGGAGAAAGAGGGATCGGGCGTGTTGGATTTTAACATGCCGATCCTTTGTTTGTGCAAGAGATTATTCCACTCTTCCTATTGAAATAAAAACGCATGCTCGGCTAAGCCAAGAGCACATCTTTAGGGAGGAGTTGGATGAAATAGCTATTCGTCCAACAGCTATTGCACATGTACGGCCAGCGTAAAGCATAATTATACCGTCATAAAAGTTTTTGCATGTCAGAAGTTCTGATCGGTGGGGGTTCGAGCACTGAGACCCCCACTGATTACTAATACGAAGCAGCAGAAGCACTCAGTTGAGCGCTGTGCCGTTTCCTTTTGGATCGGCTCTGCTTTCCAGGGAAAATCAAGTGAGCGGTGTAGGACTCATTGACTTTGTATTAACCCATACAATACCTGCTTGGCTTTAAGTGGAACAGCGCTCACCTGAGCGCTTCTGCCGCTTCGTTTTAGCGATCGGTGGGGTCTCAGTGCTCGCACCCCCACCGATCACAACTTCTGTCATGTCACTATGACCTGTCAATAGTTTTATGAAAGTATAGTTACTTTTTTTTTTTTTGGTGTACTATACAGTGTGTATGTAAGGTGTAGCCCTCGGATGGAGTCAAGGGCCACACCTGAAGCCCCCACAAAGTGGTAAACTGACTACAACGGTTTAGGGAGAAAAGGGCCAGATTGTTTGGCATTCATTCAGGTGGAGTCATTCTGGCAGGAATACATAAAAACAGCATTAAAAGAATACTTACCCCACAATCCAGCGCTGTACCCAAGTCACCATCTTCATCTATCTGGCAGGCAAAGTGCTAATAAGCCATATACAAGCAGCCAATACCAAGTCCCTGGTGTCCAAGAGGGGCCAAAAGCCCCCTCTTCCTATGAAGAAGACACCAGTATTACAAATAGCACATGGTAGGTGGGGGCCCGGCTACAGATTTTGTCTTTGGATCCCAGGAGCTTCAAGTTACACCTCTGGCTACAACAAACAGCTCAGCCAACAAATAAGACGTCCTAATGATGGATCAGAAAGGGAAATTCTGTGTCCGGAGTTTCCCTTTAACGTTGTTTTATGTATTTTTCTGGTCCTTTGCTATTGATTAATAATATAGCTGTGATGTATATTCCCTGCCAATATTATATATCTACAGTCACAATTGGAAAGGACAAGATGTGGTATTTGAAGAAGGATTATATAATCCATAAACATAAAGAGATTGCTAAATTATGCTGGACAGAGCCACCTGCACGGGAGGGGGTGTAAAGCGAGCCACAGGTAAAGAGCAGTCAGATGGAGGGGGTGTCAATATGACGACATTCCCCTTGCACTCTGCCAGCTATATAATCCGCAGCTACAGACAGACTGTGCAAACTGTGGTCCAGCCTGGGGCTCAGGCTATCTGCATCCTTCCTGTATCTGCATCATCACAGCCTGGGTTGGAGGATTACCACCACCATCATCATCATCATCAGCCGCACATCTAGGATGGGTCCTGTGAAGTGTTTACTGCTTGCAGCTGTCTGCATGCAAGGTAAGAACTGCAGTCTGCCAAATGTTATTTACTCTGCACTGGAGACCCCTCCAAGGTGAGACCTGGATCTGCAAAAAATACACGACAACACAGCCATTAGTCGGAGATGGATCCGATAAGTTATTAATGCATTATATATTTTAAAAAATTAATTTTCATTCCAAATATGCGACCTTAAAAATATGCGTCATCCTCTGGGGACTGCTTTCTATTCATAGATTTGATTCTAAGTCATATATTATACATGATCTAGTCAAACAACTGTCCTGGAGTTATTGCCGGTCTCCCCGGTAATTAGGTTATTTCCATAAGATGTTATATAAGGAGAAATGCCACAATCCGTTCCGTTTATCATATTTTAGATATCTTCTAAACTGCTTTACATTAGTGATCTCCAACCGATAGCTCTCTAGGTGTTGTGGAACTACAACTCCTTGCTGTCAGGGCATGCTGGGAGTTATAGTTTTACAATAGCTGGAGAGCCGCTTTTTGCAAAGCACTACCTTATATCCTAAAATTCATAAAGCCATGAAGTTTCTTTTGACTCCCGAAGACCATATCAATAGGTTTGGGTCTTCAACCTTCTCAATGCTGTGTTCATGTTGTCCGTGATGGCCTCCATCCGTCTCGTTCCTAGTCGCCCTTTTCCTTTTTCTCCCCTTCAACTCTTCTCACCTGTATTTTCACCAGCTGGATCTTCTCTCAATATCAGATAAATCTTCAGTCTGGTTATTTGTGGAAGGTTCAGGCTGATGTGATCAAGGATCTTCTCCTTCAATGAAGACTATCGACTGGGTCTCCAGACTGGTCAACCAACATAGAGCGTTGTGTAAAACAGCGGAGTCAATAGTGTCAGCTATAATGAAGAAGTAACTTCATCTTTGCCTTTTATCTCTTAGTTTCCACCATGCCCTTGACCAGCCAGCTGTCTGAAGAAGAAGAAAAGGTGAACAGTTTTGATATTTAGACATGTATTATCTGTTTCCACGTGACATCTAATAAATGTGTACAATATGCGAACCATCTGCTGTAGTGGTCTCCAACCTGTGGCTCTCTCGCTATTGGGAAACTACAACCCCCATCTTGCAGCTGACAGAGTACGCCGAAAGTTAAATTTCCCGAGCAGCTGGAGAGTCCCAGGTTGGAGGTAACGTCTTATAATGCTCAGATGCCTCCTAAACTTCATCATTGACATGTATGGCCATATATTGTTTTTGTGCTGGGGGCTCATTCATGGTAACTAAGCTACTTGAGATGTAAGTTTTGATGTCATTGTATTATATTGATACTACTGTACAATAACTGTGGGATTCAGTGTTTTCTAATAGTACTGGTTGGATAAGGAAGTCATTCAACTCTCTGATTGCCAAGGGCAGCAATACCGGTTATCCTTTTGCATACGTCTTTATTGATTTTCTCGCAGTTGTCCATAGTAAATACCATAAAATAATCAATGTAATTAGTCAATCTCAGTGTAGAATTCCATTATATAGAAATGTCAACATGATATGCCTTAAGGTATCCATACAAGAACCTACGTCTCACATCTGCCCAACCTTCGACCTCCAGTAATGCGTGGTGAGGTCCATACCTTGCTGCTCTTTCAGAAATGGAAGGGTTGAATCATCACAGACTTTCCTTCATGTTGGTAGAACTCTGTGATATTTAGTGATTCGCATTATCGGAATATCTCAACATCTGCCCATACATGGCCCACGTTTGGTCCTAAATGTTGGATTGGGCTTTTAAATAAGATTGTGTATGGGAGCTGTACATCCCTACAGTCAATAAGGTCAGGGACATTCACAAAGGTCTTCTACTGTAGTAATCCTGCTCTGCTTTCTATTTAGAATATAATCGAATCCACTCTACCTATGTCCATTGTGGATCCATCTCCAGATGATGATTCAAATTGACCTGTGATGTCTACTTTACAAGATGCATCCACATATTCATTTTTTCCACCCGTAGAGAATATATCAATAGCCCTAATGGTTCTCCAGCTTTAATTATTTCTCTCCCTTCCTACTTTACTTTGACTTAGCTCAGGTTGCCCAGCAACCACTTGGTTCCTGTGTGGGTGACTACCATTTCATTACATATAACTACATATACTGGTGGTAAGAAGTTCTATCTTGTGAACAACAGAATAAAGCTGCCCATACACATTAGATAAATGTTGGTGAATCCAGCCTATTTTGGTGGGATCGGTTGACTAACTAGTGCATATGGGGGCAACCCTACAGCAACCCGATGTGAGAGGAATGAAGAATTTGATCCTTCGTTTACCCGGGAGAGGTGTCTGGCAGGGGGCGATTCCACTCTGCCCAGTGAAGTAAACATGCATGCTCGGCCAAATTTATTGTACATGTTTTTTTGGGAGTCCGTAAGTGATCGTTATCAGCCATCGGCCAAACGAACGTTCGGCCAACAGCTATTTAATGGGAACGGTCGACCTTAGTTTAGGTCCCTCCCGCTAAGGCAACGTGCAAAAACATGTAAGACAATGAGACAAGGGGGAAACTTTTCCTTTCACATGCTGGTGTTTGTTACACTGTGTACTCTGAACCACTGTAATTCATCATGTTACAGAAGAGGTTGTCACAATCAAAAAAAGCGGTCAAACTCGTTGAAATCAAACCCGAAGGTCGCTGTTCAATATTATCGACAAGCTGAACTCTCATTGTATAGGCGACAAGTTTTGCAGCTGCTTAATTAGTAACTAAATCTTCTGTGGACAGAAAACACCGGCAGTACATGACGTACTGACAGAAGCACTGCATGGACTACAGCTCTTTATCGGGACTCTAGGAGGAGCCGTCAGAGCTCATGGCTCTAGTAGATTAGAATTCTTTTTCTCCTGCTTTTTATTTTCTATGGTATATGTTGGTTGCACTTACAATATCATCGTTAAAAGGCGCGTCCAGGATTAGAAAACAGAATCAGCATTTTTTTTATTAACAGCGCCACTCTGGTATTGTTTGGTATTGCAGCGCTGCCTTATTCACTTGAATAGGGATGAGCTGCAATACCAGATATAGCCTATGGACACGAATGAGTCCTTTAATGCCCTATTAGAGCATATAGACATCATACAGGGACGTCCCCACTTAGGTCCTTCCTCCAGAGCGGAGAGCTGCCAACAAAGAGCGACCAGTCCATACTAAGAAATTAGGTGTTGGTAATTATCCTTTATTTTATCCTTAATGCACCCCCATCATGCCTCAGGATGGAACACAGATTTCATATTCTCTTTATCCTGGGAGCAGCTTTCATTTATTCCCTTAGTCACCCCCTGCGGAGATGAGGGGGAAGGTAAATGACTCTGGACACATTTGTGGCTTTGTCCCTTTTTAAGCTCATAAAACCATTGGACTGTCCAACTAAGAATATCTAAACTACTAATGACTACAAATTGCTCTATAATTGTAGAGGTGTTATGTTGATCCAGAAGAAGACACTACAAACAACCCAGTGATCAAATTATTTTTTTATTGGGCTATGTCCCAGTATTAATCATGCTCCTTTTTGTCCTCCAGGTCACAAGATGTATCATGGAGGTCCTGGCAGAATCATTGTCCTCATCTGGGCCAGAAAGAGTCAGCAGTAGCTGCATCCGAATACTCAAAGAAGGTTTGGAGCCATCTGTTTTAATCCCTGGTCTCCAATTTTCTCTCTACTCACCCAAATCTTTCATTCCATGTCGTCCTACTGTGTTCTCCTCATCCTAAGGCTAGATTCAAATGGGCGTTGCGCATCTCGGACGTGAAAGTCGTGCTCTGCGCTGCGGGAACCAATATCACGTATCCCCCATAGACTACAGTCTATGGAGGGATGCGTGAAGAGCGAAAAAATAGGACATGTCCTATTCTCACGGATCCTTCACACGGTCCGTTGAAACAACGGCCGTGTGAACGGCCACATTGAATTATACAGGTCCGTGTGACGGCCGTTGTTTCAACGGCCGTCACACGGACGTATAACATGTGCCTAAGGCCTTATTCACACGAACGTGTCTGTTTTGTGCGCGTGAAAAACGCAGCGTTCTTCTTGCATTGAAGTTCCGTGTGACATCCGTTTACGGTGCGCGTCTGCGTTTTTTACGCGCGTATGTCACTTGTTTTTTACGTCAGCAAAAAAAACTGAAGGGGGTGCTTTTCTTTTTTTCATCATTTCTTTAGCAACTGTTGCGTGGATCACGGACAGCACACGGAGGACGTTCGCGTGCTGTCCGTGATTTTCACGCACCCATTGACTTCAATGGGTACAGGATGTGTAAAAAAATGCACAAGAATCGGACATGCAGTGAGTTTCACGCAGCGGACACACGCTGTGTCAAAAACACTGAATGGCCCCATTGAATTGCATAGGTCCGTGTGACGTCTGTTGTTTTAACTTGTGTAACACGGATGGGAAATACGCTCGTGTGAATAAGGGCTAAGACTCTCTTAGTTTTGTTCTCCTATTTTAGGTATTCATAATTATATGATCTGTCGTTTTTGGGTAGACTGTTCCTTTAAATAAGTTGAGAAATGACATTTTTATGTGTAGATGATTTACAAAGAACATGATGTGAATGTGGGTGTTCTGTAGACATCTTTGGACCTTCTGTTAAAGTCACGATGTTTGGGCTTTTGCAGATGAGCGTCTGATCTCCATGCTGCGTCACCAACATTTGCTCAGAGAACTGGAGGATCTGACTCATCGAGGTAACTGATAAGTGTCAGGGAAGTTATAGTTTAAATTGGAGGAGAAACTATGAAAGTACTGGTTTCTAATAATGATAGTATGGAGACTCAATTTCTTTAGCAAAATGTTGGACCATCACAAATGATTTAAGGTAGTAGGACTTTAGTAGGAATTGATTCCATGAGCATTACCAGGTTGAGTTGCGCTAGGGAACTACAAGGTTGAAGGTGGTGTTTCCATGTTGGACAGTCCCTTTTTCTTACAAGGGTCCCCTGATGATAAGCAGATCACAGAGTGTCCTGCTGCTGCTACTAGTATCAGCGATCAATTTGCTGGGAAACCGGGTCTAAGGGTATGTTCACACTACAGCGTCCGTAACGACTGAAATTACGGGGCTGTTTTCAGGAGAAAACAGCCCCGTCATTTCAGCCGTAACGGCATGTGCAGGCGCTTGAACGCCGCGTCCATTACGGACGTAATTGGCGCTGCTTTTCATTGGAGTCAATGAATAACGGCTCCAATTACGCCCCAAGAAGTGACAGGTCACTTCTTTGACGCGGGCGTCTATTTACGCACCGTCTTTTGACAGCGGCGCGTATATTACGCCTCGTGTGAACAGACAAACGTCAGCCCATTGCTTTCAATGGGCAGATGTTTGTCAACGCATTCAAGCCATAATTTTGGACGTAATTCGGGGGTTAATACGCCCGATTTACGTCCGTAATTAGTGTGTGTGAACATACCCTAAGTGTTCAATTCCCCTGCGGGTCAAGCCAATGGATTGTCCATGTAATGTATGGATGTGCCGAGTACTCCAGAGAGAGATGCTTTTTGTAGCCGCTTTTGGAACTGGCTAATAAGTGAGAGCACTGAATAAGGGACCCCCCTCTTTTTACTTACAGCACAGGTTCTAGCAACAGTCTGGGATTAAAGAGGCTCTGTCACCAGTTTATAAGTGACTATTTTTCATTTTATGCTAATTTCTTCTAAATACCCAACTGGGCGTTTTTTTTACTTTTGAGCAAGTGGGCGTTGTAAAGAGAAGTGTATGATGCTGACCAATCAGCGTCATACACTGTTCTTCATTCATGTTCAGCTGTACTCACAGCACAGCGTGACCTCGCGAGATCACGCTGTGCTGTCACTCCCACAGTAACTTTACCGGAGTGTCGAGAGACAAATTTTTATGCTTGGTGAATAAAACCACTTTTTCACTTTTGAAAATCCTGAGTGCTACAGTTCCTTCTATTTATACTGTATATAACCACCATTATCCCTGTTTATACCAGCCATCATCCCCATATATAACCTCCATCATCCTTGTTTATAACCCCCATCATCCCTGTAATTACCAGCCCGGCTGGTATATACAGGGTTGACGGGGTTTATATAGGAATGATGGTTGTTATACACAGGGATGATGGGTAGTCCAGCCATCATCCCTGCATTAACCCCCATCATTCCTGTGCATACCAGCCATCATCCCTTTATATAACCCCCATCATCCCTGTATATAACCCCCATCTTACCTGTATATACTAGCCAGGCTGGTATATACAAGGATGATGGGGGTTATATACAGGGATGATGGCTGATATATTCAGGGATGATGGGGGTTATATACAGAGATGATGGGGGTTATAAACAGGAATGATGGCTGGTATATAATTAGAATGTGATTGTGCAATTAGACTTCTGGTCCCCGGCAGTGTTATAAAAATTTATCAATCTCAGAATCAGCACATGGGGGGACCAGAATGTATATTAGCGAGTGTACCACATACTGCAGGGAGTACACTGCTAATAATTTTTGGTCCCCACATAGCCACTTTAATAATACTGCTATATAGTTCCCATAAGAAATAGACCCTAGTGGTTAGTTCCAAATGGGGTCATCTTCTTCGATACCTTTGTAGTCGTCATTGTGTCAGTCTGGGCCCAATATGGGATCCTATGGTTCTCTAGTGGACCTGTCGGGCTATAGAGCCGTATGCTGACATTATTAGGTCTAGCACAACTATATGCTTGTGCACAGATGCTCTCTGAATATACTGTCGTCAAATCAATATTCTCCTCATTTCCCCTGTTATTTCTGTATTGACTGTTACCATGCTAGGGCTCTGCTGTAATTGTAACTCCCATAGGAATGAATAAAGAGAGCTCCAGGATGCGATCGCCACTTCACCAGTTGGGACAGAGATCGGATGACCCCTGTTCTAGGGATAAGTCTGGGTCCCAAAACGGGAACCCGCATCTATCAAACATTTATGGCAGACCAAAAACGTCTGAAAATACGGAGCTGTTTTCAAGGGAAAACAGCCCCTGATTTTCAGACGTGTTTTGAGCAACTCGCGATTTTCGTGGCGTTTTTTACGGTTGTCAAACGACGACGCGTAAATGACAGGTCGTCGGCACAGTACGTCGGCAAACCCATTCAAATGAATGGGCAGATGTTTGCCGACATATTGAAGCCGTATTTTCAGGCGTAAATCGAGGCATAATACGCCTCGTTTACGCCTGAAAATAGGTCGTGTGAACCCAGCCTAAGAGGGGAATAGCCCTTTAACTTTTTTCTCACCAGTGGTTTAGTTGCTTGTAGTTTAGAGTCATTCTGTTATTGCTGTAATGGTATTGACATGGCCATACCCAGCCACCAATCTGAACAAGCAGAGATGCAGTGTAAAACATGGTGTACAGTGAAGCAAATAATGGAGATCAGACTCTCAGGCTCCCTTTAGACAACGCAGCAAAGCTGTAGTAACAGATGATAGATGTTCCCCAATGGAGCAGAGCTAAAAAGCAGCCGGCTATGAGCAAAATAAATAGCAGATGAGATTGCACAGTGTGAACAAGGGTCATCAACCATCTTATAGTGTCTATGTATAAAATATCATTGGTGGTATTTCTATTTATGAAAACATCCTTATAACATCAACTTTTCTCAGGTTACTTCGACAGAACCTTCAAGGTCCTGTCCAATGATGGAATACCTACCACAGACCATAGTTAGTTGGCACAAGTTTGCACATAGGATGTACGCGTAGTACTTTTTAACGGCATCTTTTTCACATGAGCTCTGCAAAACTAAACTTGTTGTATTTCCTTTCCTCCTTAGAAAAGTCGCAGCTACATGCAGAAAGGGACAGTATCGAAGAAGAAGAGCTTAAAAAGAGAGTCAATGAGGCTCCTGTACCTCCTCCTAAAAGAGATGCCGAGTCCAAAAGGGGATCTGAGAATGAGGAGTCCAAAGAGTTTGAGAAAATAGAGAAAGTGCAGGTCAAGGAGAAGGAACATGGCACATCATCTGAGGAGAAGATGCACGAGATGCTGGAAGAAGAAGAGAAAAAAAGAAACGCACCTGTTAAAAAAGGAGAAGATCAGATGAAAAGAGATGGGAAAGAGGTGCGAAGTGACGTGGCCACCAAGAGAAAAGACAAAAAACACTTTAGTGATGAGAGTGATGAAGACAGCTCAGAGGAACGAGAGCACGAGAGGGGTTTCCTTGGGACCAACAATGGGTGGTACCATAGAAACCATGAGGGATGGGAAGAAAGAAAAAGAGGTTCACAAAGAAGGATGGCAGAGGACCCCAGTCAGGAAGAGACAGACCAGTTTGAGTCTGAAGACAGAGGCCTGAAATACTTCAACACCAAGACCCATATGCATGGCTACAATGGAGAAGACAAGAGGCATATCCACCACCCAGAAGAAGAAGAAATGGACAGGGAGGGAACCTATTATGGTCAGGGAGAAGATGAGATGGGAAGAGAGAGGCACCACCATAATGGGAGACCTGAAAATCATGACCACAGAGAAGAGGAAGAGGAGAGGGAGTTGGAGGAAATGGAAGAACATGAAGAACACAGAGCTAAGGTATGATGATGAGGAGGAGAACTCATGTTGACATCTGTAGGTTGTATTTCCCTGTCCCGGGTGGACACTTGGATAGCAGAAATATGTTCCTTAAATAATATATGAAATAATTGAGTGAAATATGTGCCTTTCTGGAAAAATTAGAAAGGGTGCCCCTGATAAGATTATCTACATTACCTGTAACTCTTGTGAATTTAGGTTTACTTTAGGACATTGATAAAAACATTATCTCTATTGGAATATTTTTGTCTGTTTGCTGTACTCCCATTTTATGACTGTTGTTTAAAAAGAACTATTGGACTTTAGTAATTTTATCGTAATAAGAACATAGCCACCAATAAAACGACTTATCACAAACACTTTGCACTGTGTAGTCCAATGTTAGGCGTCAGCCACAAATTACCTTGACCAGACTATATTCGAAAGAGTCTACATGGACCCTACACAACTTCTGATTAGACATTCATAAATACAGGGAAATTATGTGTGAAGATGGTCATATTATGAACTATGTTAAAGAAGAGATAAGAAAATTAGACTACTTGCCCAAATTCTAAAAACATTTTTCAAAAAATAACATGATATGACGACTGATCTCGATGTAAAAACTGTGGTCAAGTAGAGAGATGAGTTTTTGATTAGTTCACATGGGTGAGAGGCTGTTTGGCGGCTTTGATTGCTATGGTGTTGTGCCAGCACGGGAACAGCTGTTATCCACAGTAGCTTAGCCTGGTGGTTGGGGTGCCGTTGTGTTCATGAGCTACATGCCTTGTGGGTGCTACATTGTGTTAGGCTTGGTAGTCATGCAGTCCCATGTTCTTTGTTAGGGTATGGTCACCATGATGTGGCAAGTGGACTGATACACTTTAATCTAAATTTTTGGTACTTAGAAGTAATGGATTACCGTTTTTGGATGTGTGGGTCAATTCCATTTTTAGCTAGGGTATGGAACTGGAAAAACTTTTCTAGGATTATTCCATCACATTAGGGACTGAAAAAAATTGTCTAGGATTATACCATCTATCCTCCTTTGTAAATGGATCCAACTCAATGGAATTTTTGAAAACAAAAACATTTGCACAAATATGTAAAAACAAATCAGTGTTGATCATTTATATAATTGTTTTGTGTGTGTGTGTTTTTAAGGAAAGGGACATCCAAGAGGTAGAGGAAGAGCTGAGGAAGGCAGCAGAACGACTGCAGGAGCTTCACCGGGGCTAAGAGAAGGAAAATGGGCCTTAATCTTCTGTCTTCCGGACTACAACCTGCCAACGCTTTGCACGTGTTCTTGCACCCTGTATATACACAATTCTTCCACAGTCTGCTGTATACTGTTTTTAAAACGGGGCTGTGTTTTTGTGGCTATATTATGAAGTAAAGCTTTTGGCCTGTTAATACGCTCAGAACGGATTGTGGCTTCAGAGCAAACAGGATTATATATATCCACATTTGAAATTCTTCTCTGTCTGCAATGAATCTGTATCTGCAAAGGTATTTGTCATCCTGGTAGTGCCTCAAAAAGAAAAAAAAAACTGGTGGTAGAGGATTTATCCCATTGTACCGATTCCCAAAAATATTATTAATATTCTTCTTTAACAACGTTACTTAGAGATGTTTTGTTCATTAATGAAATTACAAGTAGGTCAACACAGGAAATGTTAGGTGCAAACAGAAGGAGAAGGTCCATTTTGTTCTGGGAGATACCTACACGAGTCATTGCATTGTCTATCCGGTGATAATTTTCATGTTTTGTTGTAAGAACCAAATAAAAATGACAAATTCAGGGTCTAAGTATATATACACTTTGGATATTGGTGGCGGTCTTCATTATAAGAGGTCAATGTTCCTTGGGTAGTCTTCTAATTGTAATTATACAAGGCATGACTGCTGAATTTTAGGTAGATTCAGTAGTGGTAATCTCATCATAATGAAAGGTTGTCCATGTCGATGTTTAATTTACTACAGAAAGGTCCTTTGGTTTGACGGTTAACTCCTTTTGTCACCAATCAGCAGGGAAGGCTGGGGCCCGCATTGTAAAATAAGATGTGCTACTGACTTGTCTTTTACAAGGCTCCGGGAGAGATCTTCGTTCCATCTTGCGATCTTCACATGAGGGGACATCAGAGGAACTTTCCAAAGTAGATGTAGATTCTTTGTTGTTTTTGAGGATTTTGTCCACATGTGAAAGTAAAGCTGGGAAAAATTCAGTAACCCCTTCATATCCTAAAAAAAGAAGCAATTTATGGAATTGGAACCCTTGGGTATATGTAGCACTGATTATATGTATTGGGGATTTCAGAACTTTTCATATATATACATATCTAGGTGGAGTGCAACAACTTTTTACCTGGAAAAGCATTGACATCAATAACTGCGGAACGACCTGACTGTGTGTCTACAATTAAATCCACACCAAAAAGAGACATTCCCAGAGCCTCCTGAAGACCCTGGACCACCTGTCTGACAACATCATCCGATGGAGGTAGGACATCTGGATACAGGGGTGTCTGGAAAGAGAGAAGAACGTCTTTGTCAAGATTGCTCCTTGGCAGTATTTTGGCAAGACTGGTCGTAAAGTAGCAGAAACATTAGAAAAACATACTTTCCAAAACATCTTCTGTACGTTGCTGTTGGCCAAATCCTACTAAAGGAGAAATCTCAAAAAAGGTAAAACCGGGGACAGGGAGAGCTACATTCAATTTGCTCGAATGAGTCTATTAAGGAATCCATTACTAGAGATCCAAAAGATGATAGTTCCTTAGAGGAGGGAGCAACATTTGTCACAATGATCAATCATTTCACAGATACACTAGTTGTACTAAGACTGGCCTTTCGTACGCCAGTCTTAAACTGAAGTCTGCTGGAGTAAGATGAAAAAAATTACTAAGAGGCGTACCCCACTTAAAAAATGTATTCTATCTTGGGCTGTCCGTGCGCAACAAACTGAAATCTAGGCCAGCTAGGGCCCATATAGTAAATCTGACTGGCCCAGCCCTCTCGATAAGCCTCGCCCACTTTTTTAAAAAGTGTCAGGAGCAGTGAAAAACCCCAAAAAAGTTGCAAATTTTTGCGCAAAACAAGCATGCACCAAAATGTGCAACTTATTTTCCACTAGGAAACTGGCAGAATTCTAATAATAAATCTCCCGCTCTGGATCCTTTTACATGTACAGATAAACTGCCTGTAACGAGCACTGATCGATGATCTATAAAGTCGATCGGTGCTCGTTTACTTTCATTTTCATGCAGCAATGATCGTGAGGGGGTTCGCACAAACCCTCGACACACTTTACATTATTAGGTAGTGGACCAAGGCAGGTGCACGAATAGGGTCCCAACCCAATCGTATTTGAAGAAGTATTCGGCACACAAAATGTAGTTTTTAAATTCTTCAGGTTTATTGTATTTGATGCCAGAGGCTTAGTGCGTGCGACGTTTCGGTCAGGAGACCTTCATCAGGCACTTAGTTCCACTGGTTCCTCGTGTATCCAGGTGTTCAGCGCTACTGTCTGTATGGTGGCTAACCGCTTGTTTTGAGCGCCAAAACAAGCGGTTAGCTGCCATACAGACAGTATTGCCGAACACCTGGATACACCAGGAACCAGTGGAACTAAGTGCCTGATGAAGGTCTCCTGACCGAAACGTCGCACGCACTAAGCCTCTGGCATCAAATACAATAAACCTGAAGAATTTAAAAACTACATTTTGTGTGCCGAATACTTCTTCAAACACTTTACATTATTATCGGCAGCACATCCACTGCTTGTACAATGGGATGTGCTCCCGACAAAAGATCATTTTCATGCCCGCATAAAAGATGTAATCAACGACAAATGTTCTAATGTTTGTGGTTTGAATGCTGGGTATGTTTACACCGGCCAATGATCGGGAACAATCGTTCGGGCGATCATCACCCCGCGTAAAAGGTCCTTAATCAGTGTCTGGTGTAGACATATCTATGTCCCATATTATGGAGCCACAGGCTCTCCGTGTGCTGCTGTATGGTGCCTCCGTGCTGCACCTAGTTCTCCCTTACAAGCAATGCTCCTGGAGGAGAATACGGCAATAATAATGTGATAGAGCAAAGTACAATTTTTTTTTTCAAGGACTCCATATGAATTGTGCAAAGATAAACTTTGTGTAGCTCTGTATAATAGGCATATGGAGGTGCAAAGAGGTGTGACCGGAGGCTCCTGGACCCCCAACTATCATATATCATTTAAAGTACTGGCCTTCTCATATGGGGCAAAATGACCTTTTTGGGCACCTTCAGGCTCCAAGGACTTAATGTGACCGTAACCTCTGCACCCCATGTAGCTACACCACTGGAGGTGCAGTATGGGGCCCATAGCAGCATGTATCCATAATATCAACATGTGCAGATATATAGTCTACTGTCTACAGGGGTACCATAAGCCTGTTTGAATGCATTATAAATAACATGGAAATAATTAAGTAAGTGAACCCACTCTTAAACTCACCTGGGATAAGTGTGAACAGGACTCGGCCTTGGAGACCTGGTGGCTATTGAAGAAAATTGTTGTTTGGTCTGTAGGCAAAAAATAGACAAACATTTTGTTACCATACAATTACTGAATGAGTAAGGTCCTATTACAGGGCCCGACGTTCATTGGCCGATCGTTGCCCTCTTTACACACCGGCAATTATCAGGAATGAGCGTGTTGTGAACAATCGTTTGCCCGATAATTGGCTGGTGTAAAATGGCGCTTCCAGTTCCTTAATGTTATCTGTACGTACAGCTGCTGATGAATATATTAGATTAGAAAAATCAATAATTTAGTACTTGGTTTCCATAAACAGTTCACACAATGGTATCCTACAGATACAGAATACACCCAGTGTCTAGTTAGCAGGAAACTGCCTGAGGCTCGGACATTTCCAGGGACAAACCAAGAAAAATAAAATTGGGACAGTGGTGAAAACATTTGGTTACTGGAACCATCCTTAAAGGGGTACTTATAGGGTCAGAATATGATATGAGAAATCCTATAAATAAAACACTCAGTAATCCGGAAAATCCAATAATCTTGCACTTTGGTAGGCCGGAGTGATTAGGATAATCAGATTTGGGGCTCATGCACACAACAATGCCCTGTGCACGGAGCCTGTATGGAACTTTAGTATAAAGTCATACATGACTCCGTGTGTAATACCTCCGTGCATACGTCTAATTAAAGAGACTGTCACTAGTTTATTAATTCCCTATCTCTTAACTAATCTAATAGGCAA
The DNA here is from genome assembly GCF_050947455.1 of Rhinoderma darwinii. Classification (NCBI taxonomy): domain Eukaryota; kingdom Metazoa; phylum Chordata; class Amphibia; order Anura; family Rhinodermatidae; genus Rhinoderma; species Rhinoderma darwinii. Next base: position 108,627,796 of record NC_134694.1, on the reverse strand, counting down.
TATAATGCTGATAACTACAGTGTAATTATTTTTTTCAAAAACGTTTATTACTTGCAAAGTTATCAGCATTTTTCTAAATATGCTAATTTGGCTCTAATAGCCAAATAGGAGGTGACTCTTTCTTTTCACTTTGGACGGTGTCATGTTTTCTGTATGACGCTGTCCATCAGATTCATACAGCTTCTCCCCCTTCCCTGCCCAGCAACACAGTGATCATATAGTATACAGCTTCCATTCCCGACTGTGTTTTCAACTGGTGATACCTCTGCTGCATGCAAAATGAAAAAATGGAATCAAATCTTTCATATGCCACCAGAACCACTGTTCTAGGTGGTTCACAGCCAGACATATGGCTATTTGAAGTGATCCCCCTTCCCTCCAGCCTCAGTCTCTCACACTGTGTGAAGCAGCTTCATGCTGATAGGACAGCGTCAGAGGCTGGGAGGAGCTCCGCCTCAGGAGAATCGCTGGTATTACCTCCCACTTATCTAGTATAGCCTAATTTGCATATTTAGAAAAAAGCTCATAACTTTTAAAATAATGAGCTTTTTGAGACACAATTTTGACTATCATTATCAGTGTGACAGCGCCTATTAGATTAGCGAGGAGAGTCGGCATTACTAAACTAGTGACAGATCCTCCTTAAAGAGGCTCTGTCACCAGATTTTGCAACCCCTATCTGCTATTGCAGCAGATAGGCGCTGCAATGTAGATTACAGTAACGTTTTTATTTTTAAAAAACGAGCATTTTTGGCCAAGTTATGACCATTTTCGTATTTATGCAAATGAGGCTTGCAAAAGTACAACTGGGCGTGTTGAAAAGTAAAAGTACAACTGGGCGTGTATTATGTGCGTACATCGGGGCGTGTTTACTACTTTTACTAGCTGGGCGTTGTGTATAGAAGTGTCATCCACTTCTCTTCACAACGCCCAGCTTCTGGCAGTGCAGATCTGTGACGTCACTCACAGGTCCTGCATCGTGTCGGCACCAGAGGCTACAGATGATTCTGCAGCAGCATCGGCGTTTGCAGGTAAGTCGATGTAGCTACTTACCTGCAAATGCTGATGCTGCTGCAGAATCAACTGTAGCCTCTGGTGCCGATGTGGCCGACACGATGCAGGACCTGTGAGTGACGTCACAGCGTGATCTCTGGAGAACACGCTGTGTCTGCACTGCCAGAAGCTGGGCGTTCTGAAGAGAAGTGGATGATACTTCTCATCAGAGCGCCCAGCTAGTAAAAGTAGTAAACACGCCCCGATGTACGCACATAATACACGCCCAGTTGTACTTTTACTTTTCAACACGCCCAGTTGTACTTTTGCAAGCCTCATTTGCATAAATACGAAAATGGTCATAACTTGGCCAAAAATGCTCGTTTTTTAAAAATAAAAACGTTACTGTAATCTACATTGCAGCGCCGATCTGCTGCAATAGCAGATAGGGGCTGCAAAATCTGGTGACAGAGCCTCTTTAAGCACGCTACGATTTTTTTTCTGTTGGATTTGTACCCAAAAAAAACTTTTTGTCATACAGAGGTGGTTCATGCATCTCTATGACAGCCTTATTATGGCTCTATACAAAACGGAGTCATAATACAGCTGCGTTCATGTGTCCTCGTACCTGCATACTGTATCTTACAGCTATGAAACCAAAGCTCTGGACTAGGAGACATGACCCATATCTGTATACGCTAGCAAATCATTTACATTAAATGTATACATAAAGTATACACATCTGCAATACACAACATAGAGATGAATATTATAGAATACCAACCTGTCTCTCCCAGAGGGAAATTATGTATAGATGGCCTCTTGACTACAAAATATTGTGAACCCACAACAAAAACCTTATAGAGTGCAGCACTGTGGTTAATGAAGCTCTGGAGAAGACAAGGGGGAGTCACATCCTTTAAACCCTGCTCATTAAATATCAAGGACATCTGCAATATAAGAACGTAGAGGTTAAAGGACCTAGCAAAACTGGTATAAAGATCTGTCAGCTCTCCCGACATGTCTATTCTAGTACATACTTATATTCCCCATAAAATAGCAATTCTGGAGCACTTTGTGTCCCTCTGTTATTCCTCCTGGAAATACATAAATGCATTGATGACAGGTCGTTACCATTCCCTTTGTTAATAGGGTGTGTCCTTACTCAGTCTGACACTATCAGCAATGATTGGACAGTGTCAGAGCATGCAGGGACACACCCCATCGACAAGTTGGAATGATAAGGCCAAGTTGAATTGATTCAAACATTTCCAGGAGGAATACCAGAGGAATGGCACAATCCAGAGTTCTAAGAAAAGAAGTGCGTTGTTTTTTTTTTTATGGGGAATACAAGTATTTACTAAAAGCAGACATGACTGGAGGCCTAATACATTCGTTTTAATTTGGCAGCTTGAGCCTAATGATCTGTTCACATCTGTGTTCGTTTTGTTATCCTGCTCTGTAATAGGAGTGCCAGATCGGTCGCACGACGAGCACCAACGGAGCCTGACAGGTTCCGTCACGCTGCCCGTCAATTTAGCAGAAAAAACAGTGCTGCGCTATTTGTTCTGCAAATGTGACCGAATCTGCGACAGAGCCTCGAACGCTCATGTGAACAGAGCCTAATAAGAGCGCTCTTTACTGATTCTTGTATATGTATTTTCATAACACAACATAAATCATTAATACTTTACATATAATATATAATTCCTTATCCACCCACTTCTCCGAGTAGACGTGTCCGGTGTCATATTTCTATCTTGTAATTGTTTTATTGTCTTTACAGAATTACACTTGCAACTGCTATCTCATAAAAAGTAATCCAAGTATAGACAACACCCACCTACAATAACCGGCAAAAATTATCTCAATTTATTTTGAAAACTGCTTAAAAGGATTGTTTGGTTTTCCAAAACTCAAAATCAAATATCCTTAAGGCGGGATTCACACGACCGGGTCGCGTCCGAGCCCGAGTGCCGGCCGGTAAAATCGGCCATTCTGCCCGGCCGGTTTGCATAAAGTTATGCATCCGTGCCGGGCCGGGCAGATCCGGACAGTGACATCAGCGGCAACTCCTGAAGGGGAATCCCCATGTGTTCGGGGATTCCGCTTCAGGAGTTTCCCCTGATGTCACTGCCCAGATATGGACAGAGACATCAAGCGCTCTGTCCAGGAGCGGAATCCCCGAACACACGGGGATTCCGCTCCTTCAAGGAGCTAAAGTGCGGCTAGCACATAGCAGAGCGGGGAGATACCTCCCCGCTCTGCTATAGTGGCATCGCTACAGTAGTAGCAGCAGCAGCTGCTGCTGCAGCTGCTAGCGGCGCCATCAAAGGTGTCGCCGGGCCAGGGCGCTTTTAAAACAAGCAGGGGAAGGGAGCCAGCGCAGCGCTCCCTTCCACCTGCTGTACACCCCGGCCCTGCCACACAGTGTACAGCGATGCCATTCGTCAGAATGGCATCAACTCCTCCTCCTCACATGCACTCTGCGCTGTGAGGAGGAGGAGATAGAGCGCAAGAGCCGGAAAACCCGGCCGTCACTCGGGACACATCACGGTGATGGCCGGGTATTACCCGGCCCCATAGACTTCTATGGGAGCCGGGCGGCCGGGTACCCGGGCGAAAATAGAGCATGTCCTATTTTTTGACGGGCGGTTTTCCCGGCCGTCAAAAAATCGGTCGTGTGAATAGCCCCATTAGGGGTCTATTATTCCTAATGCAGCCGGGTGCCGGCCGATTTATGAACGGCCGGCACCCGGCCGGGAAACCCTGCCGTGTGAATGAGGCCTTAGGGTAATTCTGAATGAATAGTGGGGAGGGGGTTCCCTATTAAGGAGTCCTATCTATTAGCCAGAGCAGCTACAAAGATAATCACTTGCTATGGAGGACCCATCACATCCATGCATAACATGGATGGCCCATTGATTTCAACGGTGTAATACTCTTTTTCCCCTGTGGTGGTGCTGCAGGAAAATTGAACACTTCCTCTCACAGGCTAAAGCTGATCACTGAAGTTTCCTGGGGTAGAAAACCCTGTGATCAGCAGGACACACTCCTATCAACTTATTGTCAGGGGACACATCTATCAAACAGGCAGACAACGCACAATCTGCTCCATATGTCAGATTTACAACCCACAGAAAACCTACAGTACTACCAATCCACGCTTTCTCAGTGTATATATGCGGATACCTATTGTGAGATCTGCGTTTGGAAATGACCCATCAATGTGTATTTCGACTAGTGGCTTTCCAACCCATAGATGGACCCATGGGTCAGAGGCGTAGATGGAATTGTCAGTGGGTTCAAGCAGCTCCGATCCTATGGTCAACTATGGTCATCAAAATGGCCTTTGTGAGATCCTCCTAAATATCATAGTTTTACCCCAGCAGAGCATTTAATTTCTATTTACCAAATTGTATTTTATAGTTAGAGTCGTATAGTTTTAGGACAAACACATAATAATACCGACCTCATGTGAGCGCGGTCCGTGGGCCACCTGAGTTTTGCAAACTGCAAGAAAAGGAATATTATATCATTTTCTTTTCATCTTGTCTTTTTTATTTTTTTAACAAAACGTAATCTCTTAATCTTCGATCTCGGGGATCACAATCATTATAGAAAGTAAATTGGACGGGCCACAAAATAGTAAATTTATATAAAAGAAATGAAGTTGGAAGTGCTTGTAATCTTCCGCATACACAGACCAATTCTCCCACAATCTTCACATTGTAAGATGCTAATAGGTTTACACTAATGAAGTCATACTAATGAAAACGACATGTTGGAAAATTTCCATATTTGATGTTTTATGGTCACACTTGACCCCCCTCCCCTCCTTCCTCAATTATAGGACTGGACTAAACCCCTTCGCTCTGCAGCCATTTTTATTTTTTTAAAATTTTTGCTTTTTCTTCCCCGCCTTCCAAAAGCCATAACTTATTTTATTGTTGTGTCGATATAGCCGTGTGAGGGCTTGTTTTTTGTGGGACGAGTTGTACTTTTTAACGGCACCATCTATTGTACCATATAATGTACTAGGAGACTGGAAAAAAATTATTTATGAAGTGGTATGGAAAAAAAAAAAGGGCGATTCCTCCATAGTTTTTTTGGGTTTAGTTTTTATGGCGTTCACCACGCGGTAAAAAGGTCATGTTAACTTTATTCTGCGGGTCAAAACAATTACAAAGATGGCAAATTTATATCATTTTTATTATGTTTTTACAAGGGAAAAATGAATTGTTAAAAATAAAATTAGTTTTGTGTCCTCATATCCTGAGAGACATAACTTTTTTGGGATTGTGCGGTTTGAGGGCTTGTTTTTTTGCGGGGTGAACGGTTTCTATTAGTACCATTTTGGGCTACATACGATGTTTTGATCACTTTTTATTCCATTTTTTGTCGGATATGAGGTGATGGAAAAAAAACTGCATTTCTGGTGTTTTAATTTTTCTTTTACTGCGTTCACCGTGCCCGTAAAATAATGTTATATTGCAATAGTGCGGACTTTTAAGGATGTTGTGATACCAGTTGTATTAATTTTTTTATTTTTTTTTTTACTTTTAACATAACTTTAGGGGGGAAATGGGAACCATTGGCAACCCGTGATCGCATTGTGGGGGGGGGGGGTGTGATGGGACATTGGAGGGGGCTACCTTCCTCTTGCTATTGACCGTGGCACCTAAGGGGTTAAACGAGCAGGATCCCGCTCAATGCAGGGAAGTTTTGGTGTAACATACTGCCGACACATGCAAGTTATGGAGCCAATGAGCCCACTCCATGCTTTACCGGAGGGAAGGGGTTGAAGGTGTTGTCTGGTTTACAAAACCAATTCTTAAATAGTCCTGTTCAAGATTCCCATCTAATAGTCAGAATAAAGAGCGTCTCTTGTTTTGGTGTACCTGGCACCTCTATGCATTACACGGACAGCCCATTGATTTCAATTTGAACTGTGTAATACTTTGTTTCCCCTGTGGAGGCGCTGCAGAGGAATTGAACGCTAGCTGCCAGGTTCCTCCACAGATCCCAGCTGATCATTATGGAACGCACTGCAATCTACTAATAGATAGGGGACTCCTTTAAAAAAAAAGGGATTGTCCGAAGTGGTCAAACCAGACCATGTACAGCCAGCATGACCGTTCTTACCAACATTATATCAATTGCTTAATTTTAAAACAAGCCACCCTTGGTATGAAAGCTGCGCGCCAGATCATATATTTTCTCTGTTCATGCTAAGGGTAAATCTCATTATAATCTGTGCTGTGCTACACATTAATATATCTGTGCTAGGAACTTTTCTCATAGACGTCCTCCCACAGTCCAGGTTAATTAGTATTTCATTAAAAGGACTTTACTGTTCCTAGGGTAAAGGAATTATCATGATTCATTCACCAGGGCAGGGCCTGGCACTGCAATGCTGTGGTTTATTTTATATGCGAGGCAGGACGGGCGGACACACCATATGTGCAACCTGTGCAGGCGCCCAGTAGGTAAGAGGCCCACTGTCAACCTAAAAGAAGCTTTCCAATGTCAATAAGATGTAAAGGACTGAACTAATACATTTCATTAATCACAATTTCTTGTTAGACAGTATCTCCCCCTCTTATATCACAGTATCCCACCTCCCATAGCACAGTATCCCCCCTCTTATATCATAATATCACCCCCTCTTATATCACAGTATCCCCCCTCTTATATCATAATATCTCCCCCTCTTATATCACAGTATCCCCCCTCTTATATCATAATATCACCCCCTCTTATACCACAGTATCCCCCCTCCTATAGCACAGTCTCATCCCTCTTATACCACAGTATCTCCCCTCCCATAGCACAGTATCACCCCTCTTATACCACAGCATCCCCCCTTATACCAGTATCACCCCTCTTATATCACAATATCACCCCCTCTTATACCACAGTATCTGCCCCTTATACCAGTGTCACCCCTCTTATATCACAATATCACCCCCTCTTATACCACAGTATCTCCCCTCCCATAGCACAGTATCACCCCTCTTATACCACAGCATCCCACCCCTTATACCAGTGTCACCCCTCTTATACCACAGCATCCCCCCTTATACCAGTATCACCCCTCTTATATCACAATATCACCCCCTCTTATACCACAGTATCTGCACCTTATACCAGTGTCACCCCTCTTATATCACAATATCACCCCCCCCCTTATACCACAGTATCTCCCCTCCTATAGCACAGTATCATCCCTCTTATAGCACAGTATCCCCCCCTTATAGCACATTATCCCCCCTCTTATAGCACATTATCCCCCCTCTTATAGCACAGTATCCCCCCCTCTTACACCATAGTACCTCCCACACTTATAGCACAGTATCACCCCTCTTATAGCACAGTATCACCCCTCTTATACTACAGCATCCCCCGCTTATACCACAGCATCTCCCCTCTTATACCACAGTATACCCCCCCTTATACCAGTGTAACCCCTCATACCAGTGTTACCCCTCTTATACCACAGTATCAACCCTCTAATAGCACAGTATCATCCCTCTTATACCACAGCATCCCCCCCTTATACCACAGCATCTCCCCTCTTATACCACAGTACCCCCCCTTATCCCAGTGTCACCCCTCTTATACCACAGTATCCCCCCTCTTATACCACAGTATACACCCCTTATACCACAGTATCCTCCATCTTTACCACAGTATCCCCCCTCTTATACAGTGTATACCCCCTCTTATAGCACAGTATCCCCCCTCTTATAGCACAGTATCCCCCCTCTTATAGCACAGTATCCACCCCTCTTATAGCACAGTATCCCCCCTCTTATAGCACAGTATCCCCCCTCTTATAGCACAGTATCTCCCTCTTATAGCACAGTATCCCCCTCTTATAGCAGTGTCACCCCTCTTATAACACAGTATCCCCCCTCTTATAACACAGTATCCCCCCTCTTATAGCACAGTATCTCCCTCTTATAGCACAGTATCCCCCTTTTATAGAAGTGTCACCCCTCTTATAACACAGTATCCACCCTCTTATACCACAGTGTCACCCCTCTTATACCACAGTGTCACCCCTCTTATACCACAGTGTCACCCCTGTATTGTGATGACTGTTATTATGTTGCTATCAGGTGTATATTGTTCTCTGTGACACATGTACCAGCCTGGCTGTAACGTCTCCATGGATTCTGTATACAAATATGAACAACTGTACAACTTGTACACATGAAAAACCAAAACACCAAACTAAGAGCAGAGAGATGAGCAAATCTCAATAATAATAGTAATAGACTGTCGATGACGGCAGCAGTAGGTGCTCACACTTCACTCCGCTGGACACAGGGACACACCTGAAGAACTTTGCACCCTCAGTCTGAATGACACAAATCTAGGCTCAAATTTCCACCCCTTAGCAGAGATAATGAGTAATTCAACCAGGGAGGAGGCCCCAGGACAGCAAATACTGCCAGTCTCACCCAGTGGAACCATCCATGGACAGATGGGTAGACGGTGTTGCGGGGTTGTCACGCTGTTTGTTTTATTATCTAATGTGACCTTCCCTTAATAAATAGTTAACTCTTCCCTGTCTCTTTTATGATGAACTTTCTGAACTTATTTTTGTAGCGGTGCTGTTAGGGTATGTTCACACCGGGGAATTTTGCAGCTGAATCCACTGCGAATTCTGCCGCAAATTTCCACCACTCATTAATTTCCATGGGAGTTGGATGCTACTGCTCGATCTTCGGTCGGATCCCACCCGAAACTCCCATTGATGCCAATGGGAGAGAGGATTCTTCCTGGCACCGGAAGGAGTAGTTCCACAGCGGATTTTGCGGCGGAACCCGCCACGTAAAATACGTTGTGTGTACTAGCCCTTATGGTCTCAGAACCAATATTTGGAAGAAAATAGCAACACTCTTATTACATAAAGCAAGAGAGAAATGCAATACTCTTCTTCGGGGTCAAGTTTATGCCATGTTCCCCACCGACATCCTGGTGGAGAAAAAACCTCCCACCCTTCACATCTCTTGTAGGAAAGAGGTCAAGATATAGGGGGTGCAGAGGTAGCAATTTCACCTGGTGCCAGAGGAAGCCCAAAGGCCATCACTATCATAAATGGCACATACGTACATGCACAAGACTACGCCCTGTTTAATGAATAGGAATCCTTACTGATAGGGAAGGTAAGATGGTCTCTAACCAAAGCCACCACATCACTGCGTTTGGACATTAGCTCCACACATGGAGGGGAGAACACAGCGCTGACCCCTGCAGAAAATAGGAAACAACATTGAAACCAGTTAATGATTAATAGGAATCACACTGACCATATTTGCATGGTTGCCCAGATATACCAACCCTTAATACTGGATTATATAAAAGGGCAACTGGCCAAACACAATGGCACCTTGTCTTCTAAAAACGACTTAGGTGGATTTAAGGAAAGCTGTTTGATGTTGAGCTTATTCTTCTGATCCTTAGATCAAGATGTCGTACATCAAATAGCAAAATGAAATGCAGATAACTCCTTTTCTTTAGGAATTTCTCCTAATTTAGAGAAACTATAACACATGTAGAGGAACTGATTAAACCACAATCTCCTAAAATGCTTGGCCACCACACCAACCAAAAAGAGAAACAGGGTCATCGCACCTGCAATGTGTCATTAAGGCTATGTTCACACGCAAACTCAAAAACGTCTTTAGATACGGAGCTGTTTTCAAGGGAAAACAGCTCCTGATTTTCAGAAGTTTTTTTCGCTGCGTTTTTGGAGCTTTTTTCAATAGAGTCTATGAAAAACGGCCCCAAAAACGGCCCAAGGAGTGACCTGCACTTCTTTTTCGCGGCGGGTTTTCAAAACGGCCGCATAAAAAAACGGCCCATTGGAACAGAACGTCGTTTTTCCCATTGAAATCAATGGGGAGATGTTTGGAGGCGTTCTGCTTCCGACTTTTCGGGCGTTTACACCCCGAAAAACGGCTGAAAATAGGCCGTGTGAACATACCCTTATAGCACTTGTGTCGTCCACTGTGGCAGAGGGGCTTTGGGCCCCCTCAGCATCCAGGGCCCAGTGTGGCTGCTGCCTCTGCACCCTGTATAGCTACACACCTAATAGCAGGCATCCTGTTAGAAGGCTATTGACTGCAGCAATTGTAGTCAGATGAGGAAGGGAAACGGACGTGTTGTTGAATTCGACAAGCAGTCCCCTAAGGTCGAGTTCACACATAGCGGCCACGGTGATGCGGTTTTACGGCAACCTGGCTTTTCTTGGCCTCCGGACTGGAGTAGCTAGGCTGCGTTCACACATAGCAGCTGCAGCAATTGAACCACAACTCGGCATGGTTTTCAAATTGATTGTTAATGGCTGCACTGTTTGTTTACCTGCGAAACCGTGTGACCATTAACAATCAATTTGAAGAACGCACCGCTATGCGGTACAATTGCTGTGGCCGCTACGTGTAAATTCAGCCTAACTACTCTAGTACGGAGCCAAGAAGAACATTGCGGGTAACTCAAATAAATTGGTGAACTGTTACTAAAGGCAGAAGCTATAAATGTGACCAAAAGTTGGACCTACGTGGGGTAGAATATAAGAAGTGTTTCTGGTGACCAGAAGAAGCACTCAATAGTCCACATTGGAATTCTATGAAATTCGAAGAATGGTATTTACTGCTCAAGAAGTCCAAGGATGGACAGATGACCATATTTTTATTGTTGGCCAGAGACAAACTATTTATGGCCGCCATGCGTACCCACAAGTAACCCAGGATCTACAAACGTTTCCCAAAACGTCCACAAAAAAACCCATATAAACAGCAATATGAGCTATTTCCATAACATGGACAACCTACTAAGTCTTCGTGATTTGCCTCTGACCTTTCCGTTGGGTCTCCTCCAGGCTTCGAAGAAGGTGATATGACTGGAATCGGTCAAGAAGCGTGTGCAGAGCAGGTAGAGGGTCCAGAAGAATGGTAAAGGGATGAGTGTCAAGATAGACCTGTGAAAAAGCAAAAATAAAAATGCTGCTTACTCATTATGAACACCAAGACAAAGTAACCTCCACTATTAGTTACTGGATGTAGATAAGACTACTGGACAAACTGGCTGCCATCTCTGTAAGCACGTGACACTCACTTTAAAGGCGTCCGTATGTTTAAATTCAATATTTACACATTTTCCAGGAAATTTACACCTTTCGAATCTATATCTTTAAAAAAAAAAAAAAAGGTGTGTGCCATTGTACGGCCAAGTTTACACCGTTCTTTAGGTATTTTTATACACCCTTTATTGATACAACACAGTCCCGAATGTAATTCAGTCATATTTTTAGTTTCCCCATTCTTCCTAGGCAGTATAGTCTGTGTATAACATAAATTAATTCTCCATTATTCTTGGTATTACCTGAAGCCTCTGGACAAGGTGATGGGACGTCAGGTCCTGACCCGCTTCAACCAAAAGATCTGACAACTTGTGGATAATGAGGTCAAATGGCCCTTGGCTATTGAGACATTTGGTGAGGTCAACCTGAAAATGACACAACATGAAATGACCCTTAAAAAAAGTTCTAGAAAATAATATAGGGCAAGAAAGGACAATAATTTAGATGATATACATTTGACTTTGGTTAAGCAACCTGGAAATGGTTGACCTAGTTAGAAGAACATTTTAATTTATATCGCTAAGGAACAATCTGTCAAAAGTTGAATTTGTTTTAGTTATTGACGAAAAGTATTTGAGATAAAGACCCTCTATATGGAAAAAATGTTGAGCCAAAAGGTTTTGTGTGGCTAAAGGCTCCAACTATGTATATCCATCCATGGACAAGCTCAAAATCAGCTCCGTAATGGCACCGGTTTTTCAAAGTCATTGTATAGAAATCATCTAAGGATAGAGAAAAATATATACTATAATATAACGCAATATGATAATACAATTCCATGTACCAAGACATTATCTTCTCAATGTCCCAGGCCTCAGGCTTTCACCAACGGTAAATGAGTAGAAGTTGGTTATTAATAGAACGAGGCATCTTACCACCTCTCATTTACCGTATGTGTCATTGTTGAGGATGGTATGTCAGCTATGTATTAGACAATAACTCTTGTAAATAAGTCTCTTCCTCTATGTAAGAGGAAATCACCAGAGGAAGGGCATGGACTTCACAATCAAGGCTTAGATGTTATACGGTCATATCATAATAGGAAGAGGTAATCCCTAAGAGATCTTACCTCTGTTACATCGTATCCATGTTTCCTAGAATATAGACACAAAACAAGGTTGAGTGCCAAGACTACATACATAGACTACAGAACAATCAATCTAATCATGATAACAATAGAGAGTAATGCAGTTATGGATTTATAGACCAAGTATAATATCAGAATGCTCGGGACATCACAGCCCAAAATGGACCAGATGATGTTTCTTTCTAATTATTAGGACCACTAGTAGACATGACCATGAAGAAGACTTCTGCCATTAGCAACTTTTGGTCTGCACATATGGTCTCTACTCAACCAGATGTCAGTGATGTCAAGCAGGTGTTGAACATCCAAGGAAACCAGACACCTAGAGGTCATCATATTTGGTAAAATTGTCAGGTTTACAAGGAGATGCAAAACCTTTAGCTGCACCCATCAAGCCGGTGAGACCGCACAGATATTTTGTTTGAAGTTCGAGTCACGTGAGGTTCTGTCAACTCAAGAATTCTCTATGTTGTAGAAAACCTAAGCATGAAGAATTGATAAAATACTTTGCAGTGTAAATGGTATTTACCATTTAAGACTTTTTCTTGGATAGGAGTAGTTGTATATGGTCTATAAGTGGATCTCCCCCACTGCTATCCTGTGTTCATAGGTAAACACCTATCTCTATGCATATGCCGATCAAGATACATGCAACTTTGCTCACACATTCTCACCTCATAAATTGGGTGAGTTGGTTAGAGATGATATAGAGCAAGTATAGGCAGTGTCGGCAGTGTCCCTTGAGCTCACCAGAAGAGTTGATCCGGAGGTCCACCCTCCATCAATAATTTTTGTTGTTATTTTACACACTGGAATTATCATCACTTAGGTCTTATAGGTTATTTGTGACTCATCCCATAAGAAACAGTTCCTAGTGACAAGTGATTGACTTCAAAGTCAGCTCACATTGGGGATTATTTTGGCCCATTATTATGTCAGAGTCAGGGCCCATGTGGAGAGCTCCTGGTACCCTGGTGGGCCAATCAAACACTGAGCATAGGTAATGCTCCAATTTTGATATAAACTAAATTCATACTTAGAGATCAATTCTCATGGACCATGGTGTAGGGGGTGCCAGTGTTTGTCTTCATGAATCACAGCCATACAGGCTGCTTTGAGGTTAGGCAATTGACATAGAGATGAATGTCCACATCTAATCCTTAGAGCAGCCTATACAAATGGTCCCCTTGAATCCAAACACTGGTTCGCTGTCAGATGCGGTCCCTGAGATATTTTTTTATGGATACATCTTCCTGTTCTAGACCATTTAGTCCAAAGCAAAATTTAAGGCCCCATGCACACGACCATATTTTTCATCAGTAATTACGGACAGTAATTAAGGACCCATTCATTTCTATTGGCCACGGACACCTTTCAGTATTTTTACTGATGGGTGTCCGCGCTTAAAAAATGATCGAACCTGTCCTATTCTTGTCAGTAATTATGGCAAGAACTCTCCCATAGAAGTCTATGGGAGCTTCCGTAAATACAGACGGCTACTGATGTGCATCCATAAACCGTCCGTATTTACGGAAGCATTGCTAGGCAACATGTTGCCATCAGTTACAACCTCCCTCTTTTTGTACGGATCCGTATATATACGGATGGAATACGGATGCAATACGGACCGTATTTATGGACACCCTTCCGTATATACTGATGAAATACGGATGCCTACTGATCCGTATTTACTGACAGTATTTCGGGATAGATGAAAATACTGTCGTGTACATGGGGCCTCAGTCTTATTTGTGATGGCCCCTTACACACATTATTTAAGGTAGTGGTGGATGATAAATCTATTAGGAGTGATTAAGTTGGTGGTGGGTAATTAGCTCTTGGCATTGGCAGTGGCTAAGGTGACTGAGTTTGGTATAGATTGGCAGGTGTTTTATTAAGCACTTCTGTATATTCGTGGGTTGTCATACAATCCTGTGTGTCCTATACAGGAAAACAGTCCTACAAATTATGGGTTGCTTTTATTTTTTTTAAAAAGCCGTTAATGCCAATGGTGCTGCCGAAATATCACAGACTTCACTTATGGTGTATAACCAGTGAACACCATCCTTCTATTTTCTATGATAAAAGTGAAAATCAGGTTCATTACATAAAGATTTTCAGTATTTACGACATCTCTCTCAGTCATAATAAACTCTTCCACCCATCAGGCGCATTCATTATCCCCAACACATGATCCTCAAGAGATTCTTTTAAAGGATCTTCTTATTGGATAAGGATCAAGCTCTTAATCCTCACATAATTCACCTTCTTATGGAGGTTAAGCTAGCCCTAAAGGGCCTTTTTTTTTTGGCGTAAAATTTCCCCTAATTGTATATATTCATTTATTTTCCATCCTAATATAATGGAATATATATTAACAGATGATTTTTTTTATATTTAAAGGGATTGTCCACTTTGAAAATACCATTTATGTTAGCAGAGTCCTCTGATAACATGCTGATCACAGGGTTTCCTGAAACTGGAACCCCCAGTGATCAGATGTAATCTGTAGGGGCAGCTGTTCAATTTCCCTGCAGCGCCATCAGAGGCGAATTTAAGCATTACATATTTATCACTGAAATCAATGGACTGTGAGTCCTCCAGAGAGAAAGAGAGAGAGACACTCTTAATAGACGCTCTCCGCTCTGGCTAATAGATGAAGGTCCTAAATGGGGGACCCCCTCTAATCCACACAGAATTCTCTAATAGAGTATCTAAAAGTTGGTCTTCTAAACCAGACAACCCTCTTTAAGATTACAAAGCCCAAACCTCTAGCACACATACACACAAGCATATACTATATCCATCTAATATAATTAATTCATGGCTAAATACAATTTTACAATTCAGATAGCTTATACATGCTGTATATAACAAAAAACCCACCTACATATGTGTAATAGACTAAAGCGGGATGTACTGTGCGCGACGTAGACATGCATATTGAAGCACATACCATAATACCGTACACAGGTAATACAATTTTTCAGATCACTGCATTAGTTGCACATAGTCTATGAGCCCAGCAGCACACCTGTACATATACAAGTAGGTAGTGTAATATACATGAAATAAGACTGACCTGCAAAGTTCCTCAAATATATGAAAATTAAGTTTTCTTTTCTTGTTCTCGTTCAGACATACTCCAATTCTCTTCCTGGTGTGCAGGGAAGGCATGATCACCGCACCTGCTATCAGTCCCTACACTGTAAACCAGCTCGCCCAGGTAACACCAGTCTGCTCCAGTCACCTTTGACCTCCCAGTTGCTTTCTGCCTGCTCGAGTAGGATAGGTTCCCCAGTGGCGATGACTAAGGGTAGAGCTGACTAGAGTACACAAGGTTTAGGGCGGGCATCTATCAGCTGATTGCCATAAATATTGATTAGGTCACAGTTACCAGGGCCGTGGTATATGACACTCCTTATAATTGAGGAACGACAGAAAAGACTGAGCTACGGGATCAGGGACAGAGTTGGGACTTAGACGAGTTTCTCTGCACTGCATAAAAGCGTTGAGTTTAGGATCATAGGAGGCTGGTATGGGTTACATAGATGCGCAATATATAATAACATAGGCTGACAAGTTTCCATTACATTGGCCCAGAGGTAGGCAAAACAAATCCCACCAGGCAATAGGTGGCAATATGGCTTAATAAAGATAAGGGGTTGGGAGAAAGTTTTTCCTGACCCCATTCTAATTAATTTCCTTCTTCAAGTTATCTTCGTACTCTATGTCTTGTGGTAGCCCATTCCTATTCTTTACTCTTACTGTAAAGAACCCTTTCCGATATTGAGGATCAAAATGCATTTACCTTATATGAAACTAAAACCCATTATGCTCTTGTGTAGTTCTTGGAATGAACATCCAAATCTTTTTTGGACCATGAATAATTTAAATATATTAATAAGATCACCTGTAAGGTGCAGGTTAGAATTGGGAAGTGTTTATGTGGGTGATGGGATACAATGTGATGTAGACATAGGTCATTTCTTGTAACCTTCCACTTGACTGTAAATAGAATGTCAGTGAATATCTTTGGAAAGCGTGTTGGACAATAATAACTAGATGCCAATAGATGGTATAGAGAAGACCAGGTACTGACAACAACCATGGACAAGCCCAATGTTACGGATAAATTAATTATCTTGAAAAGGGGATGGGTCAAATATTCCACAAATATACCAATTATAAACCATCAGTAGACTAAATGTTACCATTCATTTGCTTATTATATAGAGTCTGCTAGCCAAGTGTTCCACTAACCAAGTCATTATTTGGCATCCACAACTTACCATGCCAACCCAGCCACTTTAAATGTCCATACCTAACCCTATAAAATGCTTACATTATAACTCCCCCAAATATAACCTACCCAATCAAGGGCATATATCATAGAGGCAAACCATGCGGTTGCTATAGGGCCCTTGGGGAGAGGGGGCCAAGCCCTGGTTGGTTCCCTCCTTTTTGGTACTGGGTGGTGATTATATGTGCAGGACCCCTCCCCTCTACAGAGAAACTGCATGGGGCATGGAGGAGGAAACAAACACCAGACCCTACTGTCCTGGATAGCGAAACCCAAGAATATAAACGTGAATACATATCGACCTTTGCTATGGGGGCCCCTTTCTTCTATGAACACCACTATACCCAACTTCCAAGGTTTAATAATTAACTAAGAACTCTGGGAGAGACAATACGTGTCACCAACTCCTCTGTTGCTTGGGATGTGTGACTTTGCTGGTCCCCTACAATAGCATGGAGCCCAACAGTCGTGTCACCCACTAGTTGTGACCTCTTTTGCTAAGTAATGGCCTCAATCAATTTAGACCTCTGCTTAGGAAACACAGCTGCAAAGACTCTCCAGGAGTCTTAGGGTCCTTTTACACCGGCCCATTTTGGCCGTAACAATGAGCGCCGATCAACGAGACAGCTCGTTGACCGGCGCTCGTTTGCTTCTTTCACCAGTAGCTATGTATGGGGGATGAGCGCTCGTTACTATGATTGCTCATCCCCATACATTTCTATCATGTTGGCAGTGCGTCCCCATGTTTCCATGATTACAGAGGGAGATGTGCTGCCGATAACGATGATATTTTCGACTGCAGAAACTATACAATCAGCCGAGGAACGAGCATTTACTCGCTCATAGGTCAAACATTGCCCTGTTTACACAGGGCAATGTTCAGGAAAGAGCTTTCTGTGAACGCTCGTTTGCCCGATAATTGGCCAGTGTAAAAGGGCCCTTAGAATCAGGTGTGACTCGTGTTTCGTGTAGGGTCTTAAGTATAAATTGTGTAGTTTGGTTATTGGTAAAGTAGAGTACGCAAAAGTTTCAGGCATGTCTAAAAATTTGGAGCTATGGGTAATCACTTGGTAAAGTACACTCGACTACACTACTACTCTACTATAGACTCAACCAATCAGTTCCGTCCATGTATGAAATGCAGTGGCCGTTTCCACCACTATGGAAACCAATACCTTGGAACCATATTTAATGCCCTCTCGTGAAAGGCAGGCCACAAATTCAGCCACAGAGCAAGCATAATTATCTAAATGGGTGATGAAATAGACAGCACTTAAATATTCACTGCTATCTACTGTATGTCTAGGCTACTCTTGGAGAATGGTAGATAAAATCTGATTGGTTAATATGATAACTTAATTGAACTACTGTTATTCTGTGTCCTGTTTGTGACCACTACACAGCTTCCCCTGAGAGACATACTTGTTAAAAGTCATTACGTACCCTTACAACTCAACCCCTTTTCCTCAAGAGGCCCGATTCAAGGCTGCTACCCCTGCGGCAAGTGTGTGGCATGCGCCAACATAATAAGGACAAATTCCTTTACTTCTGTTAAAAACGGACGCCAATTCAATATCCTGCATTACATATCATGCAGCACGACCCATGTTGTGTACTACGCAACATGTGGCTGTTCTAAAGTATACATTGGCCTTACTTCCAGACAACTCAGGATTCGTGTTCGTGAGCATGTGAGGGATATCCAGGCTGCAGAACAAATCAGTGACGTGTCATTACTAAAGACGATACCTAAACATTTTAAACTACATCATAGATGCGATCCTAAAACGTTTCTGGTGCGAGGTATAGACACGGTTCATTGTGGTGTCAGAGGGGGTAATGCGATTAAAATCCTTGCACAAAAAGAGTGCAGATGGATTATTACCCTCGGTACTATGACCCCATCTGGTCTAAATGAATATTTGAGCTTTTCTCCCTTTTTATAGAATATACCCATTCACTGTAATCTTTTGCGTTTTTTAGGCGATTTTATGCGTTAATATATACCTGATCCACCTGGAAAATGTTACTAACCTTTTGTTCCCACCTCTAGATTTAGATCCGGTCGTAGTTCTTTCATGAGGACCTTCTCGTGTTTTGATGACCACGATCCATACTGGAACAATTTGAAACATGACTATTCAACTGATGAACAACAGTTACCTGAATATGAAATGAATAATATGTCCCAACATTATATTTTTACTATATTGTAAAGTAGGATGGCTGGGATGTTATTTATTTTTTGAAATTCCCCCCTTTCTGAGACCCTTGGTAAATTTTGGTGTATATATAATTTTATCTATAAATATTTTTGTGATCATATATTTTACACGGTTTAGCACTTTCTCACTGCACTTACCAGTATAATTTGTGTACTGTTCTATATATATTTTATCAGCACAAGTTACTAACAGATTTCCTATGGATTGATTTCATCTCTTTTTTGTGCATCTTTGCTTCATCACCTTTCATTTCCCTTCCCCCCCCCCCTCCCTTTACTTTTTCCTTCCTTCCTTTCACTTTTCCTTTCTTTCCCCCCCCCCCCCTTTTTTCTTTACCCACTTTTGATATTTTTATATCCGAGCATTAGTCTCGGTCTTATATTGTAATATTATATTATAAATATTTATTATATATATTCTTCACCATTTAATTTATTATTTGTTCTCCTTTTATGCAACAGCATACACATATTGAGTTTCTGTTAGTACTCTCTTCTTTTTAAAGTATATGTATATCATCCAATGATTGCCTTGATGTCTATAGTCAATCCCTTGATTGTGCCGCTTCAGGTTCATCTCGGGGGTCTTTTCTGGGGACGGGTGCCATCCATCTAAAGATAGATCTGCCTACTCATACACTGACCACATCTTTGGGGTTGCGCATGAGCAGGGATGCTGGACGCGCGACTCGGTCCCCTCTCCTCTATACGCCCCTCTGCGCTTGCGCGATCTCCATGGAGACGCGTCTTTGGAGGCGCGCACGCGCAGTTGGGGCGTGATGACTGGTGACCGAGTTCTCGTGGTCCATGCAATAATCCCGCGCATGCGCCGTGGACCTCTGATGTGGACTGACACCCGGAACTTCTCTTCTTTCTTCTGCGATTCGGGCCGTGGGACAATATAAAAGGGTGGACAGGATATAGTTTAGTTCAGACCCCCTGAGGAAGCTGATACAGCGAAACGCGCGTTGGGGTGGCCTTTCACTGTCTGTGGATCACGATCTTACTTTCTTTCAACTATGGGTGAGTGTATACTTCCTAGCTCTATTCGGTGATTCCGGAGTAGTAGCCATGCATATGGTGTATACTTTACACATTGAGTGCAGCTATTACTATAAGTCCTTGGACTTTTTAGATTGAATGGCACTTTGTTCCAGTAATAGGGATTTCCTCATATGGCACACTTACCTTTGACATAGACTTTATGTTGTCCTTTTTCCCTTTAATATCAGCAGTGCTGGATAAATTGTTAACGGTGCATTTGAGCAATATATACCTGCATGCTCTCGTGTCATTCATTGTTTATTATACAAATATACCCATGGTCGTATATACTCTCCAAATGTGACCCACAGGCATATCTCTTCTTTTTAGAAACCTCGCCATGTTTTTTATTAAAATCATTTATGTCAATTATATCTAATAAAATTGTATTTTGTACTTTATATATAGCTCATGACTCTTTTCTTTCTCATATATATGCTATGCTATCAGTGAGTTTGCTATTTCATGACACTGTGGGGGTACTGCATACCAATGTGGTTTGTACCCAACCAGCTACCTGTCCCTGTGAGACATTTGTTTATAATCGTATTTTCTGTGTTTTTCACAGCCTCTGGCTCCAGGCCTAACATGGACTTCCGTTTGCGAGACCAGTCTTGGATCTCGCAACTAAATGAGGTTTTTAAAGAAGATTTTAACACGCTCTTAGATAACAGTGGCAGGGATTTGAGGGAACAAACTAACAAACTGAAAGAACTGCTCAGACATAGGACCAGGATTTGGTGGAATAAGGCCTTTCTTGACAGATATTTAAGTAAGGGCCTTGTTCCAAGAGGTCTTAGAATCCAAGTGTTCCCATCTTTTCCCACAGATGAGGGAGTCTTTAAGGATAAATGGGAATCACTGGCCACCACATGTTCACGTGGGTTTATGGATCTTCTGATCCAATCAAATACAACTACCCTGGTGGGGATTGAAAAAGAAATCGAAGATTTACAGACCTCCCTCAAAAAAGATCTCTCTAGTGAAGCACTGGATCAACTTAACATTGATCTAGAGAAAGACTTCCAAAAATGGGAACAAGAGATTTGTTCGATTAAAACTAAAAAGTTCCAGAGAGATATTACCGATTTCCAACAGGGGAGGGTATACAAATGGCGACGAGGGAACCCACGGGTTGGGCCCCGCTCTAGATCGGGGTCCATGTCCTCTCAGACCTCGGATGAACAAACAGGAAATAGATGGACTGGAGAGTCAGCATTGAACAGGCCAGATCCCATATTCCCGAGAAGGAACAGAGAGAGACAGGCTGCTAAACGCAAGACCCCATCTCCTTATGAACGGGGAAAAAAGCCCAAAAATTTGGAGGTAATAAATCTATCTAAATATACCCTCTCTGACACACAATGCGATATTTTGAACAAAGGATTATCTTTTTCACCAAGCAACTCATTTGATTATTTTACAGCTTTGAAAGACCTTCATTTATTTTCACGGAAGTTGGTTCTGAGAAAACTACATAGTAGGGGAGATATGGACTTGGGTTTGAACACCACTCTGGAGAAGGAAACCTTATTGGCCCTTGAGGAATTATTACAAGAGCAAACCTCTCCGCAACAAGGTGGGTTCCCAACATCCATACTTCCTAGGTCAACAAGGTTCCCCCCCATGTCTCTTTGTCCGCAAGTGGAAATCTTCACTAAATTAGTGATGGAAGATTTCCAACAAATATCTATCAACAAACGATACGATAACCTTACAGCAAATCAAAGGTCGGCATTAAAAGAACTACAGTCTTACAAGGACGTGGTATATAAACCAGCAGACAAGGGGGGGAACATTGTTATTTGGCCGATGAACCTATATGAAAGAGAGGCTTTCCGCCAATTAAAAGATCGACAGACATACGAGAAACTTGCTTATAATCCTATTGACACTTTCTCTGGTGTACTGAGAAAAATTTTGGATAGAGCCTTGGAAAAGGGGATTATCCCAAAAAAAGTAGCTGATGGTCTTATGGTCCAGTACCCCAAAATCCCTACCCTTTACCTGTTACCAAAGGTGCACAAAAATCCATTGGAACCACCGGGGAGGCCTATCATCTCAGGGATTGGGGGCCTATGTGACCCAACTTGCAAATTCATTGATTTTTATTTAAAGCCCTTGGTTGAAATATTACCTTCGTATATAAAAGATACGACTGATATGCTCACGAGAATCGATGGGATTGCTCTGGAACAGGACATGTTACTAGTAACGGCTGACGTTGAGTCGCTATACACAAATATCAGACATCACGATGGGGTGAATGCGGCCCGCTTCTTCTTGGGGATGAGCAACTGGGACAGCCAGACACAAAATCTGATCATTGAACTATTAGAGTATATTCTTACTCATAATCTATTTGTGTTTAAAGATACCTTCTATGTGCAGAGGCAAGGCACTGCGATGGGCGCGGCATGCGCTCCGTCATATGCGAACCTGTTCCTCGGCTTCTGGGAGAGACAGGTTCTGCAGGGTGGCGGCGCCCATGCCGCTGACCATGTGCAGTGCTGGCTACGGTACATAGATGATGTATTCCTCATTTGGCAAGGTTCTGAAAAAGCCTTGACTGACTTTATGCAAGGGTTGAATGAGAATATGTTGAACATCAAACTAACATATATTTCTGATAAACACAAGATAGATTTCTTAGATGTGACTATTGAGACAGCTAGAGGGGGACTTCTACAGACAGATGTGTATAGGAAGGAGACATCAGTTAACTCCTTCCTACATGCCACTTCAGCGCACCCACATTCCACTACAATGGCTGTCCCAGTTGGTCAGTTCCTGAGAATGAAGCGGATCTGCT
Organism: Rhinoderma darwinii; assembly: GCF_050947455.1. NCBI lineage: Eukaryota > Metazoa > Chordata > Amphibia > Anura > Rhinodermatidae > Rhinoderma > Rhinoderma darwinii. The sequence goes on along the minus strand of NC_134694.1, from coordinate 108,605,180 downwards.
CCTCTGAGGAAAAATTCGAAAAACAAGCACAAGATCTGAAAGAAAGATTCCGAGCCAGGGGATACAGTCAAAGGAGTATCAAACAGGGGTACAATCGAGCCAAAAAAACAGAACGGAAGACTCTCTTACATCCGATCGGTATAAAAAAGAAAGATCAGACGGATAACAAAATTAGATTTATCTCCACTTTTAACAACCAGTGGCAAACAATGAGATCAATTTTAGAAAAACATTGGCCGATTTTGCATACAGAACCTGTTATCTCTAGGGCTCTACAAAGTAATCCCCAGATGACGGCCAGAAGAAATAGAAACCTGAGAGACATACTTGTTAAAAGTCATTACGTACCCTTACAACTCAACCCCTTTTCCTCAAGAGGCCCGATTCAAGGCTGCTACCCCTGTGGCAAGTGTGTGGCATGCGCCAACATAATAAGGACAAATTCCTTTACTTCTGTTAAAAACGGACGCCAATTCAATATCCTGCATTACATATCATGCAGCACGACCCATGTTGTGTACTACGCAACATGTGGCTGTTCTAAAGTATACATTGGCCTTACTTCCAGACAACTCAGGATTCGTGTTCGTGAGCATGTGAGGGATATCCAGGCTGCAGAACAAATCAGTGACGTGTCATTACTAAAGACGATACCTAAACATTTTAAACTACATCATAGATGCGATCCTAAAACGTTTCTGGTGCGAGGTATAGACACGGTTCATTGTGGTGTCAGAGGGGGTAATGCGATTAAAATCCTTGCACAAAAAGAGTGCAGATGGATTATTACCCTCGGTACTATGACCCCATCTGGTCTAAATGAATATTTGAGCTTTTCTCCCTTTTTATAGAATATACCCATTCACTGTAATCTTTTGCGTTTTTTAGGCGATTTTATGCGTTAATATATACCTGATCCACCTGGAAAATGTTACTAACCTTTTGTTCCCACCTCTAGATTTAGATCCGGTCGTAGTTCTTTCATGAGGACCTTCTCGTGTTTTGATGACCACGATCCATACTGGAACAATTTGAAACATGACTATTCAACTGATGAACAACAGTTACCTGAATATGAAATGAATAATATGTCCCAACATTATATTTTTACTATATTGTAAAGTAGGATGGCTGGGATGTTATTTATTTTTTGAAATTCCCCCCTTTCTGAGACCCTTGGTAAATTTTGGTGTATATATAATTTTATCTATAAATATTTTTGTGATCATATATTTTACACGGTTTAGCACTTTCTCACTGCACTTACCAGTATAATTTGTGTACTGTTCTATATATATTTTATCAGCACAAGTTACTAACAGATTTCCTATGGATTGATTTCATCTCTTTTTTGTGCATCTTTGCTTCATCACCTTTCATTTCCCTTCCCCCCCCCCCCCTCCCTTTACTTTTTCCTTCCTTCCTTTCACTTTTCCTTTCTTTCCCCCCCCCCCTTTTTTCTTTACCCACTTTTGATATTTTTATATCCGAGCATTAGTCTCGGTCTTATATTGTAATATTATATTATAAATATTTATTATATATATTCTTCACCATTTAATTTATTATTTGTTCTCCTTTTATGCAACAGCATACACATATTGAGTTTCTGTTAGTACTCTCTTCTTTTTAAAGTATATGTATATCATCCAATGATTGCCTTGATGTCTATAGTCAATCCCTTGATTGTGCCGCTTCAGGTTCATCTCGGGGGTCTTTTCTGGGGACGGGTGCCATCCATCTAAAGATAGATCTGCCTACTCATACACTGACCACATCTTTGGGGTTGCGCATGAGCAGGGATGCTGGACGCGCGACTCGGTCCCCTCTCCTCTATACGCCCCTCTGCGCTTGCGCGATCTCCATGGAGACGCGTCTTTGGAGGCGCGCACGCGCAGTTGGGGCGTGATGACTGGTGACCGAGTTCTCGTGGTCCATGCAATAATCCCGCGCATGCGCCGTGGACCTCTGATGTGGACTGACACCCGGAACTTCTCTTCTTTCTTCTGCGATTCGGGCCGTGGGACAATATAAAAGGGTGGACAGGATATAGTTTAGTTCAGACCCCCTGAGGAAGCTGATACAGCGAAACGCGCGTTGGGGTGGCCTTTCACTGTCTGTGGATCACGATCTTACTTTCTTTCAACTATGGGTGAGTGTATACTTCCTAGCTCTATTCGGTGATTCCGGAGTAGTAGCCATGCATATGGTGTATACTTTACACATTGAGTGCAGCTATTACTATAAGTCCTTGGACTTTTTAGATTGAATGGCACTTTGTTCCAGTAATAGGGATTTCCTCATATGGCACACTTACCTTTGACATAGACTTTATGTTGTCCTTTTTCCCTTTAATATCAGCAGTGCTGGATAAATTGTTAACGGTGCATTTGAGCAATATATACCTGCATGCTCTCGTGTCATTCATTGTTTATTATACAAATATACCCATGGTCGTATATACTCTCCAAATGTGACCCACAGGCATATCTCTTCTTTTTAGAAACCTCGCCATGTTTTTTATTAAAATCATTTATGTCAATTATATCTAATAAAATTGTATTTTGTACTTTATATATAGCTCATGACTCTTTTCTTTCTCATATATATGCTATGCTATCAGTGAGTTTGCTATTTCATGACACTGTGGGGGTACTGCATACCAATGTGGTTTGTACCCAACCAGCTACCTGTCCCTGTGAGACATTTGTTTATAATACTCTTGGAGAATGGTAGATAAAATCTGATTGGTTAATATGATAACTTAATTGAACTACTGTTATTCTGTGTCCTGTTTGTGACCACTACACAGCTTCCCCTTAAAGGGGATTTTCAACCCTAATACTTTATAACCTATGAATCCTGGGGGTCTGATCACTGGGACCCCACTGATCTCAAGAACAGGCAGGTTCCTATTCCATTTGCCATTTGCCTAAGGCCAGAGAGCTCATGCACACAGCAAAGGCATGCGCATGGACCCTGTAAGATGACACGTCGTTCTTAATGGTTTTTATTATGACTGTAGGCATTCTGTGTGCTGCCATATTCTGCCAACATGGGGACTGTATTCTTCCCTAGAACTAATGCTTCGGGGGGGGGGGGGGGGGTACCTATGTTATATGGCATGAGATGGAGCATGCCACAATGGAGGACATACATAGAGGCACTGTATGTCCCCATAGCAGACTATGAGCACAATATTGTGGATCCGTACAATACATATTTGTAATCCGGCACTATGAAGGAGCTCTGAGAGTATCCCTTAGGGTAAGCCCACACGGAGCGGCCCTGACACGGTTGCGACGCAGCTAACAACCGCGCCGGCACCATGTTCGGTGCGGCTGTCAATTAATACACCCTTTATGGCCGCACGATTAAATTACAACAACTTACCCCTGATTCATTCTCTATGGCAGCGACGGAAAAAGCCGAACACTGCACTCAGCTATCTCCGGCTCTCCCATAGAGAATGAATGGAGCGGCAGTGCGCATGTAAGGCCTGATTCACATGAGTGCTGCGCATCTCGGATGTGAAAAACTGCAGTTTTTCACGTCCTAGGTGCATCCGTGCTCAGCGCTGCGGGACGCGATGTCACGCATCCACCATAGTTGAGAGTCTATGGAGGAACGTGTGAAGCGTGAAAAGATAGGACATGTCCTATTTTCACACGGTCCGTGAACAAAACAGCTGTGTGAACAGCCACACTAAATTACATAGGTCCGTGGGACGGCCGCTGTTTCAACGGCCGTCCCACGGACGTTTAACACATTCGTGTGAAGCAGGCCTAACCGGAATACCTCTTAACGAGGTATTTGACAGCCGCTCCTATATAGTGCCAGTGTGGTTGTTGGCCGCATTGCGACCGTGTCAGGGCCAGTCCGCATGGCCGTACCCTTAGGGTATGTGTACACGAGAACGACCATTACGTCTGTAATTACGGAGCTATTTTCAGGAGAAAACAGCTCCGTAATTTCAGACGTAATTGCTTGTACTCGCATTTTGCGAGGCGTCATTGACGGCCGTAATTTGGAGCTGTTCTTCATTGGATTCAATGAAAAACGGCTCAAATTACGTCCAAAGAAGTGTCCTGCACTTCTTGGACGAGGTTGTTATTTTACGCGCCGTCTTTTGACAGCAACGCGTAAAATGACAGGTCGTCGGCACAGTACGTCGGCAAATGCTTTCAAATGAATGGGCAGATGTTTGCCGACATATTGGAGCCGTATTTTCAGGCGTAAATCGAGGCATAATACGCCTCATTTACGCCTGAAAATAGGTCGTGTGAACCCAACCTTAGATGTCTGTTCTATCGGATAAAAGTCCATTAAGATATTTTATACTGTACAGCCTTAGGCAAGTTGAATATTACAGTTTTACTTGGGGTCTTCTCCAGTTTCCTAAATTGACCAGCTCTTCAGAATGACTTTAGTACAAGATCATGTGCCTGTTTTTTGAAAACACCCTGAGCTAATATTTGTTGTGAGGAGCGATGTGCGTGGATTGCAGTTGCACTGGTTGTGGTTGGCATTGAGACCTGCGGATCTCATTAGTGCAAATGACAATTTATAGTCAGCTCCACAATACTGTAAATCCAAATGCAGAGGCGTAGCTAGGTTCTCCAGCACCCGGGGCAAAGATTCCGTTTGGCGCCCCCCCCCCCCCCCGCCAACCTCTTTCCCGACATCTCCTTCCCCCTCACTGTTTGTTTTCTCTACCAATCAATGACGTGTCATTTCTTTTCCACATTTCTTTTTATGTAACTCGAGCATAAAAACATTTGTACATTTTACAAGCAACATAGTTCTATATACAGCGCCAGAACAAAGCTCAGTACATATATACAACACCAGCACAAATACAGCTCAATTCAGTGCAACCCCTGCCGTATAGGTATGTACGGCGTAAAACTACAGCTCCCAACATGGCCCGAACAATGGTGAGGATATGCTGGGAGATGCTGTTTCACTGGTGACGTCTCAGATTCTAGTTCTTTTTCTCCATCCGGTCCAGACCTCTATGATGACTTCTCCCGGTCACAGACCATTTCTGCAGTTTGCGGCTCAGATGTCTTCAGCTTCTCACTTTTCCAACATTTCTACACCTATAAATAAAGATAAAGTTCTCCTTATACCACACACTACACCCCTAAATATAATAGCGCCATACACTGCACCTCTAATTATAATAACAACACCATACACCGTGTCCCACACACACTGTGCCCCCTGTAGATAGTGCCTGCCATAGAGCCCCCTGTAGATAGTGCCCCCATATAGCCCACCCCAGTATACAGTGTACCACAAATAGCTTCCCCTATAGTGCTCCACAGATAGCCCACCCCTGTATATAGCCCCCTGTAGATATAGCCCACCCCTGTATATAGTGGTTCATAGATAGCCCACTTCTGCATATAGCCCCCCTGTAGATATAGCCCACCCCTGTATATGGTGCTCCATAGATAGCCCAACCCAGTATATAGCCCCCCTGTAGATAAAGCCACACACTTTTTCATTACAATAAAATAAACTATTTAAACTCACCTTAATCCCGCTCCCACGGCCGGCCGGCAGCAATGGAGACCTGCTCTCTTCTGCGCAGGTCTCCTGGGGGTTGAACGAAGAGTCTATGAAAGGCGCTGATTGGCTGGGCAGAGTGACTTTCCCTGTCAGTCAGCGCCTTTTAGCCATGGAAACGCGACACTGCTTCATTCATACAAAAGAGCTGAATGGCCGGGCACGGAACGTACCCGGCCAGTCATTGCTTCTAATTGTACCTGTGTCCTGTAGACACAGGTACAATTATAGTGCAGGAGGTGGCGGCGCTGGCGCCCCCTCTAAGTTGCGCCCGGGCACATGCCCCGCCTGCCCCCCCAGCTACGCCCCTGACCAAATGTAATCACATAATATGGGGCAGCATGGTGGCTCAGTGATTAGCACTATTGCATTGCAGCACTGGGGTCCTGGGTTCAAATCCAACCAAGGACACCATCTGCATGGAGTTTGTAGGTTCTCCCCATGTTTGCGTGGGTTTCCTCCGGGTACTCCTGTTTCCTCCCACACCCCAAAAACATACCAATAGGGAATTTAGATTGTGAGCCCCAATGGGGACAGTAAAAAAGAGGACCTCTGTACAGCGCTGCATAATATGTTGGCGTTATATAAATAAATGAAAGTAATTTTTTTTAGTGGACAATCCCTCTTTGTTGGAAATGTCTCCCAACGATAAGATGATCACAGAGTGTCCCACTGCTGAGACCTCCAGCGATCAGTGGCAATCTTTGTCAAGTGATCAATTTCGCTGCAGTGCCACCTCAGGGCAAAAAGAAGCATTACATAGTTCCATTGTAATCAACGGGCTGTCTGTTTACTGCACGGACGTCTGGGTTCTCCTTAGCAAGAGACACTCTTTGTAGCTTCTCTCTGCACTGGCTAATTGAAGGAGGTCCTGAACGGGGTCCCTTTTATAAACTCAAATGGTACCAACTAAGATGGTATTTTAATAGGACTTTCTAAACCAGACAACCCGCTTAAAGAGGACCTGTCATTAGTTTTGTCATGCCCAATCTCCTTGCTAATCTAATAGGCGCTATCACACGGATAATGCTAGTGAAAATTGTGTCCCAAAAAGTTTATTATTTTAAAAGTTATGAGCTTTTTTCCTAAATATGCAAATGAGGCTAAACTAGACAAGTGGGCGTCAACACCAGCGATTCTCCTGAGGTGGAGCCTCCTCACAGCCTCTGACCCCGTCCTATCAGAATGAAGCTGCTTCACACAGTGTGAGAGACTGAGGCTGGAGGGAAGTGGGATCACTTCAAATAGCCATATCTCCGGCTCTTCTAATCTTTCATACGGCACCAAGATCGCAGTTCTAGTTGTGAAACAACCAGAGACATCACCAGTTGAAAACACAATCAGGAATGGAAGCTGTATACTATAAGATCATACGGCGTTTATGGGCTGGGAAGAGGAGAACTGTATGGCAGAAGTGGACAGTGTCAGACAGAAAACTTTACAAGGCCCAGAGTGAAAAGAGTTACCTCCCATTTGGCAAGTATAGCCAAATTATCATATTTAGAAAAATGCTCATAACTTTGCAAATAATACAAGTTTTTGAAAAAAAATTCACACTGTAGTTATCAGCTTCATAGCGCTTATTAGATTAGTTAGGATATAGGGAATTAATAAACTAGTGACAGATCCTCTTTAAGGCCTCATTTACACGAGCGTGTGCGTTTTGCGCGCGCAAAAAACGCTGCGTTTTGCGCGCGCAAAAGGCACTTGGCAGCTCCGTGTGTCATCCGTGTATGATGCGCGGCTGCGTGATTTTCGCGCAGCCGCCATCATAGAGATGAGGCTAGTCGACGTCCGTCACTGTCCAAGGTGCTGAAAGAGCTAACTGATCGGCAGTAACTCTTTCAGCACCCTCGACAGTGAATGCCGAACACAATATACACCAACCTGTGAATAAAAAAAGACTTTCATACTTACCAAGAACTTCCTGCTTCCCCCAGTCCGGGCTCCCGGCCGTTGCCTTGGTGACGCGTCCCTCTCTTGACGTCGCGTACCCGAACATTTTTTTCCGGTTTCGGTCAAAACGAGTTTGGCCGAACCCGGTGAAGTTCGGTGCGCTCATCTCGAATTTGACACTCCGTTTGGATGTTTGTAAACAGAAAAGCACGTGGTGCTTTTCTGTTTACATTCAGGAGTTTGACAGCTCTTGCGCGAATCACGCAGTTCGCACGGAAGTGCTTCCGTGCGGCATGCGTGGTTTTCACGCACCCATTGACTTCAATGGGTGCGTGAGTGCGCGAAAAACGCACGATTATAGAACATGTCGTGAGTTTTTTTCTGCGCACACGCGCTGAGCGCAATTCACGCATCGTCTAAACTGCCCCATTGACTAATATAGGTGCGTACGACATGCGTGCAAAGCACGCGCGTATAATACGTTCGTGTAAATGAGGCCTAAGTCAGCTTGTTCCTGCAATGACTACATGGTCCTTGTGTTTGGTATTTCAAACTAAAAGGGATGAAGCACAAAAGACTATGCTGTTATCAAGAGTAAATACATTACACAAGCACAGGTGGGGCTGCGGTCCGCCCAGTATTCAGAATGTAGATATTTCAAAATAACCGCAGGATAGCATTTCTTTACAGTGAGTCTATGGTTATAAAAGACTGTGACATACAAACAGTATCGTCACTTATATATATTTTTAAGTAGTGCTAAAACGGCATGAAGCTCTGGACAATCAGTTGGAGAAAACCAAGATAAACAAGCAAAGATACAGAACCGTATCATAATGAAAGTGGAAACAAAATGGGGGGGGGGGGGGGTACCTGAAGGTTTACTTACAACCGGCTGTTCCTCCTGCCCCCCTCCTGCAGTGTGTGTAAATTTCCACCTGCACTGCCCCTTTAAGGTCTTATAAGATATCATTATATCTATGAATAATGCGTTTTGACCCGAAAATATTATTGTTAGCGACGGTTATGTTTTGCTCCATCTATCTGAGTATTTACAATATTTCTTGGACACTAGTGGTAAACGCTACGATCATAAAAAGTGGAGGCAGTGCAAGCGTATGATATATTTTCAACCAACTTTTCAAGCTATTTGTTTTGTAAGAGAAAACGTTTACGCATACTCTATTTCCGTGAGTGCCCCCAATAACAAAAAAATATAGGAACATCCGAAGTCAAATAATTTCTGTATTGACTCTAAGGGCAGATTTACATGACTGTGCTGTACGTCCGTGTGACCCGCGTGGTTTTCACGCGGGTCGCACGGACCTATGCAAGTCTATGGGGCAGTGCAGACTGTCCGTGAGTTTTGCGCAGCGTGAGTCCGCTGCGTAAAACTCGCGACATGTTCTATATTTTGGTGTTTTTCGCGCATCACGCACCCATTGAAGTCAATGGGTGCGTGAAAATCACGCGCGCCACACGGAAGCACTTCCGTGGGACGCGCGTTATTCGCACAACATCGAAACGGAGTGTCATAATGATGGCGGCTGCGCGAAAAGCACGCAGCCGCGCATCCATATGAACATGACACACGGAGCGGTCACGCACCTGCCACGCAGCGTTTTTTGCGCGCGCAAAACGCACATGTTCGTGTAAATCTTCCCTAAGGATGTCCATATGTGTAGTGATAGTGTGCCATGCAGACAAGGACAATGCAGCGAAACCCGCACATGGCTACAATGCAAATTACCACGATATTGCAATGCATTTTTTTACTGCATCGCGGAATCCACATTAGGCTGGGTTCACACGAGCACATTAACGTCCGTAATTGACGGACGTATTTCGGCCGGAAGTCCCGGACCGAACTCAGTGCAGGGAGCCGGGCTCCTAGCATCATAGTTATGTACGACGCTAGAAGTCCCTGCCTCTCTGCGGGACAACTGTTCCTTACTGTAATCATGTTTTCAGTACAGGACAGTAGTTCCACGGAGAGGCAGGGACTCCTAGCATCGTACATAACTATGATGCTAGGAGCCCGGCTCCCTGCACTGAGTTCGGTCCGGGACTTGCGGCCGAAATACGTCCGTCCATTACGGACGTTAATGTGCTCGTGTGAACCCAGCCTAAAGCAGACTTTTTCCACTGCAGATTTTGTAGAAAATCCACAACAAATCCGTATGTGTTACATGCGTATTTTGACGCATGTTTTGGTGAGAATTTCACCCTATGCATTGCAAAGGGTGATATCCACAATGAGAATCGGCAACAGAATTGACATACCGATTAGAAAATCCGCAGCCGGCCTGCCATTCTGCACAGATGGTTTCCGCTACATGCGGATGGGGTTTGACAATCCCATCCAAATGTATTATACTGTAAATTGATGCAGATTTTCAGTGCAGAATCTCCATGGCACTTAGTGGAGTGCACCTCCAGAATCACGGCGGGTAAGTGGAGGGTCTTCACTGGTGCATTGCAGTTGGATTAGGCCACGGTTGATGCATTAATCAAGGCTTCCTGTGTTCTCCACAACTATGCGTGGGAGTAAGACAGACCTGATATGGATTTGGAGACACACGTAGCTTTTTGCCACTCCCATGTCAACGGGAGCACCGCTAGGCCGTCCAATCGTAGTGTACAGGTGAGAAATACCTACGTGGACTTCTAGGTGCCTGCATTGTCAACATGTGTTCCTCCATTACGAACAGCCTGTCCCACACGGATGGAGCTCCTAGCAAGTGTGAGATGATTACCACCATTTGGAAGTCTTCTTCTTGCAGTGTCTTACAGAAGACCTTGTATATGAGTTTATGACTGCTGCAGCCAATCAGAGGTCACGTGTTGTATGAAATACGATTCAACACCACTGTGTCCTGCTGAGCCGTCTGATTGGCTGCAGCGGTTACATCTACGTGCATGTAAACAACCACCGGGAGTGCCGCCGCATCATCGCTTGATCGACGGGGGCAAGGATAGGCAAGTGTTGTTTTTTTGGTTTATATATTTCATTTCCAGTCCCTATAAAAAAACAGTCGCATCTTGGAGAACTCCTTTATGCTGATGGAGTATCGAATTTTTTTTTTTAGACCCATTAACGTAAATCAAAAAATGTTTATATAAAAAGAGACACAAAACACAAGAGTTGGAAACTAAGAAATGTATTAAGTACAAAAATAGAAGAATAAATACTTATTATAGGAGCCCTTCTCTTCCCCCAATCCCTCTCCCTAAAACTACCCAACTTTCCCTTACACCCGCCCACCCTCTAAATATAAAAACTATATACAGAAACTCCACTTCCTCCCAGACCTTAAAAAAAACCTAACTAAAATAAAAATCAATCGTTGGGGAAAAGTGGGGGGGTAAAGTCCTGGGAGTCAGAGGTGGAACAGTCTGGAGGTTGCTGACTGGGCCCGCTAATATGTAGAGGTTGGGTGGATAAATGAAAAACTGGACCAGCAGTGGGAAGTTGGGGAGGGGCTGGCAAATTAATGGGGCCTGATTGGAAGGATGTGGACACGACCCCGGGCCTGGGGACTGAAGGAGGAGGAGCATCCCGCAGGCCAGTGACTGATCGGAGATGGTTTATCAAATCCCCAAGTTCCGGCAAGGGGTTTGCGGAGTTGAAGACGTTCGCCGCGGCATAGACGTATGATATAAAGTTATCTCGGATGTCTCGACGCATCTGGCGACAGCGATATGCAATCCCATATCCGAAGAAGTCGCAGTCATCATCAACGTCGACCCTCCGCATGAGGGACAAGGCTTCACTTTCAACTTCTAACCGCCTGTCCATTGCCTGGAGGTTTCTCCGACTCCACATACGAGTTGTACCTGTGCGGGTTGGAAAGGCGGGACGCGCTGTTGTGGTGGTCACATATGCTGCGGCCGTTGTTTCATCTAGTGGTGGTGTGGCCACACTCGACGGTCCTGCCTGGTCTTCAGGTTCATCCTCTGGTTCCTCTTTGACCTCCATGGATAACGTGGGAGTGTGCTTACTCTCCCACTGCTCCTCTTGTTCAGCCTGATCATCTGCCAGGCTTTCTCGATCACGATAATTGCCTTCAGATCTGTAGAAAAAAATATATATAAGTTACTATAAAGTACAAAATAAAAAAATAAAAAACTGATTAAAGCACATCCAAAGCATTCTATACTTACGAGCGGAGGCTCCTGTTGGGCAGAAGGAACAGCAGCTCATCGTAAAATGGACATTTTGGATGCCGTGAGGGAGAGGACCCATTCCTTTCAATTTCACGGAGGTGCTTGAAAAAACGGTCCCGTACAGTCTTCCACCTCGTTTTGACGTCCTTTTCTGGAATAAAAACCAAAACGATGTGAAGTCTGTATCATGTTTTTTGTATCAGTGTGGCACCATGACACCAGTTGTTGGGACAACGCTACTGGTTGAATATAGGTTTGAATTATCTTTTGCATGCCTATGAGGAGCAAAAACAACCGTCCCATATAAACACAGTACATAAGTATAGGCCTGTTTTTGCATTGCCCTCCACAGCCGTTTAAAGCAGCAGTGTCATAGTTTGACATACGGCAATGATGGATTCCTGCACGGAAAAAAAAAAAATACATAAGGAAACATTGTTTGTACAGCGGAATACTCACCAATAATCCCCTGCTTGTACTGTGTAAACCCGCCCCACACCGGGTACAGTGCCTTGCAGACTTGGTTCCATGCTTGACGCCGCAGTTGACGGTCAGTGTATTCTGAACAGCTTTTATTCCAGAGAGCTGGGCGGACCCCCACCTAAAAAATACAAGAATTTATTTTCTTTAAAGCATGCCTAACCTTTCAGAATAAGCTTTCATATATGTGTACATGAGGAGTTACACTATTTCTGGCCATTATATGACTTGTATTCTGCATTATTTAGCAGTTTTCCCCTCTGCAAGCTCTCTCCCCAATTCTCAGTTTTCTCTGAGCTAGTGGTTGGAGCCTGACCGCTATCATGTCTGCCATACATAGGGCAGAACACCCTCAAAAGCAGCAACATGGAGGAGATTACTCAGCAGTAATGAGCAGTGTAGCTGTGAATTCAGCACTGGGGTGACATAACACTTACTAGAAGCTGCAGCAGCATCTGTGACGCTCTGCCTCTAGTAAGCGATATTACAAAATGTACTACTGATTTACACAAAGTTTGTTGAAAAGTTAGTGACTATTTAATTTTTTTATTTTTTCTAGCCATTACATTTCTTAACAGACATTCAAGAAATAATCTATGCTTTTTCGTATACATGTGTATATGAGCTGTCACAATAATGCATGCACTTCTGGAAAACATCTACATGCAGCAAAATAAAAACCTTACTAAACACATCTGCTACTTAAACAATTGGTACATTGGCGTGCATGCGATGCAGGGCCAGGACAAATTATTTTGGTGCCCTAAGCAGATAAAGAACCTCCTGCCCCCCATAAAAATCTATTTAAAATGGTAGTAATTAGGTCATTGGTAGTGAAGTTGTTAATGGGAACAACCCTGGTGGTCTATCGAAGTGAATGGGTAAGACTTTGTTCACACTTGCGTCGTGGTTTCCATTTATAATGGAAGCTACGGCACATTGCCGGATCTATCGACCAATGGATATTACAATGGGGTCTGTCAGGTTCCATGTGGTTTCCGCCATGTAGCACTATTCTTCCTGTCAAATCTGCCAGGACGGCCTGTGTTAACAAAGTAGTCAAGTACCTGGTGGGTGTCCGGTGTTTTACTCACCTCCTCATGCTCCAGCGCTGTTTGGTGCACCAATCACTGGTCCACAACTAGGCAAGGCAGTGCGGAGAGTGCGGGGATCCTGCTATACGGACGGCCAGGGACAGGCGTACAATCAATAACATATATGTACAGTCAGGGGCAGGCTACACTTGCAACAAGCACACGTATATACAGCATATATATCATATACAGTATGTGCACACACACACACACACACACACACCTGTATATCAAATACACACACACATACACACACAAACATATACCCCCATATAGACTTACACACCATACTTGTCCACTTTTGGGTGGTGACATTCTGAGAAGTGATCTGATGCACAGAATTTTTTAATATATTCTTGCCCCCCCAAACACTGCCAACCTACTGTGTTTCAAGTAGTGCATATAACTCCTTTATCACACCCCAAAAATTAATACAGACCCAAGAATACAGATCCCAGCCCGCAAAACAAGTTCAGACCCCAAAATAAACAGACTCCCTGAGCCCTCAAAAAATACAGACTCCAAAATTAATACAGACCCAAGATCACACCCCAGAATACAGACCTCAGACCAGACCCCAAAATAAATACAGACCTCAGACCAGACCCCAAAATAAATACAAACCCCAAACATTGAAATAAAGACCCCAAAATAAACACAGATTGCAGATAATTAATAAATACAGACATCAGACCAGACACCAGAATAAATAGACCCCAAAATACGGACCTCATACCAGACCCCAGAAAAAATACAGACCCCGAAATACAGGCCCCAGACCAGATCCTGAAATACAGACCTCAGACAAGACCCCAAAATAGACATCAGACAACACCCCAGAAAAAATACACACCCTGAAATAGACCTCAGACCAGACCCCAGACAAGACCCTCGAAATAGACACCAGACCAAACCCCAAATTAATACGGACCCCAAAATAAATACAGACGCCAGACCTTGAAATACAGACTCCAGCATTAACACAGACCACAGGCCAGACCCCAGAATAAATAGACCCCAGTATACAGATCACAGACCCCAACATAATTAGACCTCTAACCAGAAACCCTAAATAAATACACAACTCAGACTAGAACCCAGAATAAATACAGACCCCAGACATCGAAAGACCCCAGAATAAACACAGACCAGACAGAGACCGGACCCTATTATTTAGATCCCAGACCAGATTTCAAATTAATAAGGACCCCAAAACACAGACCAAACTTCAGAAACCAGATCCCAGAATAAATGCAGATACGAGACCCCAAAGTACAGACCTCAGACCAGACCCCAAAATACAGGCCTCAGACCACACCCCAGAAAAAAAAAATACAGAAACCGGAATACAGACCTGAGACCAGAATCCAAAATACGGACCCTAAAGTACAGACCGCAGTCCAGACCCCAGAGTAAACACAGACACCAGACTAAAACCACACGATGCATATTTTGTTCGGCAAATTCGCTGCATAATACAGTATAAGCATAGTCAATGATATTCCAGGAAATCTCATGTACACACTGCGGTATTTTTCAGGATGGAAATTGACCTGCGGTGCGTTTTTTTAGAATCCGCAGAATGTCAACTTATCTTGCGTAGAATAAATACAGACCTCAGAATAAATACAGACACCAGACCTTGAAATACAGACTTCAGCATTAACAGACCAGACCCCAAAATAAATACAGACCCCCAAATCAATTAGACCTAAGACCAGACCCCCAAAATAAACAGTCCCCAGACCTGTTAACCCCTTAGTGACCACCAATACGCCTTTTCACGTTGGTCACTAAGGGGCCTTAGGCTAGGCCGTCGCCTTTTCATGGTGGCCCAGTCTAAGTCCTGCACGGTTGTCCCGTGCAGGCTGGGGCCGGGGCTCTTCTGTCTGATGACAGCCGAACTCCTGCTCCAACACCCGCGATCAAAGTTTACTTAGATCGCGGCCGTTTAACCTGTTAAATGCCGCCGTCAATAGCGACCGCAACATTTAACTTGTTTAGAGGGAGTGAGCTCCCCCTGTCACCCATCGGCGGCCCGCAAATGCAATCGCGGGTCTCCGATGGGGTGTCATGGCAGCCGGGGGCTTGATAAAAGCCCCCAGGTCTGCCCTGGACATATGCCTGTTAGGACGCGCCGGAGGCACGTCCTAATAGATTGGCTGTCAGATTTACACTGACAGGCAAAGATCGCACAGTAAAGTCCCCTAGTGGGACTAACAAAATAAGTAATAAATGTGAAATAAAGAATAATAATAAAAATTACAGTAAAAAAAATAAATAAAACCATTTTTTTCCATAAAAAGTGGTTTTATTTAGTAAAAGTGTAAAAAATAAATAAAAGTACACATATGTGGTATCGCCGCGACCGTAATGACTCTATTAATAAAATTAATATGTAATTTAAACAGCAAGGTGAACACCGTAAAAAAAAAACGCAAAAAACAATGCCGAAATTGCAATTTTTTCCCATTGCCCCCCAAAAATGAATCAATAAGTCCCATGCACCCCAAAACAGTACCATTCAAAACTACGTCTCGTCCCGCAAAAAACAAGCCCACAAAATCACTACATTGATGGAAAAATAAAAAAATTACGGCTCTTGGAAAGCGACGATGCAAAAACAAATAATTTTAGTTTAAAAGTGTTTTTATTGTGCAAAAGTCGTAAAACATAAAAAAAACCTCTACAAATGTGGTATTGCCGTAATCGTACCGACCCATAAAATAAAGGTAACATGTTATTTACGCCGCACAGTGAACGGCGTCAATTTAAAAACGCATAGAACAATGGTCGAATTTCAGGTTGTTTTTTTTTATAATCCCCCCCAAAAAAGTTAATAAAAAAATTATATGTACCCTAAAATGGTGCTATTAAAAAGTACACGAGAGGGATTTAGGACACATTCACAGGATATGTCATAAATGTCAGATAGATGCGGGTCCCACCTCTATCTCCAGAACGCCATTCTGTGTTGCGGCTGAATTAGGTAAATTCCGACCATGAAAAACGTTATATGGTCGTGAGTTATGTAAACAGCGTAACTCGCTGAGTTACGCGGTTTCCGTAACTGCCATTCACTACTATTGGAGTTACGGAAACAGCGTAGCTCAGCGAGTTACGCTGTTTACGTAACTCACGACCATATAACGTCTTTGATGGTCGGAAAACACTTCATGCAGCCGCAACATACAGCGGCTGTACGGGTTTAGGGGCCCCGTTCTGGAGATAGATGTGGGACCCGCATCTATCTGATATGTCATAAATGTCCTTCATGGGAAAACCCCTTTAAGGTCCTGTTCAGACGAGCGCGGTTCATGTCCGAGTGTATTACAGACAGCACACGGACTAAAGTCGGACACATTAAAGTCAATGGGCTCATTCACACGTCCGATTTTCCGCGCGCAGAAAATCGCAGCATGAACTACTTAAATCCGATTCTCGCACTAGACTCGCCCATTCAGGTCAATGCGTCTGTGAAAAAAAAAAATGTAAAAAAAAATTAAAAAAATATCAGATAGCACACGGACGCCATCACAGCGTGGTCGGTCTTTCATGGCTGGGCTGCATGGAGACGCTGAAATGAAAACAGGAAGTTTTATTTGTCTGACGTAAAAAAAAATGACGATCACTAACGCTACACGGACGTTAAAACCACACGGAACGCGCTCGGACACAATCCTGATTCAACTGGGATGTAAAATCGTTTCTCCCTGATGAAACACTGAGGAGTTTAACCACGCTGGTCTGAACACAGCCTAAACCCACCCCCAACATGTCCAGGAATGCCTACAAAAACCCGAAGAATGCCCACTTTTATGCTAATGCACATAAGCCCCACCCACCATGCGACCATTTTTTGCTGGATGCTTATGAGGCACGTGGCACCCTAGGCGGTCGCCATGACGTCTGCCCCTTATCCGCTGTCACGTGTGACGTATGCACATCAAGTAAACATCCACATGCTGCAAAATAAAAATCCTCCTAAACACATCTGCTGCAACAATGACATTTCTGACAGGATTTTGATCATTTACCTCATAGATCAGGGCTCCAACATCCATATCCATCCTCCTATAGGCCATATCTGCTGAGGGGATGCTTCCTCACTCTTTCAGTGCAAACAGAAATGTCTCCTCTTCCTGTTCCTCCCCCCCGTTTGTGTTTCCACTTCCAGGCCTCTGATCTGCACACAGGAATCCATGATGTAATCCTCGTGCTTTCAGCAAGCCGGCGGATTAGGTGCGGATTTCAGAGGCTGGAGTGAAGTCAGTGCAGGGACTCTGCTCAAATAAATGACATGCTATTGTGTGACTTCAATGGAGGGCGGATTGTCAGCGTACTTTATGCGTATTTCAGCGCCGAATCTGTGTGAAATTCCTAACGTCTGAACAGGGCATTGTTAGGATCTATTCACACGGTGCAGTCAAATTGCGGTGTATTGTTGCAATCAGCGCATAATCCTCAGCGTTTTGCTACGATTTTGCAATAATTGCAGCAATAAACGTTTTACCGCGAATGGCTGCGGTTTTGAGATAATTGGAGGTGCGCTATTTACAGATAAAACATGGTTAAGAAAATGTGTTTTACCTGTATATACTAAACGGCCAAATACCGTATCGCAAAATCGCGGCAAAATGCATGAGCGTGAACGTACGAGTTTTGCGGAAATTAGGCTCTGGAGATGATAGAGTTAAAAATTCCACACCCTGCAGATAGGTACAGCGGATTAGGATGAGGACACTTTCTGGCTGCCTGCGGTCGAAAGCACGCCCACGTGCGGTCGGCAAGATTTTTCGAATAGCTTGTTAATTCGCTGCGCGATATTGCCGATACAGCGTTTTTTTCCCACAAAAACGCATGTCCGTTAAAATGATTTTAAGGGGTAAATCTGCAGTACTACCGGAAAAATTGTGCGCCCAATTAACAAGCTATTTGAAAATCCCTCCCACTGCGACACTTGTCCCCACTCTTGGGTTACTTGAATTTTATTTTAACTCTTTCCTTTCCACAGCTTAAAGCTTTTATCTGTTGTATACATCATAAATGTCTAATAGATGCGGGTCCCAGCTCTGGGACCCGCAACTATATAGAAAACGGGGGTCTCCAAACCCCTGTCCAGCCAGGTGGCTACCTCACCTGGCAGGACAGGGGTCGGGTGACCCCCATTCTTGATATAGGTGCGGGTCCCAGGGGTGGTTACCCACATCTATTAGACATTTAGAATATATCCTGTGGATATGCCATAAATATCAGAGATGGGAATAACCCTTTAAGCAATTGTCTGCTGTTTTTCTAAAAAGTACATCCGTTTGGTGCATTATGTCACGCTAACGTTTTTTTGGGTGGGCTTTTCTGGATCAGCTGCCGTGTATAAGGGTCTATGCACACGTTGCGGTCATATTGCTGTGATATGATCTCGACATGTAGACGCTCACTGTGCATTTACTGTGTTCAGATAATACCATGTCCTATAAATTAGGTGTTAAAGGGTTAATCCCATTTTATAACATGATGGCATATTGCTAGGATGCGCCATCACTATGATCGGTGGGGGTCCATCCTCACCCATAGAGCTTTTTTAGCGCTATGTCCCTTTCTAACATTTCCATGTACAGTGGCGCCCCCGGCCACCTGGCTGTGCAGGGAACTACAGCCTGCCCCATTCAAATGACAATAATAAAGTTTTAATGTCACACTTTTTTTTTTGTATATACACTATTTATTTGTACATGGCCAAATTTGCCACAGTCCCAAATTTGCCGGGACTTTCCAGAATTAACAGAGACAGTCCCGGCAAATTACTGTCCCAGACGTGTCACGGCAACTGCTATTTTCAATTGTATCTGCGTCCTCAGGACGCAGATACAATTGAATACTATGGCAGAGCAGGAAACGATCTGTTCCCTGCTATGCCATTAACTAGTACTGGAGCAGAATCCCCGGCCAGAGCATTGACGACGCTCTTGCTGGGGATTCCGCTCATAGTGGGAGCCCCTGACGTCCCTGTCCATATATAGACAGTGACGTCAGGGGCACCTCCAGAAGAGGATACCCTGGCTAGAGTGTCGGCAACGTTCTGGCTGGGGATTCGGCTACTGGGGAAGCACCTGACGTCACTATCCATTTATGGACAGTGATGTCAGGGGCTCCTCCAGGAGTGTAATCCCCGGCCAGAGCATTGCCGACTCCCTAGCCGGGATTCTACTCCTAGAGGGAGCCCCAATGGCGCTATCTACAGGGAAAGGGGGCTGTATCGCTATCTACAGAGGGCACTGTGGCATTATTTACAGAAGGCATTGTGGCATTACCTACAGGGGGTGTTGCATTATCTACAGATGGCTCTGCGGCTTTATCTATAGGGGGACTCTGTGGCTCTATGTAGAGGGGTGTGGCACTATCTACAGAGGGCACTGTGGCACTATCTACAGGGTGGTGTGGCACTATCTACAAAGGGCACTATGGCATTATCTACTGGGGGTGTGGCATTATCTACAGAGGGCACTGTGGCATTATCTACAAATGACACTATGGCATTATCTACAGGTGCCGCACCCCTATCTACAGAGGGCACTGTGGCTCTATCTACAGTGGGCTGTGTGGCACTATCTACAGGGGGCACTGTGGCACCATCTACAAGGGGCACTGTGGCACCATCTACAGGGGGGCTTTGTGTCACTATCTACACTGGCAGGTGCCCAGTCTAATGGGATGAACGTATACACGGAGACTTTTTGTAGTGAAACTGATTGATTTGAACTCTTGAGTGACAGCTGCAGTCCACAAGATTACATACAACTCAATATACTTATTTAGACTGCAGCAGTAGCTCAATAGTTAAAATAAGATCATATTGACCCTAACCTTTAGGCCAGGACTGCACCTAAACTTTTTGTAGTGCCTCAGATTGATTTTATCTGTTGAACTACAGCTGCAGTCCACATGAATACATTGAGTTGCATGCAGCCTTGTGGACTGCAGCTGTCACTCAAGAGTTAAAATGAATTAGTAGCACTACAAAAAGTCTCTGTGTATATGTTCATCCCATTAGACTGGGCACCTGTAAGGGTATGTTCACACGTACACGTCCGATACGCCTGAAATTACGGAGCTGTTTTCAGGAGACAACAGCTCCGGAATTTCAGACGTAATGGCATGTGCAGGCGTTTTTCACAGCGTCCATTACGGATGTAATTGGAGCTGTTTTTCTATGGAGTCAATGGAAAACGGGTCCAATTACATCCCAAGAAGTGACAGGCACTTCTTTGACGCGGGCGTCTTTTTTACGCGCTGTCTTTTGAAGCAGATGGGTCGTGGAATAGCGGCTGAGCTGCAGTACTGCTCCTATTCAAGTGGACAGAGCCATCTGCTTACGTACACTCCATACCCTGCATAACATCCAGTGCCCAGAGGCAGCTGATCGGTGTGGGGTCCGGGTGTCGGACCCCCACCGATCATAGACTGATGACCTATCCTGTGGATAGGTCATCAGTTGTTCGTGCCTGGACAACCCCTTTAAATTACGCCTCTGCTTATTATGGTTAGGGCTTATTCAGACAAACGCGATATACGTCCGTGTAACGTGCGTCACATGGACCTATATTAGTCTATGGGGCCGTGCAGACAGTTGCGTGATTTTTACGCAGCGTTGGTCCGCTGCGTAAAAGTCACGACATGTCCGTTCTTTATGCATCACGCACCCATTGAAGTAAATTCCGTGGGACAAGCGTGATTTGCGCAACAGCAGTGAAAAGGACGAATGAAAACAGAAAAGCACCACGTGCTTTTCTGTTTACAAACATCCAAACGCAGTGTCATAATGATGGCGGCTGCGCGAAAATCACGCAGCCGCGCATCATACAGGGCTGACACACGGAGCTGTTAAGTGCCTTTTGCGCACGCAAAACGCCACTTTTTTTGCGTGCGCAAAACTCACGAGGGCGTCCGTAACGGCTGAAATTACGGGGATGTTTCAGCCTGAAAACATCCCCATAATTTCAGCCGTAACGGCATGTGCAGGCGCTTGAACGCCGCGTAAATTTCGGATGTAATTGGCGCTGCTATTCATTGGAGTCAATGAATAGCGGCTCCAATTACGGCCAAAGAAGTGACAGGTCACTTCTTTGACGCGGGCGTCTATTTACGCGCCGTCATTTGACAGCGGCGCGTAAATATACGCCTCGTGTGAACAGACAAACGTCTGCCCATTGCTTTCAATGGGCAGATGTTTGTCAACGCTATTGAGGCGCTATTTTCAGACGTAATTCGGGGCAAAAACGCCCGAATTACGTCCGTAAATAGGCCGTGTGAACATACCCTTACTCTGATCATCCCATAACCCACACTCAGTAAAAATCTGATAGATATTTTCCTATCATGAAATGAAATATGTGAGATAGGGAGATTATATAGTGAGCTCCACTAGGGGCAGGGACTGATAGTGATTACAATCTGCATACAGTGCTACAGAATATAATAGTGCTAATAAATATATAACCTATTACACTCATATGCTTATTTTCACTTATCCAACAGCTCCCCCTGCTGGCCATGTTATCTGTCACCAGTGCACAAATTTTTTTTTTTTTCTGTAACTGAGGCTCTGTTCACATTCGTTGGGAGCCTGCATCAAAATTTGGTCAGATTTGACAGGAAGAATGCAGCACTATTATTGCAGTCAAAAACGGTGGTATCTGTTGTGCGATGGATTCAACACTGTTGTTGTTTCTGTTATAGATAGAAACCAGAATCTTATATATAAACATTTGCACAATTAAAAAACCTTCATGATTTTGCAGACTGTTTCTTCTAGTACCTTTAAGGGTAAGTTCACCTGTAGCACAAATACTCCGGATTTTCGCAACGGATTTTGTTGCAGAAAATCCGCAGCATAATACGGTTTGAAAAAACGAATTTGCACGCTGCGTAAATGATAAGCAGAAAAAACGCTCAGAAATGTAACTGCGATGCTTTTTTTTTTTAAATCCGCAGCATGTCAATTGTATTTGCAGAATCGCTGCTTTGTTGTTGCGAGTTTTCCCTATTGAATTCAACCCAAATAACAGATGTTGCCGTTTTTTGCGCAACTCGGTAAAAAAAATAAATTATACTTACCCAGAAATCCGTGTTTCTTCGTCCGGGCCGGCCTCCTGAAATAGTGCTATTAATTCCATCCTCAATAAATTCAGGGGGTTATTTGAATATCGGGCGCCAAATATAACGGCACCGATATCTAAATAACCGAGGAGGGTAGGGAAAGAAAATGTAAAGTGCCCCAGGGTTTGTGCGGCCCTCTCCATTACATGCTGAACTCAACTGCACATGTATGGGCAGGTGAAAGGTTCTCTTTAAATGGGCTCTATGTAATGCTTCATTTCCCCTGTGGTGGCGCTGCAAGGAATTTGAACACTTGCAGCCAAGTTCTCCCTCAGATTACAGCTAATCTCTGGAGATCAATTCTCTATCACCTTAGTCGCCTGCTGCTCCGTAATACTGCGCATTGTGGACTCCATTTGCTGCCGTATGGTGCCCTTTTGGGTGCTGTATGTATGGAGCAATTCCTCTCTAGAAGTAATGCTATGAAGCATGCCACGATTTTTTTTCTGTTGGATTTGTACAATATGTCTCCATGTGATATCTGAGGCATGCTGAGGTACTCATCCACCTCTATAGTCTCTATGCGGCCATGTGCATGAGTTTTTCAATCAAACTTGCGTTTTTCGCTGCGTTTTTTACGGCCGTTTTTGGAGCTGTTTTTCCATAGAGTCTATGAAAATCAGCTCCAAAAACGGCTGAAGAAGTGACATACACTTCTTTTTCGCAGCCGTTTTTTACGTGGCCGTTCTTCACAACGGCCACGCAAAAAAAACGGCCCGTCGGAACAGAACGCTGTTTTTCCCATTAAAATCAATAGGCAGATGTTTGGAGGCGTTCTGCTTCCAATTTTTCCTCCGTTTTTCGGCTGTTTAGGGCCTGAAAACAGCTGAAAATAAGCTGTGTGAACATACCCAAAGGGAGAATACGGTGCCTCATGGAAGTGCCTTCTTGCACACAGCAAAGCCGCGTAGACGGAGCCCGTACTCCCTAGTACAGAGCCGCACAGCATCCGTGCACCGCCATACAGACTCAGGCCCTATGTATGAAGATATTGTCCCCTAGAACCATTTCTGAAGAATACCTCCGTACATTTGAAATCCAATAGAGCATGCCAAATATTTTTATGGGGGTACATCACACTGGGCGCCGTATTACCGTATCAGAGGTGGTACAGAGCCGTAATGCAGCCGTGTGGATAATGGCGCTTATCATAAATCAATCTGTATAACGGAACCATGCGGACAATCGAACTTATTAGCAGATTAATATAAGAAGTTTAATATACATAATGTAACACATAAGGGCATGCCCACATGGTGCTAAAGAAACGGCGTGTAAACGTGTCAAACACACTAACGTTCCTTGTAAATTATTGTAAAATACAGGCGTTTTTTATGTTTGTTCGGCGTGATTTTTGTCACATTTTATGTTCTTTTTTTCCCGTTTTTGGCGTATAATTAGGACTCCCATTGACTATGGGAACATTTGGCGCGTTTTATTGACCTGATGCTTTTTTTTTTTACGCGACACATTTTTTAAACACACTAGCGTAAGCAAAAAACGCTTTGTATGTACTAACTGTGCGCTTTCCCATTGATTTGAATAGTAAAATTAATCAAGCGCTTTTCAGCATGTAAAATGCACCAAAATATGTGTCAAATACACACCGTGTGAATAGGGCCTAAGGCAGCAATAAAGCTATTATGATTATGATCAGAGATGGTGTGTCAGGGCAGGCTGGGGCTTGTAGCTCCGCAGTATCCTGACTGCTGCGTTATACCGTGAGTCTGTGTGTAAAGAGGAAGTTTTCCCATGAGGCTTTGCAGGCGACCGGTTGTTCAAGATCCCAGTTACTTCCCTGAGTAGTGAGCTTGTCTGAATGTCTCTGTACAAGGCTGTCCTGGAACGTCTTGGGTTCCTGCCCTGTGACCTACTCAGGTAAAGGGCTGTTTGGGAAAGAGACTGCTAGAGGTAGAAGAGACTGCAGGAATTTGAGGGATGATCATATATATTATGTGATTCATTTCCTGGCTCCTCTGCAGAGAGTCTTATTGTGCAATGTGCGACATCCGTGCAGGTACCAGGTTTACAAGTAACGGGGGAGGAAAAACAAACATACACCACGTTATTTAGCACCGAATAAAACATTCAAATCCTGTTTATTACTTTAAAGTGATATTAGACCTAGGTGGGGTCCATGAGGTAAGACCTCCAGAGGTGGCCACAGTTGGATGATTTCATATGCAGACCCAGGAAGCTCATGGCCATGCCATTTGGGACAGGTGACCCTGCTCAGGATAGATTATCATCCTCTGGAAGGAAACAATGGCGGTTCCTATTCCATGACAACAAGCAGAGATCTTGGAAAACGTCAGTAATTGATATGTAAGGGTATGTGCACACACACTAATTACGTCCGTAATTGACGGACGTATTTCGGCCGCAAGTACCGGACCGAACACAGTGCAGGGAGCCGGGCTCCTAGCATCATAGTTATGTACGATGCTAGGAGTCCCTGCCTCTCTGCAGGACAACTGTCCCGTACTGTAATCATGTTTTCAGTACGGGACAGTAGTTCCACGGAGAGGCAGGGACTCCTAGCATCGTACATAACTATGATGCTAGGAGCCCGGCTCCCTGCACTGTGTTCGGTCCACTACTTGCGGCCGAAATACGTCCGTCAATTACGGACGTAATTAGTGTGTGTGCACATACCCTAAGGTATATTAGTAAGGCCCAGTTCACATCAGGTTTTTAGCCTATGTTTAACGTACACGCAGGGAAAATCTTATGACATATCCGGTTAAAGGACACCTGGGATGGATTACATACAGTGGAATTCGTCACCCATAGGCTACCATGTTAAAAAAAAGTATATGCTTTACATATACGTTTTTTTTTACTGGACTCAGCAGGACGGAATAGTGAAGTCTATTATGCTTTTCCATACATTTTTTGCAGTTTACTGATGTATATCGTCCAGACGGAGGGTAAGGAGACCCTCTTTTGGCCTCCGTCTGATAATGGAGGAGCCCCATGGATGCCTTTAGCGTGTACGTTGGGAGCTTTCCTGATCTAAACATAGGGCCAAAACATGATGCGGACAGCCCTTAAATTCTTTTAGCTTTACATTATACAATGAATAATATTTATTTGCTAAAACCGGAATACACCTTTAAGACAGTCTATAAAGTCATCAATCGTTTGTTTTTTTCACGGAAACAAAAGTTCTGCAGACTGCACTTTTGATTCCGTCAAAAAAAAATGGAAACCTAGCGAACGCAAACAAACGGAAGGCAACTGAAACAAAAGAATTACCATTGAAATCAAGGGTAATTCTAACGGAACCGTTGCTTTCCGTTTAATGTTTCGATCCTCTTTTCCTTTGATGGAAGAGAGGTAAATGCTAGAGTGAACTTAGCCTAAACTGTCATACAACGTACAGTATTAGGCCGGATTCACACGAGCGTGTGCGTTTTGCGCGCGCAAAAGGCACTTGACAGCTCCGTGTGACAGCCCCGTATGATGCGCGGATGCATTCTTTTCGCGCAACCGCCATCATTATGACACTCGTGGTGCTTTTCTGTTTTCATTCATTCTTTTCAGAGCTGTTGCGCGAATCACGCTTGTCCCACGGAAGTGCTTTCGTGTGACATGCGTGATTTTCACGCACCCATTGACTTCAATGGGTGCGTGATGCACGAAATACGCCCAAAGAACGGACTTGTCGTGACTTTTTCGCTGCGGACTCACGCAGCGTAAAAATCACGCACATGTCTGCACGGCCCCATAGACTAATATAGGTCCGTGCGATGCGAGTGAAAATCACGCGCGTTGCACGGACGTATATCCCGTTCGTCTGAATAAGCCCTTAGAGTATTACTATTTCTGTTTTCCTCTTTCAAGGGCGATTGACCGTTTGGGAAGTGCACGAGGGCCCACGGCCAGGGGGGGGGGGGGTGGTCCTCAACCCATTGGTCAATTAGAGGACTTCTTAAAGTTTAAGTGCAAAGCCTGCAAGTGATACCATAAATGCTACTCAAATGCATTTTATTAACCCAAATCAGGTGTATCTCAGCGATATGTTTGTTGGTTGTGGCAGGTAATGGCATCTTTTCCAGCAAAGAGACACAAACCTACAGTCTCTCCTGATGAGGATTTTGTTTCTCAAACACCCACACCAGTGTCCTCCTCCTTCTTACCTCTCTTCGAGGACAGCACCTTCCCCCAGGATCAGGCTCTACTCATTGAAGGAATCAAGTGGAAGAGACCGAAGGTAATTGATTGTAATTATTTCTTGACTTTCTATAACAAATGTCACCACGTGTCCTTCACTCCGTCTTCTCCTTGTAGGAGATCTGTGAATGTCCTCGATTCATTGTAGATGGAGCTACCAGGATGGATGTGTGCCAGGGCAACCTGAGTAAGTCTGTGCTAGATCTTACTTATGTAAGTTAGGCCCCATTCACACGAACGTGTTTTTGCGGCCGCAATTTCCCCGAAAATCCACGGGAGAATTGTGGCCCCATTCATTTCTATGAGGCCATGCACACGACCGTAGTCTTTGCACAGCCCGGGAGCCCGCACCGCAGAAAGAACGGGCATGTCTTATTACGGCCGTCTTCTGCGGTCCAGGCTCATTGAAAACAATGGCGGTGGCCATGTGCATGTCCCGCGATTTGCGGGCGGCCTGCGGCTGACAGTCCGCAGCCGGCCGACCCGAAAATCACGGCCGTGCACACGGCTACGGTCGTGTGCATGAGGCCTTAGTCTTAAAAGAGTCCTGGGTAGAGAGGAGTCCTGACTCTAGGTGGACATGCATGACTTGACCAGTGATGTTGGCTCTTCGTCCCGGGATAAAATAAAAAGCTCCTTATTTTTACCCACTCCCTAGCGCCTACTCATTGCATGCTGTTTCTCCATGTAGTCTACAATGGGGGAAACGGGAAAAAGGTTTTGACCATGTGATAAAGAGCTAGATTATTAATCTAGATGGTTGATCTGGGCTCCAACCAGGATGGACTCAAAAAGAATAACGATATGGCTTACAGTTACCAAAGACCATGGACCTAATTTTTATTTCATGGACACAGTAGTTGTCATGTATAGACATATACAGTGCTAACATTTTAAGTAAGCTAAAGTTAAAAAAAAAAATCATTTTATATATATATATATATATATATATATATATATATATATATATATACAGTATATATATATATATAAACAACATTTTTGTCTTCGCCAGTGTATGCACCGGTGAATTGCAGTGATTCCCAACCTAGAGTGTTGGAATGGGCTCACCAGAGGAAATTATTCTGAGGGCCCAACCTATGCAGAACATGTACGTGGCCCCTGATAATTGCATTGTAATCTTTGTTATCATTGTACACATAGCTCAAATCATTAATAAGGTCTAATAGGTTGTGAATCAGCCCAAAAGAAATAAACCTTAGTGACAAGTGATTGGCCCCAAAGTGACCTCCGAAATGTAGTGTTCTTTGTGGACTTTTGAGGCCCGTTATTTTGTCAGAGCCTGGACATTTACGAGGATCCTCTAGTACTCTCATGAGCCAATCTGACCCTGCAACCTATATGCATTGGGGGATCTCATAAAAGCTTGGTGTGGGGTGAATTACTACTTTGCTTGTGCCAACACTGGGCATCTTTAAGGAGGTTGAATTCGGTTCCCTATCCCCGCTGTAACAGTTACAGCATTTTCCGCTGTCAACTTCTGGAAAACCCAAGACAACAAAAAAACACTGGGGCTCTGTACAACCCTGGTTAGGAAAAACTATACCAGTAGAGTAGCAGCCCTGAGTTATATGTTTCACTGTACTGGTTATACAACTTAAAGGGTAACTAAACTTCTTAAAAAACTTTTGACATCTTAGTGACATGTCAGAAGTTTTGATCGGTGGGGGTCCGAGAACTGAAACCCCAACTAATCGTTAAAACGTAGTGGCAGAAGTGCTCAGGTTAGTGCCGCTTAGTTTCTGATCGACTTTCATTGGAGTGGTGTACGGGCTCAATACAAAGTCTTTGAGCCCGTACACCACTCACTCGGCTTTCAGAGGAAAGCCGATCAGAAGCAAAGCAGCACAGCACTCACCCAAGTGTTTCTGCTTCTTCGTTTTAGCAATCGGTGGGGGTCTCAGTGCTCGGACGCCCACCGATCAAAACATCTGACATGTCACTGTGACATGTCACAGTGACATGTCAAAAGTTTTTTAAAAGTTTAGTTACACTTTAATTCACGCTTGATCGTTTGAATGCCAATCTGGGTTGACTAGTCTGGGTTCCTCAATAAAATCTCCACTCTACAGGTAATTGTTGGTTCCTCTCGGCTGTGGCCTGCCTTTCTCTCTACCCCCAACTTCTGGAACAAGTAGTCCCCATGGATCAAGGTTTTAAGGATGGCTACAATGGCAAATTTAGATTCCAGGTAAAATACCATTCATCGGACACCGATGGTACCAACAAGATATACAATAATAATCCTGTTACACTTACAGTTTTGGCAGTATGGACATTGGGTAGAAGTTGTGGTGGATGACCTTCTGCCTACAGTTCCTGTCCAAAACAATGGGAGGACTCGATATGATTTAGTTTTTGTGCACTCTAAGGACAAGGATGAGTTCTGGAGCTCACTTCTGGAGAAAGCTTACGCAAAGTAAGTGCTATATGGACCGTTAGATAGCCTGAGCTTATACCGGTCTGAGATCTTACTTTGATTGTTCTTGCTACAGGCTGAAAGGTGGTTACTCCACTCTCCAGATGGGGTTTGCCGGAGAAGCTTTGGAAGATATGACTGGAGGTGTTGTACAAAGCTGTGATACCATTGGGCCATCTTCAGACTTATGGAGTCACCTACACAATATGCTTGAGAGAGGAGCACTTATCTGCTGTGGTAACACCCAGGTAAAAGAGTCTACATCGTTCTTCCCAAAAAATGTACCGCCAATAAACACATGCCTCTTTATCTATCACCAAACATGATTACCATGAGGAATATGACTTAAATTTCACACTAAATTAAAATGACCCCTTACAATAATCCCAGAAGCCTGCTACCAGCTCTGCAAATGATCCTACTGTCTCGAATAACTAGGAACAGCACCAGGGATAGAAAAACAAATGAAATAAAAATTTCCCTATTTTGTAAGTATTTTGTAATTTCACAAAATTATATATTAAATTCTTCACACTTGTAAACCAGGCCTTTAAGATTAGGTAGGCAGACATTTCTGAAGAGACATGCGGTCTAGCAGCGGCCTGTGGACTAGGAATAGCGCCGGCCTTAACTTTGGTTGGTGCCTTGTGCAGCAGCTTCTAATGACGCTCCCATTTATTCTCAAAACAGCATGCAAAAAAATACAATCATTCATTGCCAGATAGTTACCTAAATGATACTATCCACTCAAAAAACAAGCAAATGTAGCAGCATCCCATAGGGCACTAAATATGAGATTGGGTCTGCAAGCTTTAGGTGCCTAGGCTATTAGAGCCAGTGGCACCCCCTTCAGTACAGCCTAGGCATCTAAAGGCTGCAACCGCACAGATCACACACCCCTTAGGCCAGCCTTGCTTGATCCAGTAGATGATCATCTCTCTCGTAAGGGAAGTCAAGTAGACCTTACCTTACCAAAGAGAGGTGTCAAATTTCTGTTTTCTATTTTAGACATATCTAGCAGAATACAATTTTCCAGATAAATCGCCTCCTGTGTCACTCACTCTTCTTTACCCTGTGTGCCCCCTTACATATCAGGATAACATGTTCTCTGTTACCTTAATCATGTATGGTAATGTTACGGTTATAGGCAGGATGCAGTTTCCTTAAATAGGTTCTGTCACTAGTTTATTAATGCCCTATCTCCAAAATATGCTAATTTGACTATACTTGCCAAATAGGAGGCTACCCTTTCTTTTCACTCTAGACGATGTGATCCCCCTTCCCACCAGCCTCAGTCTCTCACACTGTGTGAAGCAGCTTCATGCTGATAGGACAGCGTCAGAGGCTGTGAGGAGGCTCCGCCTCAGGAGAATTACTGCTGTTACCTCCCACTTATCTAGTATAGCCTCATTTGCATATTTAGAAAAAAGCTCATAACTTTTAAAATAATAAACTTTTTGGGACACAATTTTCACTAGCATTATCAGTGTGACAGCGCCTGTTAGATTAGCGAGGAGATTGGGCAAGATCCTCTTTAAATGTAGCATGTTGGCAAGGCAAATTTTTATTGTATGTAATGAATGCTGAAAATTTTCTGTATTTGTTTGATCTTTACATTGTCTTTCTAACTTTTTATGGTATAGGGAGAAATTGAAACTACTAATCAGATGGGGATTCTCAGCTACCACATGTACTCAGTGACAGGGACAAAAGAAGTAAGTGTACAGGGGAGTCGCATTGGACCTCATAGAAGTGACAGCAGCAGAAGAACCGTGCCCTTTTACACAGGCCAAATATATATGTGTCATACGGTGCAATTTTAATCAGATTTTTGATCACATTTTTAGCCAAAAAGTAGAACTTTAAAAGAAAGGTCTCTGATTCCTTTTTATAGCAACCAGAGAGGTTGCCACCTCTCTTCTCACACACAAAAGTGAGGAAGTAAAGAAATGTTCAAGCAGGCCATACACATTGGATAAAAATCGGCCGAACCAATGATTTCAGCAGGATCAGCTGACTATCTAATGTGTATGGGGCATCCTGACTCTTAGAGAAAGAAGGATCTGGCATGTAGGATTTTAACATGCCCGATCCTTTGTCTCCGCGGGAGATAAGGCACTGCCAGAGAGGTCTGGCAGTGGTTTATTCCCCTCTCCGCAGTGTAAAAAAAAATGTACACTTGCATGGTTGTTTATGGTGGAGATGGAGGAAATAGCAGTCACTGTATAAGCATTTGGCCAATATCTAGCTCATGTATATGGCCAGCTTAAGCACAAGGCCCATCTAGGGTAGGAGAAAGAGGTTGTCCAGGGACGACAGCCACCTTTCTAAATCTAATGCCCAACTGGTAATGAACTCATATTGCCCCAAAGCAAGAGGCATTCTTTCCAGCAGCTCTGGTTCCAGGAGACATCCGGCTAGTCCCCTCAGTGTGACTACCTGCTAGATCAGCATCGATGGATCATCATTCCTAGTTTTTCTAATTATGGGCCATTTAAAGAATTGAATAGGAATAAAACAATTAGAACAAAATACAACAAATGTGTGAGCCCCATCAGCTCTCGGGACACAATGGATGACAACTTCTGACTCACGATTTACTGTAGCTGCTCAATTGCCCAGTCCATGCTAGAAATAGCATTTTGGATTTTTCCCTTGCAGCTCTATTGTAATGAGTGACAATTTGCCTCCCTAGTGCACTTTGTTTCGCAGTATTATGACTACTCAGTGATTACGTCAGTCATTCTAGAATTATATCTGCGCAAAGTATCTTACCCAATTTAACACCTGTCTTTTCCTGCAGGTTCAGACATTACATGGCTCTGTGTCTCTGCTGAGAATTCGTAACCCCTGGGGACACACAGAGTGGATTGGGCCATGGAGAGATGGGTAGGAGTTTTTCTCTCCTGCGTATACAGTTGATGAGCAGATAGATGAGATCTTCATGTACATTATATTTTTGTTTTCTCAGGGGGCCTGAATGGCAAAGTGTAAAAGACCCAGAGCAGTCAGAGAATGTAATATTAGAAGATGGAGAATTCTGGTAAAAAAAACTCTCGCCATTCTTAAAGCCCCTTTACATGTAATGACTTTTCAAACCACCAACAAATGATCGGAGAATTGAAAATTCATTCACGAAGATCTGATGGTTCATAAGGATGATCCTTGTCCGCGTAAGGAAATTCCTTCTGGTCCGACGAGGAGAATCATTGTTATCCATCATATGGGAGCCACCTATGGGATCCAGTTTCGAAGACCCCCAGCAAACAGCTGAGTTTTCCGTGGGGAAGCTGCCATAGCTTTCTAATTTCTTCTAAACTTGAATAGACGTTCATGTAATACATGGACAGCCCAAGTCCACCAGAGCGAGAGCCGTTGCTTGCTATCATCTCCCTACTCTGGTTCATAGAGGGCTTTCCGTGCAGATGTCACTATGCCCTAAGAGAGCATAAGAACAGGGGTTGTCCCCCTTATACAAGCACTTATTATTAGGGTTAATTTGCCAGGGGGTAGAATCGACAGGTTGCGAGTTGTGCAACCCCAGTTGGCCCATATATGTGAGTTATTTTCTATTGGTGAATATACAGGGTGAGTCAAAAGTCATGAACCGGCCAACTCCGAAAGCTTCTTGAATTACTGTTATATTGACCATTACCTCGATTTGTACCACCATATTGAATACCAGTTAAAAGTATGAAATCATTCGAGCATCCTACGGACATTTGGATAGTTTCCGTTCAGCTTGTATATTCACCAAAATGGGATCCCAAGTGTATGGGCCAAACTGAGGTTGCTATGGATCAAGATTGTCACAAGTTATAGAGACCAAATACCTACTGTTTCATTCCTGGCTTTTACTGGAGCTCAGGCAGCATATTAGATAATAACATATCCTACTATGTTGTTGGTTGAAGTTAGTTTGCTTGGCCCTACACATAAATGTACTCACCCAGAAGCTCACCCAAATAGTACACATGATTTTTTATCCAAATAATTGTAAACCATGACCTTGAAGCTTATTATTATCTGATAGTCACCAAAAATATCCCAAAAAGTCCATCAGGTTGTCCATTTTTCACCAGGCAGCTGTTGTCGTTACGAATGACAATTTGCGTGAAAATTTCAAATGGGTCTAACAGTCTAAATCCAATGTTAAATTGACAACTTTATTTTGCTAAAGGATGGTGTAGATTGTGGTAGATTGTATTGGACGGGAACAGGAGAAATAAGTTAAAAAATATATGGATGAAGACTAGTCTATTGAACAAGCATAGGTATAGTGGTATAGATTGGTTTCGAGATGATTGACCTGTAGGTATAGAATGGAATAATAACGGGGCAAAGCTGACACCATAATTGTATAGGCTTATATACGGGGAGGAGACAAGGATGCTTTAAGTGTGATTGACTATCTGGTATACATAGATTAGTAATGTATACCTCAATGCAGGATGGATGTTGAGGACTTCCAAAAGAATTTCCATATTCTGGAGATATGTCACTTGGGGCCACAGAGTCTTCTGCAAATTGGTGGAGCTGCTAAGCCTTGGGAATATGCCACCTATGAAGGACGCTGGGTGAAAGGATTGTCTTCAGGGGGCAGCCTAGCCATCAGTGGTAAGATAAAGAGTCCATGTAATATAGTTTATTCTTGTCTGTGCTGTCCTACAATTAAACAAGTGGTATTCTCTGCCATGTGCTTGTGAACCACAGCAAGTTCTACTAATTTTCAGCAAATCTTTAAGAAGGTTCAAAATGTAGACTGCAAATATCTGGCCTTCTGTGGGATATCTTCTATAGACTCCATTAGAAAAATAAAAATTTTTAGTTTTCTTTTACTGTTTTGCTGTTGTATGGATCTCAAGTACTTCTAAGTTACAATGGTATTGTCTTCCATCTTGTGTAACACTTGAAGGAGAAATCAAGTCAAAGTGATCTTCAGATATGTCGTAGGTGCATGTGAGAAGATCACGTTGGTGAATTCTAAGATCTCCGACCACCACTGATTTCCACAATGGGTTCTATAGAGAGCTCAGACTCCTTTGGTCGGAGATCTCTTACTGAAACTCCATTGTAGGCTTACAGTATTTCTGGAACCCTCTATGTATCGTCAAGTCTTCTGTCAACTAAAAAGTAGTATGTATGAAAAAATATGGTAACCCTAAAGTGACATTAAAAAACTTCCGTAATCTAGATTCAAAAACTTCATATTGTATAACTCAAATGTACTGCATCAAGGTACATACGAAATGTAGATACTGCATACTGCTTACAATCGACGAACCCTATAAAATTGGTCTATATGTGTAAAAAATTCTATACAACACCCCTATATTTCCGTTTTTGGAAATGACCCATGCAAGTAGCACCACTATGTTGGTTGTATCTGCAATGGGAAGTAATGGATTTATCCCAAAAATGTCTGACTGTGCTTTACAGATTATTACTGGATGAACCCTCAATTTTCCCTTACTTTGGGGAATAGTAATGAGGACACCTCTGAACCCCAAACATCATGCAGCTTTATTGTATCCGTCATGCAGAAGCATCAGAGGTTACGGAGGACTGGACACATTCGTGTAGCATGCCACATATTTCAGGTAAAAAAAAATCCATATATATAAATATACTAGTATATATCTGATATTAAATGTAGGTCTGTGATAAGGCAAATATTGATTTTTTTATAAGATCATTCAAGAACAGGAAAAGCCAAAAAACACAGGGAAAACATGGGGGTTGCTGTCTATTTATACTATTGATAAAATGTGCTTTGTAGTTTGGTAAAAAAAAATCTTCAATCTGGCATCTGCCACGTAATTTGACACCTGTCACAAATAATCCCAAATAACTTTTTAGTCTAAAATTGCCAGATGTTATGGAGCTTCCAGGTGAAAATGTAAAACACCAGACGATTAGGATCAATGGCAGGATGCGTGAGGTCCTCTAGGGTTTAGGACAAAGCTTAAACTGTGAGGCTGGACTAAATGGTGAGGTGCCTCAACTTGTTCAAGGGGGCAGCTCGAAGTGATTATATGCTGCATAGGCCTTTCTACGTCTGTACCAATCTCTGGTTTAGCAAGGTAACTGACGCCTGTGTTTATTTTACTCTTATACTGGGTTTCCGGAGATAAATTAAAAATAAATTGAGATACATTTTCTAAGTTCAGCATGGACCCCGACCACTGGCGAGCCCCTGGATTAATCATGTACTGACTGATGAGGTCCTAGTAGGGATGTTGAGAAGCCATGCTTGAGGACTGGGGATGAGCTGTAGATGAGTTCTTGGAAAGGCACATTTCTTGAATTTTGAAGTATGTTATAAACCACTGCCAGCGCCATCTGTTAACATTGAATCACACCGGTCCAATGGATTCCAGATAACGATAGAGCTAGACGGTGGCTTTGGCCACAATGCAACCCCAGGGTTGACACGATCACGACCTGACAGTCGCATGTAGTAAAGGCTAGGGCTATACGGCGACTTTGGACGCAATGCAACCCAAGGGTTCCCACGACCCAACATTCGCATGAAATACAAACCTGCTGTATTTCTTGCAACTGTCGTGTCGGGGTCGCAGCAACCCGTGGGTCACAATGCGGGCACATTGACTTTTATTACTTGTGATGCATGCAGAGGCACACAGCGAGCTTGGGCCGTGCGACCTGTGTTGTGGCGAATGTCGCCGTGTAGCCCTAGCCGAATCTTACTGTATGTAACAATTATAGTGTTTATGAAAGAATCTATGACCAAATTTGAAAATACCGGTAGCACGTGGAGTAGTATGCACTTTTTACCCGACTGTTTGTACCCAAATGTTGCCAAATAATGCCATTCAGAGCCCAAAAAAATACCGCCATACAATGCCTAAATAATACACTCCATACATCATGTTTATAATACCACTATATGGTGCCCAGATAAAAGAAAATGTTAAAACAAACACAAAGACACTCCATATGGCATAATCTGTTACAAGTGTATCTCTAGGAAATAGAAAAATGGTCCTGCTAACCTGGGGTAATTGTGCTAGGAGCACAAGTTAAGGCCGTTTTACATCGGCTGATAAGCGGCCGGTGCAGCGAGCGCAGATCAACGAGACATCGTTGATCGGCGCTCATTTGCTCCTGTCACACGGAGATATGTAAGGGGACGAGCGGTTGTTACTCAGGGAGATGCGCTGCCGACAGAGATAATATTTCACATTTTTAAAACGGTACGACCAGAAGATGATCGAATATTTGCTCGTTCATCTGCTGATCGTTCCTTTTTTTACACTGGGCAACTCTCGGCAACGAGCATTCTGTGAACGCTCGTTTGCCCGATAATCGTCCAGTGTAAAACCCCCTTTACTTGCTGACTTGTACAGATATTGAAGATGCTTCCTTGCGTCAGTCCTGGATTATTTATGACCCATATGATCAAAACTTAAATCACTACTTCTGTGAAGTCATTAGACTGTTCAGAACTAGGGAGCTCCATTTGTAGATCCAATAAACCTCATGCACATTCTGGTGGTTTAGGGCAGGGAAGTTTTACATGCTCCACTCTCAGGTAACTCCTGGGGGTCCAGGCTTCGGGGACCCACTAGGAAACACATGCAATGGCCAAGTTTGCCATACAGGAACACTGGCATTGCCCATGGCTTGACAATTACTTTACAACTGGTTCGCGTGTATTTTATAGGTCCCTAAAATGGTTGCATCCTCTTCACCCAAAGTTTTATAAATATGGCACAATGCAAGTCTGAAATACAGCGATGATTAAAATTGCATGGTGGCATCAAAAACAATGTGTCATCACTCACGTGAACCAATCAGAATCAAGCATTTATCTTATTCACTGGTTAGGGCCACTAAACGTATTTTGCTCCATATAGTGGTAATCGGGTGGCTATTTTATCCTTTGACATTAAACTTTATTGGTGTATATTTCACTAGGGGGATGACACCCATGTGTATCTATTGCAAGATGCCCTCCGTTCCTCTCAGCCCCTTCTTAGTGCTGGACCGTGTGATAATCACCGTGAAGTTGTCCTCTGCTCAAGCCTGCCACCTGGGCACTACATAATCATCCCATCCTTAGAGAAGGAGTCTGATGAAGGAGAGTTTCTGATTCGAGTCCTAACAGAGAAGGGAAACAGTTCCAGGTAAAATAGGGGAAAAATAAAGAGATGTCAGCATCACGTAGAAATACAGGACCCTCCATACATTGCTGATCACGTGTTTTTCTTCCTCAGCAATAAAGGGGTAATTTTGCCTAAAACATTTATAACTTATCCATTAGGTCATTGAGGATCATTCTGTTGGGATCACCACAGATCACTGTAAGGAGGTGACCCTGCTCCCCCAGCTTCACGACCGTAGCAAGGAGGCAATGGAGCGCAGGTCAAGCATGCTCGCTGCCACTCTATTCATACTCTATGGGACTGACGGAAACAGACGCACATCGGACCCCACCTTCCAAAGCGGACAACTCCTTTAAAGGGGTTTTCCCACTAAGAACATTTATCACCTATCCAAGGGCTAGGTGATAAATGTATGATCGCTGAGATCCCCACCAATTACTATAATGGGGCGACGACCTCTCCGTTCCTCCGCACCGCTCGAGAGCTTCCGCTCTACTCAAAGCCTAAGGGACTGACAGTTGAGACCATCGTTCTACGGATCATGGTGGTTCCAGCTGTGTGGACCCCAGGGATCATACATTTATCACCTATTCTATAAATAGGTGATAAACCTTCTTAGTAGGAAAATGCCTTTAAATACATTAATAAACCACTTTGGAAAGGGCTTTTTTACATATATGAAAAATTCCTTTAAGGCATAATATATGTGTTGGCAGCCATCTGTGAGTGAATCAAACTCCTACAAAGCCTCTTTTGTCTTTACTGCTATAAGATATGAATATGAGTCATAAGTGTAGAACTCAAGGGCATTTGCTCCATAGAAGCAACCCATGCTGCTGCTATCAGGCCAATGAGTAGAGTGGGCCAAGCTGACGCTAAGAAGGAAACATACAGCAGGTAATACTGCACTCCGTGATTGGAAAAAAGCTCTGGGCTCTCCTGTGCAGGATGTCCAATTTGGGGTTATGCTATGGTGCCCTCTCTGCTTCATTTACACCTCTGGTAGTACTTCTCAAAGTGGGCTCTGAGGAACCCACAGGGAGAATCCCTATCAACCCTGTTGTATTTGTGGAGGCCGTAAGACTTATAACTATGTACTGTAGCGGTAGCAATCTTTATCACTTTCCATACTTCTAATTGTTCTTTAATTAATTTTAGGCCAATGAATAATAATGTGAACTGCGGGGATAATCCGGTAAGTGTATTATATTCATAACTTCATGGCAGCGGACATTTAACACAAAGACATGACGTTTAACCCTACTCTATGATTGCACATATCTGATTGTTGATTCTATCCCATATGTCCTTTTAGTTCACATGAGAACTTCTTTTATATAGTACGACTCCAATGCAAATCTGAATTTGACATAGACATGACCATTGACATCAGCTCGATTACAGTTGGGGGCGCTGTTACACTGCTGTCCACAGAAAGTATTTGTCATATGAAGTGGTAAAAATTGGTCTTATCGCTGGACAGAATTTCTCAACTCCTTTAGGACCGGCCTATTTTGGGTCTTTTTCATTGTCGCATTCCGAGAGTTATAACTTTTTTATTTTTCAGTTTTTATAACTGTAGGAGGCCTTTGGCACTGTCTAATAGCAGGCCTCTGGGCCTTTGCTAGGCCCCCAACTGCCATGACAGTCATCGGCACCTCACGATCGCATTGAGATGGTTCTAATGTGGAAACAGTGGGAGCCCGCTCCCTCTTTTAAACCCCACCACGGCGTACAGTTACATCGTGGCGCGTGTAGGGCTTGAAGTGTATGCCACTAGGATATGTCACCAGTGTTCGATTGGTGGGGATCTAACCGCTATTACTCCCGCCAATAGCTAGAACAAAGCCTCCTGTCGACTCCACAACCATTATAACCAATCCGTCCATGTGGCCACCCAAAACAAAATTAGCAGAGTCAATGGGAGATGGCACAGCGCTTTCCTGAGGCTGCTGCCACTTCATTCTAGTGATTGTGGGGCTGACAGTGGTCAGAACCCTGTCAATTGGACATTGGCGGTATAGCCACCATGTCTATGATGAGACAACCCCTTTAAAGGAGTATCCTCATCTTAAGCCTTAAGGTATGTTCACACGGCGGGGGTCCGTAACGGCTGAAATTACGGGGATGTTTCAGCCTGAAAACATCCCCGTAATTTCAGCCGTACCGGCATGTGCAGGCGCTTGAACGCCGCGTCAATTACGGCCGTAATTAGCGCTGCTATTCATTGGAGTCAATGAATAGCGGCTCCAATTACGGCCAAAGAAGTGACAGGTCACTTCTTCTACGCGGGCGTCTATTTACGCGCCGTCTTTTGACAGCGGCGCGTAAATATACGCCTCGTGTGAACAGACAAACGTCTGCCCATTGCTTTCAATGGGCAGATGTTTGTCAGCGCTATTGAGGCGCTATTTTCAGACATAATTCGGGGCAAAAACGCCCGATTTACGTCCGTAAATAGGCCGTGTGAACATACCCTTAGACGTTTATGGCAAACTGTATGCATGAGATATGCCATAAATGTCTGAGAGATGCGGGTCCCAGCTGTGGGACCTTCAGCTATCTTGAGAACGGCAGTCACCCAACTCCTGTACTGCCATGCGGAGAATGAATGGAGAGGTGGCCGCGAATGTGTGCTGCTCTCTTCAGTGATTCCTATGGCAGTGACGATGTGCAATTCCTGATGCATTGCCAGTAATAATATTACCTGTACAATACTGAGAAATCCTTATGGTAGGGACACATATAGCGGCCGAGGTACAGGCACGATGCATCTGCACACCGAGCAATCATTCGGTTTTGCCGCAAGGTGGCGTATTTTTTAAGTAATTGTTACTGTATGCGCCTTTTTTGCAGGTTAAACTGCTGTTTACCTGCAGAAATGCACGAACAATAACAAGTAGTCTAAAAGCGGTGCTGATTTCCAGTGTTCGGCTGCGTCGTGATCGCACCTTGACCACCAGGGGGCCACTACATGTATCCCTACCGTGAAATCATGACCTGTTATGAGGACTTGGACTGGATTTGAGAAATGCTGCTGCAAAGTGACCACTGAAATGTAAGATTATAATCTATACACATAATTATGCATGCTCAGACTTTTATACGCCAGTTATAAAGCTATTTTTGGAACATCTCCATAGTGTAATATTGGATACGCTACAAAAACGGCTAACATTTCCTAACTAATGTAAACAAGCATTAATCTTTGCATCTCCCTCCCATTATAATCTATGGGGATTATGACATGAAGAAAGAAGGGCTTTATATCTATTCCGTTCTCACAGACACGTGCCTAGTGGGGTACAGTACTTTATGTTTGTCTGTTACAGGCACGTTCTACGATCCCCACAGAGGACCAGTGTTTGAGCAGATTTCTACAGTGTGCAAATGAGGTACATATTATATTTAGATAGACAGAGATGAGGATAAAAATGGAAATAAGGGTAAAGTGATAGAGATAAATATATCCATAATCGTAAAGAGCATGTCCAGCCTTGAACACCGTTTTTCTTCATTTAACTCAGCCCAAAATATATCTTTATATTGAACGATATTTCACTTTCTTATGTAGATTTAAATTCTGAAATCCTGTTGAAAGTAGAATTATACTTTAAAGGGGTTGTCTCAACAAGACAACCACTTTTTAAACGGAAGTTGACCCTGTGATCAGCTGATTGCTGCAGGTGAAGGAAGGAGGTAGCGGTCAGCCACTCATTTCCCTGCAGTGACCACTACAGGGGAAATGTAGTATTACATGGTGTTTATTTGATTGAATGGGTGACAATGTAATACATAGCCAGGCCAAGTCCACCATAGTAGAAGCCACTCCTTAGCGGCTCTCTGCACTGGTTCAAAAAAAAAACCTCTGTGATGTCCAAATGCCCTAATAAGGCATATGATATGGGGTCGTCTTGTTGAGTCAAATAAGTACTTTAAAGTAGCACCAAAGCTTGAACTTTACTTTAAAGAGGTAATCATATCTCAGACATTCACGGCATATCCACAGGATATGCCATAAATGTCAGATAGATGTGGGTCCCACCTCTAAGACCTGCACCTATCTCTACAACGAGGCCCCCTGATCCCCCGTCCTACCTTCTGCTATTGCTGGGCTTTGGCTAATGAGTTCTGTAGCTCGAGTTCTGGAAACAGCGTAGCTCGCTGTGCTGCACTGTTTCCGTAACTCCCATTTACTTCTATAGGAGTTACGGAAACAGTGTAGCTCAGCGAACTCGGCTGTTTCTGTACTCCCACCCACCTTGTAACTTAGTGGCCAGAGACATTGGGAGAACATAGGACGGGGGTTAGGGTGCCCCATTTTAGAGATAGGTGCAGGTCCCAGAGCGGGTACCCGCATCTATTGGACATTTAAAAATATATCCTGTAGATATGCCATAAATATCTGAGATGAGAATACCCCTTTAACAGTAGCACAAGTCCCAATGTGTGATAGACAGTGGGGTTACTAAAGTGACCTCTCTAGCTAACATTTTGGAGCCCCAGACAAATTGTTACGTTCCTTCTGCTATATAGGTTTGAATTTGGCACTGACTTGCATCATGGCTTTTTATACAGGATTAATGACTATAGAAGAGTGGGTCAGAGGAGGGTGTCACAGATATCTCTTGGGGTGGAGCTCTGTATATTGACTTATATGTAATGAACTCTGTTCTAAGAGTTTCATGTATGGACGTGACTGGAGCAAGTCCGGACTTCCTCATTCTCTGCCTTTGTTTCTCCCATGTTCCTCTGTAACCGCCCTCCCTGGCAGAAGTTTAGCATAACGTATATATTACAAATTAGGAGAACTGCATGTGCTTACAATTTTAGCCCTATGTAGCATTCATGTGCAACCCCTTTAATTACTAAAACCTCCCCCCACACCCCTTTGTTCAATCACAGAACGGCCGAGTCAATAACGTACGACTTCACAAGCTTTTGGCTTCGTTACTGAACGAGTTTGGTGAGTAAATCAAAACACCAAGAAAACCAGGGAAGGAAAAGGTCTAACAACACTCAGCGCTGCAGATTCCCAGACTTGCTGCTGCAGCACTAAAAAGTGAAATGCAGACTTTGCAGAAAAGTAAATATTGTTTGTATAAAGAGCCAAAAAATATATGCTGGGCTCAAGGAAACTGGATTGTCCTGTAAATTACATTGTAATGTGTTTTAGTATTGTATTCTTTAGACTAATGCCCGTTTTGTGCCTACAACTCTTATGCAGATCTATGAGTTTCCCTGGATACAGACTACAAACAATTCTGTGTGTAGTCTGATCCTACCGTCATCTTTTACTACACTCCCATTGCCTCTTCTTCTTGCTCACCTACAAACAGTAGAGGGGGCAAATGAAAGTGAGTAGAGCATTACTGCAGGATCAGACTATACAGATTTTACCTTTTGAATGCATGTGAGCAATGAAAAAAATTAAAAAAAAAGGTGCAAAAGGTCACACACAGAGGTATGATGCAGTT
The DNA here is from genome assembly GCF_050947455.1 of Rhinoderma darwinii. Taxonomy (NCBI): domain Eukaryota; kingdom Metazoa; phylum Chordata; class Amphibia; order Anura; family Rhinodermatidae; genus Rhinoderma; species Rhinoderma darwinii. The sequence continues at coordinate 108,562,591 of NC_134694.1, read as the reverse complement.
TTTGGTTCCATTTTTTGAACCAAATCCAGAAGTGGATCCAAAAGGAAGAAAAGATATAAAGAAAAGACTCTTTTCTTTAGTCCACTCCTATGCTTGGCTAAAAAAAAACACAGAGCCAAAAACTGCATCAAAACTGCGTGTGTGATCATGGCCAAAGTGAACATACCCTTTGAATCATTCAATTTTTTCTATATTGTCAATCAAATGTATCCACTATAAACTTACTTTCATTGACGTGTACAGTCCTGACTCAATTCATCCTACCTCTCTGCTCCTTCACAATTATATCCCAAATCTAATCTCGCCCACATACGCCCACAATCTACAAGTGCCATTCTGCTATAAACATGCTATATTAGCAGAGCTCAATCACATATGAATTTTTATGATGCCACTCCTGCATGTAGATGCTTCAGTGTATGACAAACATCCTCTCTCCACACCTACTAAATCCTTAAGCAAATACCATCGAATTGGTCACATGAGTCATTCCTCTTGTGCTAGATTTGGTTGACGTTTTAGGGTATGTGCACACGCTGAGTCAAAAATATCTGAAAATACGGAGCTGTTTTCAAGGGAAAACAGCTCCTGATTTTCAGACGTTTTTTGAGCAACGCGCGTTTTACGCGGCGTTTTTTCAGCCGTTTTTGGAGCTGTTTTCAAGAAAACGTCCCAAGAAGTGTCTTCTGCACTTCTTTTGACGAGCTGTCATTTTACGCGCCGTATTTTGACAGCGACGCGTAAAATGACAGCTCGTCTGCACAGAACATCGTAAGCCCCATTGCAGGCAATGGGCAGATGTTTGCCGACGTATTGGAGCCGTCTTTTCAGGCGTAATTCGAGGCTTTATACGCCTCCATTACGTCTGAAAAGAGGTCGTGTGAACCCAGCCTAATTTTTATGTTTTTTTTAAAATATTCTACATAGAACTTGAAGCCATTTTATTTTTTATGTTGTTTCGTCTCAGTTCTTCCTTGCATTAAAAAAATGTCCTAGGAGTCCGGTGGGGGGTGGGGTTCACCTCTTCCGCGCCACTCAACACTGATTGTCCCTTGTATGACTGTCAAAGGGAATCCTGCACTAGTACATTACATGTGATTGACGTCTCACCAGGTGCATACCACAGCCCACGCTCTGTTTTCAGACGTAATTCGGGCGTTTTACGCCTCGAATTACGCCTGAAAAGACGGCTCCATTACGCCTACAAACATCTGCCCATTGCTTTCAATGGGTTTTACGATGTTCTGTTCCGTAATTTTACACGTCGCTGTCGAAAGACGGTGCGTAAAAAGACGCCCGCGAAAAAGAAGTGCATGTCACTTCTTGGGCCGTTTTTGGATCCGTTTTTCATTGACTCCATTGAAAAACAGCTCCAATAATGTCCGTAAAATACGCCGCGAAAAACGCGAGTTGCTACAAAAACGTCTGAAAATCAGGAGCTGTTTTCGCCTGAAAACAGCTCCGTATTTTAAGACGTATTTTGCTAAGCCGTGTGAACATACCCTTACATGGCACAAAAGCGATTGTTTTGCCGTGGCCTCATAACCATGTAGCAAGATTATCCGTCCAATGCGCTTCTTTATTTTCTTGTGTGTTTTTCTTCTACGTACAGAAACCCTGTATAGTGACGTTATGTTAAATTTTTCTGAATCTTTGCAGTTCCCCTCTTGCCGAAGTTCACCTTGGAAATCTGCCGCTCACTAATGGCCTCAATTGATGTATCCTTATGTGTTTATGAAATGGTTTATCTGTGGGGTACCTCTAACTAACAGCAATGACTAAAAGTCTAGTACAGATGTAGATTGTTGATGAAAGATGTCATCCAGTCCTATAAATATTTTATATGGTGTCACTTCATGTATAACAGGTTAATATATGGCTAGGGCACTTTAGCCCCCGTTTTGTCTCACTCGGTCATCTCATTTCTCAATCTAAATGTTATGATGATGTGACTATAAACAGATATCAGCTGTTGGATCCCTGGACTTGGAGCAGTTCTGCATACTTTGGAAGAAAATCACAGCTGGAACAGTGCGTTCATCACTTCATATGTGTATTCCACAATTGCAGATAGTCCACATCAACATATATGTGTGTGTATGTATATATATATATATATATATATATATATATGCAGGGGCGTAACTAGGAAAGACTGGGCCCCATAGCAAACTTTTGACTGGGGCCCCCCCTCCCCTGGGTGTCACACAACCCCCCCCCCCTTGTAGATAGTGCATTTTTTACAGCCCCCCCTGTAGATAGCGCCATACAGCCCCCACTGTAGATAGCGCCATACAGCCCCCCTGTTGATAGCGCCATACAGCCCACTCTGTAGATAGCGCCATACAGCCCACTCTGTAGATAGCGCCATACAGCCCCCTCTGTAGATAGCGCCATACAGTCCCCCCTGTAGATAACGCCATACAGCCCCCTCTGTAGATAGCGCCATACAGCCCCCTCAAAAAAACTTTATACTCACCTAAACCCCGTTCCCGCGACAAACGGAGCTGCTCAACAACGCCAACGAGATCCTTGCGTAGGCCGGAGTGATCCAGTGTTGTCATCACGCTGACCTACACAGGGATCCTGTCCCTGCACTTGATAGGCTGTAGGCTTGTTGCCTAGTAAATGGCGGAGCAGGGAGATGCCTCCCTGCTCAACCAAAGTGTTCACATATTATTGAATGCAGTATTGCTTCCGCTGTAGCAGCGAAAGCGGCTGCTAGAGGCGCCACTGGGCATGGTGGGGCCCCTCATGCCGCGAGCCCTGTCGCATCTGCTATGGCTGCTACAGCGGTAGTTACGCCATTGCCTGCCTTATATCTTATATCTGTAATGGCCAGCAGCTACTCTGCCGGGACCACCTCAAGACCTGTTAGCCTCCCCACAGCGAAGACCAGATCTCTGTATAGGGGTTAAAGGGTGAAGACCGGGGAGGCTACTTAGACAACGCCCTTAGAGGTGTCCATAAATTTCATGGTCGCTGGGACCCACCTACAGCATTTATTTTTTTATTCTGCTTTCTTCTTGACTATATACAGTATATATATATATATATATATATATATATATATATATATATATATATATGGTGAAGGAAATAAGTATTTGATCCCTTGCTGATTTTGTAAGTTTGCCCACTGTCAAAGACATGAACAGTCTAGAATTTTTAGGCTAGGTTAATTTTACCAGTGAGAGATAGATTATATAAAAAAAAAACAGAAGATCACATTGTCAAAATTATATATATTTATTTGCATTGTGCACAGAGAAATAAGTATTTGATCCCTTTGGCAAACAAGACTTAATACTTAAGACGTTTTTTGTAGTTGATGATGAGGTTTGCACACATGTTAGATGGAATTTTGGCCCACTCCTCTTTGCAGATCATCTGTAAATCATGCAGATTTCGAGGCTGTCGCTTGGCAACTCGGATCTTCAGCTCCCTCCATAAGTTTTCGATGGGATTAAGGTCTGGAGACTGGCTAGGCCACTCCATGACCTTAATGTGCTTCTTTTTGAGCCACTCCTTTGTTGCCTTGGCTGTATGTTTCGGGTAATTGTCGTGCTGGAAGACCCAGCCACGAGCCATTTTTAATGTCCTGGTGGAGGGAAGGAGGTTGTCACTCAGGATTTGACGGTACATGGCTCCATCCATTCTCCCATTGATGCGGTGAAGTAGTCTTGTGCCCTTAGCAGAGAAACACCCCCAAAATATAATGTTTCCACCTCCATGCTTGACAGTGGGGACGGTGTTCTTTGGGTCATAGGCAGCATTTCTCTTCCTCCAAACATGGCGAGTTGAGTTAATGCCAAAGAGCTCAATTTTAGTCTCATCTGACCACAGCACCTTCTCCCAATCACTCTCAGAATCATCCAGATGTTCATTTGCAAACTTCAGACGGGCCTGTACATGTACCTTCTTGAGCAGGGGGACCTTGCGGGCACTGCAGGATTTTAATCCATTATGGCGTAATGTGTTACCAATGGTTTTCTTGGTGACTGTGGTCCCAGCTGCCTTGAGATCATTAACAATTTCCCCCCGTGTAGTTTTCGGCTGAGCTCTCACCTTCCTCAGGATCAAGGATACCCCACAAGGTGAGATTTTGCATGGAGCCCCAGATCGATGTCGATTGACAGTCATTTTGTATGTCTTCCATTTTCTTACTATTGCACCAACAGTTGTCTCCTTCTCACCCAGCATCTTACTTATGGTTTTGTAGCCCATTCCAGCCTTGTGCAGGTCTATGATCTTGTCCCTGACATCCTTAGAAAGCTCTTTGGTCTTGCCCATGTTGTAGAGGTTAGACTGATTCATTGAGTCTGTGGACAGGAGTCTTTTATACAGGTGACCATGTAAGAGCTGTCTATAATGCAGGCACCAAGTTGATTTGGAGCGTGTAACTGGTCTGGAGGAGGCTGAACTCTTAATGGTTGGTAGGGGATCAAATACTTATTTCTCTGTGCACAATGCAAATAAATATATATCATTTTGACAATGTGATTTTCTTTTTTTTTTTTTTCTATAATCTATCTCTCACTGGTAAAATTAACCTAGCCTAAAAATTCTAGACTGTTCATGTCTTTGACAGTGGGCAAACTTACAAAATCAGCAAGGGATCCAATACTTATTTCCTTCACTGTATATATATACAAAATAGTAAGGCAGGTAGGAGCAGCACAAGTGCAAATTACCAAATAAATGGTTGGTGCTAAGCTTCAAATGATAGGAGTGACTTCTCCACATATGATGTGTAATAAAAAGACAAGAGCATGGAAGCAGCACTCACGAAAAGAAGTAAAGTTTATTCACCCAACAAATGCAACGTTTCACTTCCTTCCATTGAGGAAGTGAAACGTTGCATTTGTTGGGTGAATAAACGTCCCTTTTTTTCGTGAGTGCTGCTTCCATGCTCTTGTCTTTTTGTTATATATATATATATATATATATATATATATATATATTAGCTCTTGTTATGTGGTTTCTATGTGATACTTAAACAATAAACCAATTATCAAAGGGGTCCACGTCTATAAGCCTGGTACTGCAGCTTGTCTCATTCAAGTGAATGAGATGAACTGCAGTACCAGACACAGCCACCAGTACAGGTGAGCTGCTCTGTCTGTCTAAACAATGAAGAGGACACGGCGTCCACACGAATGCTGAGGTCCATTTATTGTGTTGATTGGCAGGGTTCCCGGATGGGGGACATCCTCCGATCAAACACGAAGAACCCATTTAATCAAAAAACTATAAAATATAATGTGGAGATGTTAGTCAGGACATTATAATAAAACACTAAAGTTTTTTACGCTTTTCACTCTCAGGCTGCCATAAATTAGTCACTGAACTAAAATAGAGAGAGAGGGGAAGAGTTAAAGGGGAGGAGAGAGAAGGGTCTGTGCATTTCTACAATGTCTTGGTGACTCTGACTAAATTATAACTTCATAGATACCAGAAATGGTGTACTTAGCTACTTCTTGGGCCTAGGACAGAAATACATTTCGACATCATATATAGTTAAGAATACTGAATTGCAAAGGATGACCCTTTTTTTCCACCCTTCTGCATGCCCAAATTGCATTTTTTTTTCTCTGTGCCTGCTGGGTAGACAGTCTTTTCATGGTGGGCTGCGAATGCTGTGCCTGGATTTCTGAGACAATCACATATCTCCCAACTTTTGCTCTCCTCTCCTAGCATGCAGTTTGACAGAAACAGAAAGAGAAGCTGCAGCTGCATCCCCCTTCTCCCTGTCTTCTATTTAGGCCGGATTTACACGAGCGTGTGCGTTTTGTGCGCGCAAAAAAGTGCTGCGTTTTGCGCGCGTAAAAGGTCCGCGTGTCATCAGCATATGGTGCGCGGCTGCGTGATTTTCGCGCAGCCGGCATGATGACACTCTGGTTTTATGTTTACAAACAGAAAAGCACATGGTGCTTTTCTGTTTTCATTCATTGTTTTTACTGCTGTTGCGCGAATCACGCGCGGCACCCGGAAGTGCTTCCGTGTGCCAAGCGCGATTTGCTCGCACCCATTGACTTCAATGGGTGCGTGCTGCGCGAAACACGGGCAAACATAGGACATGTCGTGAGTTTCATGCAGCGGACTTACGCTGCGTGAAATTCACTGACAGTCTGAACGGCCCCATAGACTAACATAGGTCCGTGCGACGAGCGTGAAAATCACACCCTTAGCACGGACGTATTATACGTTCATGTGAATAAGCCCTTACTGTTTTACTCTAGATGGATTTTTTTGGTGACTGAGGAGGTTTGCAGGCAGAAACTACAGGGTGCTGGAAAGTGAAGAAGATGACACTTTCCCCTAATAAGACATATTACAAAGTTTAATCTTTTATTGATCTTTGCTAAAAAAAAATGATAGGTACGCTTATACGTAAGAGTCATCTGATCATAGGCTAGGGCCAGGGTGCACATAGACTACAGTCCCTTCCCTTCATTACCATGTGCAGTAGTTCCCATCCAGGCTGGGATATATTTAAAGAGGCTCTGTCACCACAATATAAGTGCCCTATCTTCCGCATAATGTGATCGGCGCTGTAATGTAGATTACAGCAGTGTTTTTTATTTAGAAAAACAATCATATTTGACGGAGTTATGACCTATTTTAGCTTTATGCTAATGAGTTTCTTAATGCCCAACTGGGCGTGTTTTACTTTTTGGCCAAGTGGGCATTGTGGAGAGAAGTGTATGATGCTGACCAATCAGTGACCAATCAGCGTCATACACTTCTCTCCATTCATTTACACAGCACATAGTGATCTTACTAGATCACTATGTGCAGCCACATACTCACACATTAACGTTACTCAAGTGTCCTGACAGTGAATATACATCACTACCAGCCAAGACGTGATGTCTATTCAGAATCCTGACACTTCGGTAACGTTTGTGGTTGATTTACAGCACAGCAAGCGTAGTCTCGCGAGATTACGCTGTAAGCTGTCATTTACAGCGTGATCTCGATGTGCTGTGCTGTAAATCTGTCACAAGGGGTTTGTGGACCCACTGGACCGTACCGCCTTGCCGGTATGGCAGCTGGCCAACAGGACGCAGGTCAGAGTCTATAGTTCGTATAGGGTACCTGTGGCAACTCGGACAGTAGCAAGGCAGGCTAGGCAGGAACTTGGCAGCAGGTGGACGTCAGGTGTGGAGAAGCAGGTCAGGCGTATAATACAGCACAGCACGGCTACAGCAAGCACGGCACTAGATTAGGATACAGGAACATGAAACCGGAAACACTGGGAGCAGGAAACACTAGGGGGCCATTTGCAAGACAGACTAGGGATAAAACAACAAAGCTCAGTCATAGAACTAAGGGGCTGGACCCCTCTTATAGTCCAGAGTACTCATGGGTCAAAGTTCTGGAACGAGGTCCGGTGCGCCCGCTGCCCCTTTAAGAGCGGGTACGAGCGTGCGCGCGCACCCTACGGGATCCGGCATTGGTGAGTAGACGCGAACGCTGGCTTCTCCTCAGGAGGAGGCTCGGGCCAGCGCTTGCCGACTTGTGGCTGCGGCTGTCAGGGGAAGAACGGAGCTCACAGCCCGCAGCCACGGACACGACAAAATCACACACAAATGTTAGCGAAGTGTCAGGATTCTGAATAGATATCACGTCCTGGCTGGTAGTGATGTATATTCACTGTGAGGACACTTGAGTAACGTTAATGTGTGAGTATGTGGCTGCACATAGTGATCTAGTAAGATCACTATGTGCTGTGTAAATGAATGGAGAGAAGTGTATGACACTGATTGGTCAGCGTCATACACTTCTCTCCACAACGCCCACTTGGTCAAAAAGTAAAACACGCCCAGTTGGGCATTAAGGAAGTCATTAGCATAAAGCTAAAATAGGTCATAACTCTGTCAAAAATGATCGTTTTCTAAATAAAAAAACACTGCTGTAATCTACATTACAGCGCCGATCACATTATGTAGGAGATAGGGCACTTATAATGTGGTGACAGAGCCTCTTTAAATGTCGTGCTTTATTTACAATCTTGAAATCTGGAACCATGAAAAAGGCAATTATGGGTGGTTTTTAGAGCAATGTGAAAAAGAAACAGCTACGAACACTATATTTATACATGGATTGTCCGGATTTTATGCATTTGCAGATATCCTTTGGGGGTGGACAAGCTCCATAAGAGTCTCCACTCTAATAATAATCATCTGTTTTTCTGCAGTGTATATTCACTAATTTGCACAAAGAGAAGATTGACAGAATTTCCGGTGATCAGCTCGCAGCAGCTCTCCAGTCAGCAGGTAATAAGCATGACCTACATATACCTGCTCAGTATGCAAGGTGTGCAGTACTTGGACATCTCTTATTTAACACACAGTCAAGTGAATATATTTTTGGTGAAACTGAAATCCTTAATCGGGAAAGCAGCATTTTATAATGGGGAACCCTCTGTGCTGACTAAATCCAAACCTGCAAACAAATTAGGAACTACAAAATATTTCCCACCAAATAAAAAAATCTACACACCGTTAGATTTTCCTGTCAATTTTGTGAATCCTAAAAGGGGGACATGGAAAGTGGGTGCCTAAGGCAGATAACCCCTTTAACAGTTAATTTACATTATGGAAGCTAGCATTTATGCTAAAATTGCTAAAAATCATTAATGCTGAAATTTGTCTGCCAGACTAAAAACAAAGATGGCGGCTGGGACAAAGTCTATTCCAGAAAGACTTAAAGGAAATTTGCCCATAGAAACCAATTCAATTCCAACGCTCATTATCTGGAGGTCCTATATCCCCCTGTCAGAGTGTCTTCTGTAAAGGGGTTCTCCTCTTTGGACAATCCCTTTTAGTTAGAAGGGTCTATTGAAAATAAACTGTTCACAGGGTTTCCTGCTCTTGGCACCCCCAGTGATCAGCTGAAGTCTGATAGACCCTAGCAGCAAGTATTTAGTTTCCCTGCAGCACCACCACAGGAGATTTGAAGCATTACACAGTTCCCAGTGAAATCAGTGGGCTGTCCGTGTAGTGCCTGGACATGCCAGGTCCTCCATAGGGAAAAACCCTGTGTAGTCGCTCTCCGCTCTGGCTAATAGATGAGGGTCCTGAAAAGGGGACTCCCCTCTATTAAAGCAGAATTCCCTAAAAAGGTATTTTTAAACCAGAAAATCTCTTTGAATGCTTTTTGCTGTTCAGCTTTTTTGTCACCAGTGAAATTCTTGTCAGTGGAATAAATGTTGTGACTCAGCATTAAGTGTCAAATACAGAACTGATTAATTCTGAAAAATGTGGAAGAACATGATGTGTTTTCTCACGTGCGCATACACACACACTTGCAAATTTAGAATTGTTCTTCACCTAAATAAAAGGTCACGGGATCAAATTGTGTCCCCATCTCCTCCCCTTGCCATTCTTATTCGCCCCCTTATTTAACTCTTAAAATTGGCTGCCCCTTGCACCATCAGAAACCCCACTACCTTGTCTCCCTCCCCAATGATCGTGTCCTTCTGCTTACCCTGTAATGTATATATTGCCTTGTATAACCTTGCTATATCTATGTGTATACTCACTCATATGCTTTGTTTTTGTTACCAAGTAACAAAAGGTGGGGTACTCCCATCTCAAGAATTTATGGCATACACACACTGCATGCTCTGCTTTTTCCCTAACTTCGACTGGAAAAGAGAGGTCTGCGTACAAGTGTGGCTACCTCTCCATTAAACTTACTGGGGCACGCTGTGGAATCAGCGAATGGGGGTCACCGGACCACCGTCCCCCTGATAGGTACGGGTCCATCCACTGGAGAACTTTACCTGTCAGGAATTTATGGAATGACCTGCGGATATGCCATAAATAATGGGAATGCCCTTTTGAAGGGTTGCCCCAATTGGACAATCCTTTGCATTTTGCCCTATAAGGGGAAATAGATATCATAGAGAGGGTACTTTTGCTTTGAACTTTCCATTCCAGAAAAGTTTCCCTGCTCTCCTCGCAATGGTAGACTCAGTGCAACCTCTTATAAAGTGGTCGACCATTCATTTGAAAGCCTGCATCGTAATATTAATATAACGACCATGGCCAGAATAGCTGGCTCTTATATGTACAATAATATACTATGATGGGTTTTCCTTCACTCCAAGCCATGACTACCTTACAGAATCTGTCCCATTTAATACCGTATATTACTGTAACAACCTCAGCCTATCCTAAGGCACCGTGTAATGGCTGCGGTTGCTCACTGCCAGATGGCCGCGACCGCAGAGTCTTGGCCTCCTGCCAGCGTCTCGCGCGGCCGTCCTGTCCTGGACTGTGTTCTAAGGTGCGCGCTTGTCCACGGCCTTAAAGGGCCAGCGCGCACATTCTAAACTTCCCTAACCAATCCCCAGATCACCCTGACTATAAAAAGGGCTACGCCCTTTCAGTCCTTGACTGAGCGTTGTTGTGTCTACCCATGTTCGTTAAGCAAATGGTCCCTTAGTTGTATCCTGCTCCCTGTGTTCCTGTATCCTGTTGCTACGTTTGTCGCTGGGCCTAAACTCGTTTGTTGGAGTCGTGTTGCCTCATCTGCCATGTCTGTGGTCATCTGCCACGTTTTAGGTTGTCTTCAACGTCTGGTGTTGTCTGCTACTCCAAAGCATCTGTCTGCATAGCACTCATGGGTACTCCTGCACTGTGACAGTTATTGACTATTTTCTGGCCAGCTGCTTCTCTGCTACGGCAAAGTGGTCTAGTGGATCCACAAACCCCACAGGCATGACACACCGAATGTATGTAAGTAAGTAAGAAGTAGGGGACAGATGGAAGAGAGTATGACTTCAGAAATAGACTTTACAGGGTATGTGTGTAGTCTGTAACCATGGAGACACATAGGTTTGCATAGGAGCTGTAGACACAAAACGGTTGAATATTTATAACAAATACTGTCATATCTTTTAAGCAAAGTAACAGGAGGCAGTAACAAGTTGGAAAGGTAAGAAGACAAGGAGGATCAGGAGGGGATATCTGGAGGAAGATAGTGGAGCAGCACCAGTACTGAAAATAAAAATTTTAGTTCCAATAAGCATTTTCCAAGGTGACATTGGAAATTATACATCCTGTCTGGAAAACGTTGTGCACCTCCCAGTGGGTGAGGCAATCACATGCTAAATTGGATACGTATACAAGAATACAATCCACAACTAGTATGGTCTACAAGACTTTGGACAACCGAAAAACTTCTATGTTGCTTGCCTGGAGGCCAAAATCCAATTTTGTTAACTTTCCTCCGAGCTGCCAGTTTTTAACTATTTGTACCACAAGAAACCAATATAAAATGCAATATTAATGGGGTGACAAGCACGTGATCTTCTTTGTCTCTGATAGGTCTCACGGCTGATGATTTTTTGGTCCGTTTGGCCCAGGTAAGGTATGGAGATCCGGACGGTTTCCTCAGTTATCCTGATTTTATCTGCTGTCTGCTCAAACTTCAGAGTCTGACAGGTAGGTCTCTTTAAAAGGCTTCACGAAAATTAGATGTATCAGCGTCAACATTTCAATCTGTGGTGCTCCTCCATTTCAATGTCATTTTAGATGGTCGTCTCAAAGGGGCTCTTTGCCCCATGATGGATACGAGCACCAGGAAAGGGACCCTATTTTGTTATTTGTTATGTGGACCCTTTTTTGTCCCTATATGTCTATACTTTTATGCACTGTCCACCAATCCGCAAAAAAAAAGTCTGCCTCATATCCAAATGGGGCCTAATGACCGGGATGGTATCTACATATTGTTTTTTATTATTCTAGTCATTGTTACTGCAATGTAAGGTCTGGTCACTGTTCTCATGCTTTTTATTATAAATGTTCCCTCTCATCTTCACCCCCCCCCCCCCCCCACTGAAGAGGAAATCTCTGGTTCCTCTTCCCATTGTATGCCATGTGCTTTCATTTTTAATTCTCTTTCTCAATTCCTTATTTTTGTTGTGTTCTATTAACTATACTCACTTTCTTGCTATTTTTCCCTTATTTGAAAATGCACAGTAAATAGTTGAGATGTACGGTATGTTCTTTCTCGAAAGTCAGCTTTTTATGGGTTATCTTAGCCAGAGGTGTAACTTGAAGCTCCTGGGCCCCAATTCAAAATCTGTAAAAGGGCCCTTACCTACCATGAGACATTTATAATACTGGTTTCTTCTCGTAAGCCACAAGGGCCATTGGGCTCCCTCGGGCACCATAGCCCAGGTTGTGCATGCTATCTCTGCACCCCCTATAGCTACAGCCCTGCCTACTACTCAACGCCTTTGGAAAGCCTGCGATGAGCACTGTAGGGATGGGTATTCATAGATGTTACCAAGTATCTGTTACCTTTGAATGAGACTAAGGTTGACTTAGAGATTACAGAATAGACTATTAAACAAGGTCACAGAAGAGGATGAGATAGACTTTTAATGTTAGGGTGCATATTTTTTTAAAGAGGAACTCTCCTGACATGTCTATTTTAGTAAATATTTGTATTACCCATGAATTAAAAATTCTGGAGCATCTTTTCTTAAAACTCGCCATTGTGCTCTGTTATTCCTCCTAGCAATGTATGAATAAATTAACAACTGGGTGTTACCATTTGGGGGTGTGCCTCTACACAGACTGACACTGACTAATCAGTGCTGACAGAGTGAGATTGTGTAGAGACACGCCCATTTGACAAGGAGAATGGTAACACCCAATTTTCAATTTATTCATAAATTTCTAGGAGGAATAACAGAGGAATGGAACAACGGATAATTCTAAGACAATATTAAATAGTTACATAGTTAGTATGGTTGAAAAAAGACACATGTCCAGCAAGTTCAACCAAGGGATGGGAAAAAGGGAAGGGATGAAACAAAATTTCTACACGTTGACATAGGAGCTGATATTTTTTTAGTTTTAGGAAATGATCTAAGCCTTTTTAAAGCCATCTCCTGTCCCTGCTGTGACGGCTCCTGCGGTGACTATTCCATAGATTCACAGTTCTCACAGTAAAGAAGCCTTGTCGCCTCTGCAGATTAAACCTTTTTTCCCAAGACGGAGGGAGTGCCCCCTTGTTTTTTGAGGGGGTTTTACATGGAACAGGATTTCACCATATTTTTTGTATGTGCCATTAATATATTTATATAAGTTAATCATGTCCCCCCTTAGTCGTCTTTTCTCAAGGCTAAATAGGTTCAGTTCTTTTAATCTTTCCTCATAACTTAGATTCTCCATTCCCCTTATTAGCTTCGTTGCTCTTCTTTGTATTTTTCCCAACTCCAGGGCATCCTTTCTATGAACTGGAGCCCAGAACTGAACTGCATATTCTAGATGAGGCCTCACTAATGCTTTGTAAAGTGGTAATATTACATCCCTGTCCCGCGAGTCCATGCCTCTTTTAATACATGACAATATCTTGCTGGCCTTTGAAGCAGCTGATTGACACTGCATGCTGTTATTTAGTTTATGATTTACAAGTACACCCAGATCCTTCTCAAGGAGTGACTCTCCCAGTGTAGCTCCTTCTAAGACATATGTTCCAGAATTGTTATTTCATGGGGTATACATGTATTTACTAAAATAGACAGAGGTGACAGATCCTCTGGAGAAATCTACCCAAAAATAATATTTAGATATACAGTATGTCAGAAGATCACATCCATGCAGAGGCATGACCTGAAGCTCCTGGGCCCCAATGCAACATTGATATCAGGGCCCCCCCACATACCATATATCATTCATAATACTGGTGTCTTCTTATGCGACTGAGGGACTTTTGGGCCCCTTCAGGCTCAAGGACCCGAGTGCGACTGCTACCTCTGCACCCAAATAGCTATGCCCCTGCATCCATGGATTCTGTGAGCTTATACCAAAAACGGCGTACGTACGAAATAGGCTGCTGCTGTGGGGCCCTTAAGGAGAGGGGATCCAGCTGCGGTGGGTCCCATCAACTTTCTTATTGGGTGGCGAAAACCTGTGCAGGCCTCCTCTCTACAGGGAAACGACATTGTTGGCAAACAAGGGTGTGTGGAATTGGCCCCAAGGGTCACGTGGAAAGGGGAACAAACACCAGGCCCTCCTGTCCTAGGTGGGAAAGGCTGGCACCATAAAGGGGGAATGTGATCTTATATAACAAATATCTATGACAAGTCAGCATCTTATTTTTGACTGGAGTTCCCCTTTAAGTTTGGCAGAATACTGGAATGCCAAAGAGACTTGGCAAAACTTGAACCAGGCTTCACTCTGTCTCTTACTACATTAGCGATATTTTGTAAAATTTTGTTGAAAAACCTGTTTGAAGTATTAGGGAAAGGGAACATCCACTATTATCATTGCCATTAACTTCCACGGAGGTTGAGGGCATAAAAAAGCTGGATGCTTGGCACTACTCAGCAGGGCTGGCACCCGGCAAACTTGGGCATATATGAAGGCTAAATGGGCTTTCGAAGGCCATGGTAATCTGGAATAACATGCACAACACTTGTCAAGCAGAGGGTGGGCTAGACCGGGGGCCCACCGTGACTCTGTCCCTCAAGGTCCCACATACATCTGGACTCCGCCCTGCTATTTCGATGACCCTTTACCTTATGTTATATTGCCATAGTAATCAGATTTTTTTCTAAGAATTTATTTAGCTCTATTCTGGAATTTGCGGATCTAATGAACACCTGCCGTATTCAGTAATCATATAATCTCGGTCGTTTCTACTTCAGCCTCTTCTGCTCCTTGTTGAGGAGCCCTGGGGATCTGTGCTGGGCTGCATTACATTATAAATTGACACTTCTCCATTTTTTTTTTTCATTTAATTGGTGAATTTATTGTAGGTTTCAAAAGTCTCTGTTGAAATCCTCCAAGTTTAGACTTACTCCTCTGAGCACCAGCTGTTCTATCCGACATAGGGGTTTATGCTGCCGTCTCCACCACATAATATAATGAAATTCTATCCCCTAGGATGAAAATACAGTAACTGCTACATCTTTTTTTAAGGAATTTGGCACGTACGGATTGTATATAATAATAATAATCTTTATTTATATAGCGCCAACATATTACGCAGCACTTTATTACTGCAAGTTGCAGGCAGTACCGAAATACTGATTCACAAGGGTTAATTCATCCTAACAATGCTGACTGTTGTGGTAATGGTCCATATCAGGACTCAGGTCCCAGATATTTAAAAAGGATCTGTCTTAATGATAGACCACATGAAATTAGGGTGTCTATTACAGCTCTGTGAGTGCACCCACTAAATCCCTCCCCCACCTCATTTGAAGTCCCAGTTGAGGGGCTAAAAGCAACCTGTGTACTGTGTGCAAATTAGAACTTTTCTGTAAGGTTGTCTCAGAGGGATCACTGATTTTGCCCCCTTCTGATTAGAATTTTAAGGGGAGTTTGGGTACTTATATTAGGACATCTTAAAGGGGGTTGGACATTTCTTGTGTAATAAGCTGATCACAAAGAGTCTCCATGCTAGGACTCCCAGCAATCAGCTGTAATCTGTGGAGAAACCTGGGAGTAAGTGTTTAATTTCCCTGCTGCGCCACCACAGGGGAAATTAAGCATTACATAGTGCCCATTCATATCAATTAGTTGTGGGTGTAATTGAGGACAGGACAGGTCCTCCAGAGCAAAAGATGCTCTATTATAACTGCTCTCCACGCTGGTCAAGACTTGGGAATCCTCTATTAGAATTATCTAATAGGGTACATGAAAATTGTTTTTCTGAACTAGACAACCCCTTTAAACAGATTTGTCATCACGACAGTTCCATGTGCAAATAACCAGAACCTCTGAACATCAAATTCACCTCTGTGCTATAGTCATAGCCAAGTCAAACATTCTGCGTTGATTAATTTTTCAATATTTCTTCATTTTTTTCTGATACATAGCTCCAAATTCTCTGTATAGATGTAGAGCTATATGATACAATTCTAGTAATCTACAGCCACCACTAGGGGGAGATTACTGCCTACTGTTTTATTATTGAGTTCAATAATATAGCTATCTCTTTATCTCCCCCTAGTGGTGGCTGCAGTCAGTCAGAACTTTATCATTTAACTCTTTTTCCTATGCAGGAGATCTGGAGTTCTGATATAAAGATATACAGTATTAAGAAATTATTCAGCACAAAATTTTGGACCTATTTACATTCAAAAAATGGTATTCAAAGATGGAAATGAGTGAGTATCGTATAACTAACACACCTTATTACTAAGATCATACTACGTATCCCTGAATTAAACTTTATTAGGTAAGATATCATAATATGAAGGATCAAAGCGGTTGATCTGGTTCTGAAGGTACAATAAAATGTTATCATCTTCTCGTGTTCTGCAGAGAAGTTCCAGGTTGCAGATCCTGCCGGCTCTGGTGAAGTGACTTTAAACTATCGTCAGGTTTGTATCTTTAAAAAGGTATTGTGTGTTTTAATTTCAGGAACCAAGCACAATCCGACACATAAAGGTTTGAACTGTACGACTTTTTCCCTTCCACTGTGTGTGATCACATCATGTTTTATTAATTAATCTCAAGTTACAGAGGGATAGAATATAACAAGCGTAACATACATCTAGAGCAGGGATCAGCAACCTTCGGCACTCCAGCTGTTGTAAAACTATAACTCCCAGCATGCCCTGACAGCCGAAGGCTTTATTAATCCAGCCAAAGGCTGTCAGGCCATGCTGGGAATTGTAGTTTTACAACAGCTGGAGTGCCGAAGGTTGCAAGACATCCCTAGGTCATACAGGGGGTATATGTTGGTACTGCTGTGCAACATGCAGCATAAAATATGTATATTCGCCCCTCTGGATCCCCTGATTTATACAAATCTACCTTCTAAAGAAGATCATAAATGTACTCTAACTGCAAAGTAGCCATACAATACACACCACAAGTCACTTCTCCTGACACATCTATTTTAGTAAATACTTGGATTCCCCATAAAAATAACAATTCTGGAACAACTTATGTTAGTACTCTGTTTTGCCGTTCCTCTGTTATTCTTCCTTGAAATTTATGAATAAATAACAACCGGATGTTAGCATTCTTCTTATTAAACGGTCCCTATACAGTCTCACTCTGTCAGTACTGATTGGTCAGTGTCAGTCTGTGTAGGGACACCCCCCCTCCCCAACTGGTAACACCCAGTTTTTAATTTATTTATACATTTCTAAGAAGAATAACAGAGGACTGGCACAACATAGAGTTTTAAGAAAAGATGCTCCAGGATTCCATGGGAGGAGAGAGGTGACAGGTCCACTTTAAAGCCAATGTTTTCCCCAAGCCTTTCTCTCGGATCATAGCACAAAACTTAAAGCTCACATATCATTATATCCTTAACATAAATAGCACGGGGAGGAGGGAGATGAAGCTGCAGCTTCTCTCTGTGTGTTCTTGTAAAATTGCATGCCGTTAGAAGAGAGAGCATGCAGAAGATAACATTTGTAGATAAAACCGTATCTTCTAAAATAGTGGTCACCTAGACAGGAAGTCGAGGTGTTGCTTGGCCACCTGATGTAATCACAGCCTACACAATGTACTACACAAGAGGAGCTCGGCTTTAATAGTATTTGTAAACATAGATATAATGACGTCTAACGGTGAGAACATAATGGGGCAAATTTATTAATAATGGCTTAAAGTTATAGAGCCTAAAGCTAGAGGTGCTAAGCTGGAGATGCGCCAAATTTTTCAATAATGTGTATGCGGTTTGATAGATTTGCTCACACTAATATGAACCTATTAAAATATTGCCACTGAAGGAAACTATGGAGAGGGAGGGGACAAGAAGAGGCAAAAATTGTTCATATTTATATTTGCTTCCATATTGGATATAATGTTATGATGCCTCTCAATCGTCCTGTTTTTCGCTGGATTGCCCCCTCCATATGGACCTCAAAAGGGATGTGTCATATGCAAATGAGCCCCAAAATAAATGTTTTTGAGAGGTTTTGTGGGCATTCCTGGGCAGATAGGGGATGTGGCATAAAGTGTAACTAAACTTTTAAAAAACTTTTGACATGTCATAGTGACATGTTAGGCTTCGTTCACATCTGCGTCGGGACTCCTTTCATGGGTTCTGCCGGACCTTTCCGTCAAGGGAATCCATGAACGGAATCCAAACTGAAACAAATGGAAACCATAGGTTTCAATGGTAACGGATCCGGTGCAAATGTTTACCGTTTGTCACCATTGTTTAAGGGTTCCGTCCAATACGTTGTTTACTGTCAACTACGGTATTGATTCTTAGTTTCTGATCGGCTTTCCTCGGGGCAGTGTACGGGCTCAATAGAAAATCTATGGGTCCGTACACCACTCGCTTGGCTTTCCGGGGGAAAGCTTATCAAAAACGATGCGGCACAGCCCACACCCTAACGCTTCTGCCGCTTTGTTTTAGCGATCGGTGGGGGTCTCAGTACTCGAACCCTCGCTGATCAAAACTTCTGACATGTCATTATGACATGTCAAAAGTTTTTTAAAAGTTTATTTACCCTTTAATAGGGCAACGTGTTTTTTTTATATAGGTGACAACCCCTTTAATATACAGTATAAGTATATAATATATGTTATCTCGACAGTGGCTGCTGCTGGCTGTATTCAGTTGACCGGAAAAGCTGACAGAAGACACCTAGAAGAATATTTCAGGCAGACCTTATAAGCTCAAATTTGGTCTTAATCACATGTACACAAGCCCAGATGCCACCATTGCTATAGTATGGCAGAAATGAACTTGAATTGGAGTAGATCACTTTCCAAAGGAGCAACTTTCTCAGGGCATTGCGATTGAACTTTAGTATGTATGAAGAAAGAAGATGGAAGACATTTGACTCTTTCAGTAGAACACAATCCTACCTCTTAGACGGCATTTCACCTTATTTATCTTTATATAAATGGCCCATTATTTCATAAGGAATCTTCATTATCGTTCTGTAATATCCAGCTGCTGCCACAAGATGGAATCTGTGAAAATCTCACAATAAATCAAGGCTTAATTTCGTCTATTTTTAGAAAACGATGTGACAAAATATTTTTATACAAGTTTTACAAGTTTATACAGACGCACAGTATGGATCTTTTTCATAATGATGTAAACAGTTCTGTGGGTTTGTTTACAGAAGATTGTTAAACGGCTCCTCAAAAAGGAACAGTAAATCACTGTGCTCATTAGTGTGTGCCAAAACCGAGACGAAAAATTGCTTTGCTCGCTAAAAGGCGCCACAGAAGATCAGCCCATGGTTTCAGTATTAAATCCCCAAGGAGGAACCAGTAGTTTTAATTACTAATGTTCTTCTAGAACTTACTACTGTGCATCTGAGACACTGATCTTCATCCTGTGGCTCTCCAGCTTTTGCAAAACCATAACTCCCAGCATACCCTGAAAGTCCGAGGTCGGAGATCACTGATCTACGGGATCGAAGATTCAGTTCCTTAATTCGTCAGCAGCTTTAGGTCGGTTTTAGACAGATTAAATGTGGCCAAGTTAGATCACCATAGATCACTTTAGATCTTCTTAAACCTGCATGCTTGGCCAAGTGTCAAAAAGGGAGAAGGGAACAAGACAATGTCATAGGTGTCTAGAGGTGTCTTATCTCCTGGCAGAGAAAAAAAATCTGACAAGATGAAGTCTAAAAGGCGTTTTCCACGGGTCAATGATCGGGCAAACGCTTGTTCATTGGCTGATTTGCTTGTTTACGCGGCCAAAAAATGGAGCAGATCTCCCTGTGTAAACATTGAGATGTGGTGACGACATGATGGAAGTGTATGGGAACGAGCGATCGGAGTAACGATCGCTCGTCCCAATACATACCCAATCATTGCTCCTTGTGAAAGAAGCTAACAAACGCCGGTCAACAGCTCTTGTATAACGGCGCTTGTTTTCATGGCCCGTGTAAAAGGACCCTAACATGCCCAATCCTCGTTACCCTCAACACATGCCATCGGGGGATATTTGGAAGGTTTTCATAGATATTAAATTATCGGCAGTTATTATGCCCTTCTAAAAACAGCCCAAGGCCTCATTCACACAAGCGTATTTGGGATCACGTGAACAAAAAAAACAATTTGCATGCTCCATCAGATGCTGTATATCTGACCGGGTTCTCATCTAGAAACACTGATTTCAGTGCTTCCAGAGATAAAACTCGATCCATGAATCAGAACCTCACTGAGAACTAATGCCTAATGCACACGGCCGTGTGTGCCGGCCGAGTCCCATCCGTGATCCGTGGATCGGAGAGTCTGCTCCGTTTTCACGGACACGATTCACCCGCTAAAGTGAATGTGTCCGTGAAAAACTGCCTGAGTGGCACTCGGTCCTGTGCACTTGGCATAAGGAGATCCCTCAGAACTGAACTAAGAGTCCGCAATAAAGTCCCCATATTACTGGCCAAATGCACATAGTCAGGGTGCACGAGGCCAAAGGCTCCTAACACACTCGTGTTATAATGATTCCTGTAACTGTAGACAAAAAAACGAATGCCAACCTAAGGCCTTATTCAGACGAACGTGTCCATTTTGCGTCCTGCAAAAAACGGACACGTTTGTCATGCGTTGCATTTCCGTGTGGCATCAGTTGTTGATGTCTGTTTATGTACATATTTCTTTATTTTTTATTTTTTTTGTCTTCATTTCTTATGAACTTGTGCGTGAATCACGGACAGCACACGGATGTGTGTCCATGTGCTGTCCGTGATTGCGACGCACTTATTGACTTCAATGGGTGCGTGATGCGCAAAAAACGCACAAGAATAGGACATGCTGTGAGTTTCACGCAACGGACACACGCTGCGTAAAGAACACTGCATGTCTGAAGGCTCCATTGAATTGCATAGGTCCGTGTGACGGCCGTCACACAGATGGAGCATATCATGGTCAACACTTTCTGGAGGCGCCTGTACATATAGTACTAGTACAGATTTCTAGTTCTGCAATCACACTACCAAGGCTTCGTTCATATCTGCATCGGGACTCTGTTCATGGGTTTCCGGCTGAGCTTTCCGTCAGGGGAACGCATGAACGGAATCTAAACGGAAACCATAGGTTTTCGTTTGCATCACCATTGATTTCAATGGTGAGGGATCCGGTGCAAATGGTTTCCGTTTGTCACCGTTGTGTAAGGATTTCGGAATTTTGACGGAATGAATAGCGCAGTCGACTATGGTAGTGATTCCGTTTAAACAACGGAACCCTTAACGGTGACAAACAAAAAAATTTGCACCTGATCCGTCACCATTGATATCAATGGTGATGCAAACGGAAACCTATGGTTTCCATTTGTTTCCGTTTGGATTCCGTTCATGGGTTTCCCAACGCAGATGTGAACGAAGCCTAAAATCACCTGGAATTATAGGGGTTGTATCAGGATGACAAAACTCCGTCCATATGCTCTATTATGGTGTTTAGACTTCATAGAGGAGGCCATTTCCCAGCTGACTCAACCAAGGGCCCAATTATAGCACCGCCATAAAAAGCTGATTTAATACTGGATTTTGGTAATGTTATTGCGTGACTAGACATTGCCTATATAGCTGTGGCCTTATCACTCTGATAATCCAATGCAGGGGTGACCACATTTTTTCAATATGGGATTCATTTATTGGGGAGTTTGAGCTAGGTCCTAATCACCTAATGTATTGAACCAAATTAAATTATGAAAATAAGATGCTCGACCCTAACAAGGTCCCATATCACTTTCCAGTATACCTTTCACAAACCAGTTAAATTACCTTTTTTGTGGTTAAGAAGATCTACTGGTCCCTATTCTGAGTCTACCTGTAGCTCGAGATCTGTGTGGCCACCACTGGCCTAGTATATACAGGGGCAGCCCGGCAGGGATTTGCATGCTAAATTTCCTCATATCTGATTTATGCTCCCTTCGGAGATTAGCAGTGGCAGAAATGTTGGTTGGCATTTACATGGTTCGCTCAAGTGACCCACATACATTCGACCTCTACCGACCAAAATTTCCAACACAAGCCGACCTGATCTCCAGAAAATGACCTTTGATCTTCCACTGTCTGTAGCGATTGGTAATTATTCTCCCATAATGATTCTTTGTTATGATAAAAACCGACTACATCTTCCCAAAACCCCCCTCCAATTGTTGTCGTTCCGCTAGTATCAATAAATTACTTTAAATTTGACATGTAATATATCAAAATTAATGGTAGACGAATATGAATAGAAAGTCTCTTTTAGGGTAACACTACAAGATTACCAGAAAAATAAACTAAAATGTAAAAAAAAGCATATTTTTGGAACTATTATCTATAAGCCTAAATTTTTTTTTAAAAAAAAGTGAAAATTATGTGTATAAAAAACGCTGAAAAAAAGAATAATTTTGCAATGGGCAAAGTTAGAGCTGTTTAACTAATGCAGACTAAAAACAGCTAAATAGGTTCTGGTCCTGAAGACCCAAAATACCCTGGACCTGAACCGGTTAAGAGGTTGGGTTCTAATAAACAGTAATGGTCATCAAAAAAAGAGAGAAATTAGTAAATATTATCTTTTTTGAAAAAAATAAAAGAGTATATTAGTTGAAGGACTTTGGGGCTGGGCTGCAATACCAGACTCAGCCCATGGGACAGGAGTGGCGCTGTTTCTAGAAGAAAGCAGCTATGTTTTATTATGTTTTTCTAATATCATACAATGATTCCAAGTACTTATAAATGACTCCATATAACCATAAACGTTGGTATCTGCAATTTCTGGGATACAATACAAAGCTTGATGGCCGGGATATAATGGTAAGTCTAAAATGTCAGGTTTCATTTGAATTCCTCCTAGTTGCTGAAGTGCGTGATGTGCAGGGTAGTGTGGCTATAGTGACATTGGAAACAGTTTTGGTTATCAATTAAATCTTATTTCATTTAGAGAGTCACGTCTGGGAGGGTTGTACAGCCCTCCAGTACAGGTTTAAGAAATGTTCTGCTTGGAATGGCACCTTCTACAGAGCATTACACCATTTGTAGCGCTGTCTGCAGATGCTCCTGCATAGAGGGATTATCATTCAGATCACAAATGGATTATACAAACATAAAAATTGAAAGGCTATTCTGTCCACCGTACAAAACCAAATTTTTATTGCTCCGATGCATCTAAAATAAAGTAAAAACGAAGTAACTGCAAATAGTCTTCATTAAAAATATCTTTCCGTTTTTTCTGTATACAGCTCCACTGCAGACCTATGTGTCTCCATAGTTACAGAATACAAACAAACTCTGCGTATCCTGCAGCCTTTAAAGGGGTTAACCAGAACTTTTTAAAAAACCTCCGAGGGCAGGGAATGCTATAGAATAATAAACTATCCATTACTCATCCCTGAAATGCCGCTCCAGCGCAGCGGCTTCATTCTACACCACTCTGGTCCCAGAAGCTCTTACAGCGGTCACGTGAATGTGTGAGTTGAATTTAAACAAGAATTTTTCCATTCACTTACAGCAAACAGAGATCTTAAATTTAGTGAGGAATTGAAATACAATGTATATTCGAAAGTTGAAGAATTGTATATTGTACATTGATAAATCATTATTTACAAGAACCTGGAAGAAGTCTTTAAAGTACAGAACAATATTTGCTAACCACCACTTTTGCACACAAAAAAATTATTGGTATCCTGTAATACCCAGTACCAGACACTAGATGGAGCTTGTGAATATCTTTGTTTCTAGATGCAAGATCGGTTCTTCGCAAAGTGTATTAAAAGTAGTTCATGCAAATGAGTTGGCGGCTTATAAAAAGAGCTGCAAATATCACACCTATGAATGTTAATGTTTCTGGAAATTCTTAAAAGTCAAGATATAAAATGACATAAAGTAGTCATCATGGGAGTAGAGATTTTTTTGGACTTCCTATAATTTATACCATTATAGAACATTATATTCTCCCACCCCCAGCCTGAAAAGTCTCATAAAAGGTCAACTGTAGATGTAGTTTGGACAAGCCTTTATTAGATTGTGGGTACGACATGGGACATTTTAATGGTCCCATTGCTGGCAACCTCCATGATGAGCTGCTAGAGAACCCACAGTTAGATATTACAGGGCCTACTCAAATCACTAGCGTACTTACCAACATTTAAATCCCCCAAATGTAAGACAACCATCATTTCTGCCTGGTAATGCGCCCAAACTGATTGGAAACGCCCACTTTTGGGGGGAAATTTGCATAAACCCCACCCAAGTTTGAACTTTTGGCAAATCGGCATCCATTGTGTGAGCACTTCGGAATTATTATCATCCATGATCTTTAGTCAATAGATTCCTGAGAAAATCCATCCCTCTATGAGCTATATTTACCATAACCAGTGCTGTGCTGCAACCAACCAGAGGTATCTAAAGATGTTGTCCAATATTGTCAATCCCTTCTTGTTAGAAGGATCCCAAAAAAATGTCATAATCTGCAGGGGGAAGCAGGGAGTAAAAGTGTTCAATTCCCCAGCAGTGCCACCACAGGTGAAATGAAGTATTACACAGTGCCCATTGAAAGCAATTGGCTGTCTGTGTAATCCACAGAGAGGCCAGGTCTTCCAGAGAGAGAGAGACGCTCTTTGTAGCCGATCTCTGCCCTGGTAAAATATGGGGCTCCTGTACGAGAGCTTCCCCTATTAACTCAAAATTCCCTAATAAGGTATTTGAAAAAAGTTTAATAAACCAGACAACCCCTTAAAGAGGCTCTGTCACCAGATTCTGAAATCCCTATCTCCTATTGCATGTGATCGGCGCTGCAATGTAGATAACAGTAACGTGTTTTTTTTTTTTAAAAACGTTCATTTTTGGCCAAGTTATGAGCTATTTTATATATATATGCAAATGAGGTTTGAAATGGACAATTGGGCGTGTTTTTTTTCGTATGTCCAACTGGGCGTGTATTGTGTTTGTAACTGGGCGTGTTTACTTGTTTTACTAACTGGGCGTTGTGGAGAGAAGTGTATGATGCTGACGAATCAGTGACCAATCAGCATCATGCACTCCTCTCCATTCATTTACACAGCAGCATCGTTGTTACTAGAACGATGTGCAGCCACATACACAAGTGTCCTGATAATGAATACACATGACCTCCAGCCTGGACGTCATGTGTACTCAGAATCCTGACACTTCTGAATCTTTTCTTGGAGATTCCAGCAAGCCGCGCGTAATCTCGCGAGATTACGAGGTAAACGAGATTTTGTTTCCCTTGCTGGAAATCTCACAGAAAGGATTCAGAAGTGTCAGGATTCTGAGTACACATCACGTCCAGGCTGGAGGTCATGTGTATTCATTATCAGGACACTTGTGTATGTGGCTGCACATCGTTCTAGTAAGAACACAATGTGCTGTGTAAATGAATGGAGAGGAGAGTATGATGCTGACTGGTCACTGATTGGTCAGCGTCATAAAAACACGCCCAGTTGTCCATTTCAAAGCTCATTTGCATATATATATATATATATATATATATATATATATATATAAAATTGCTCATAACTTGGCCAAAAATGAACGTTTTTTAAAAAACGAAACGTTACTGTTATCTACATTGCAGCGCCGATCACATGCAATAGGAGATAGGGATTTGAGAATCTGGTGACAGAGCCTCTTTAATATAAAGCCACAACCGCCCAGTTAAAAAGAACATGTTTACGTGTATGTTTATTGGTGGATAACCCATGCCATTATCATTGCAAACACGGTCCATACCACTAAGAGCTAAAACATTATTTGTGAAATAATGAGAAAACTCAGAATGTGGGCTGGGTAGAGGTCCCTATGGAGGGCCAGTCCAACACTGGTCCTATCAGGGCAAAAAACATTGTAGATATTCCACACTGTGGTGCTCATACGATAATATTGGCAAACTAGTAGCGTCAGCGTGGCCAAACCATTGCGGCCATCAGAAATAATTGTGGCAGCCATATAGCAGTGCCAGCACAGTTGTTACCGCTGTAGTAGCGACAGTTCAGCGCTGAAGAGGTCTATTTGGCAGAGGTAGGTGAGTCATATCAGATTTTCAGCTATACCTACTAGGGTAGTACTAGTGCTGTCACCCTGAGTAGCCTTAGGGGATGATTCAGGCCTTTTTTTGTGAATAGTATTAGTAATTGCCAGGATTTTGTAGTATTATACATTTTCTTTTGAGGGCTGTATCAGAAGACAATGCCAATTCAGCAGATGTGGTAATAGTTTACGAAGGTTGAATTGAAGCACTACATTAAATGATATCTCCTCTACTGGTCTTCCCCATATCCACATCCAATACTCCACCCTCTAGTGCAGGGGAGCAGCATGTATTGTAAAAGCAGCCGAAAGACCTGCTGATGGTGAGTGGTCAATATGTTCCACCAGGGACGGTGCAGTGCATGACACAGGGATGCCCTTGTGTCATACACCTCCCCTGTGAAGCCCTAAAAAGGCAGTAAAGGAATAGAGGCCATGATACGTCTCTACAGAGCTTCAATTAAAATACTACATTCAGTTTTGAAGTTCTCACCAAAATTATTTACCCCTAGATTTTATTTATTTTATTTAAACTAGGTCCAACAATCTGTGTAGATAAATGTATTAATGTATCTCTATGACTATTTTCTGATACAGCGCGCCAAATTTCAAGCATACACATAATGTTAAATGATAAAATTCTGGTTGCCTGCAGCCACCACTAGGGGGAGCATAGGGACAAAATATAGTTTACACATTAGACACAATAAAAAAAAAAGGTATGCAGTAAGCTCATAAGCTCCCCCTAGTGGTGGCTGCCATAGACAGAATTTTGATCTCTGCGAGGCAGATTTTCTAATCTATCTAAGATTTAGACAACATAAATTTAGACAGTCTGAAGATATGCCAAATTTATCACAGTGGGGCACGCTGTATGATAAATGTGGCGCATCTTGCTAGACAGACTAGACATTTTCCTCTTCTTTATACCAACTCTTGGTTGGCTTAGTTTTTGTTTGATGCAATTTAGGCCATGGTCTCTTCCCACTAAGCTACACCCCCTTTTCTAGACACTGTATAAAGTGCCTAGTGAGGCTCAAACAACTGATCTTAAAGAGTACGTCAGCGGACACACAACTACTGCTGGACAGCCAAAGTACTGCCTATGCCGGATGACAGTACTTCTGATATAAAACGGGAGCGTGCACGTACTGGATGACGCTGCAGTTTGAGGAAGAAAGCAACTGCACTGAAACCAGTTTGATATACGGATTCTGCTTGGCAATGTTCACGAGATCTCTTATTAACTCAGGCAATGCCACCTAGAAACAGGGGTTTTACATAGGTATGATGGACATGATTCAAGCTGAAGTATATTGTAAAGTTATTTATCAACGTATGAAACGTTCGATACGGGGGAAAAAAGTTAAATGATAGTTACCCGTTAAACTATTCTAAAATAAAATGAGACAAAATACGACAACATTTTGCTAATTATTTTACACATTCTAGATGAGGACACAGCAATCTGCTCCTACTCTATGCCTATGCAGGGGATTTGGAGCTGTGTATCAGAAAAATGGAGCTCCGACTGCCATAAAGATATATTAATAAAGTAATCAGCACAGAATGTTGGACCTAAAAATGACATGTGCTAAAAGGTAGACATTCAATATAGTCATCATTTGGATTTGGATTTATCCTCCCCCTTTTTTTTTGACGGGGACTGTTAATCCTAATGTTCCTATATCACAAACAGAATTTCAGAACTACAGAAATGACTGACACAGAAAAGGCAGTAGTAGATTTATATGCTATTCAGAGTCTATGGAAAGCTGGGTGACAAACCCTATAGGCTGGGTATTAGCTGCCTTTAGTGGTCACCCGGCATCTCTTACCCCTATGTGAAACAAAGATAACTTAGAAAGAAGGACAAGGTCAGCTGGACATCACTGGGTTCTGTTCCTTTGGAGGTTCTGGTGTTTTTGACTGAAAGAATAGCAAACAGAAATCTGATGAACTCCATTATAAGTCAATGGGATCCATCAAGATTCCTTGGGATCCATTTGAAAATGAATCTGTCAAAGCTGTCATGGCTCTGTTAAGAATGGAAACCATGACAATAATATGAACAGAAAAGATTTACATGTCATTTGGGGTGTGTAATGACAAACCCTATAATAGATGCCATCAGAGGTTGTCACCCAACATCTGTCTCCATTACTTTACATGTATGACCTGTCAATGACTGATGAGAATGAATCATTATTTCTGGTTGCCCTATTTACACAACACAATTCATTTGACATCACTGTTTTGTTTTGTTTTTTTGTTTTTTTTTTTAAATATGTATATAGAAAAATAAAATAAAAAATAAAGTAATATTAAGGCTATGTTCACACGGGGTCTTTTGCCGAGTTTTTTGACGCGGAAACCGCGTCGCAAAACTCGGCAGAAACGGCCCGAGAACGCCTCCCATTGATTTCAATGGGAGGCGTCGGCGTCTTTTTCCCGCGAGCAGTAAAACTGCCTCGCGGGAAAAAGAAGCGACATGCCCTATCTTCGGGCGCTTCCGCCTCCGACCTCCCATTGACTTCAATGGGAGGCAGGAGAAAGCGTGTTTTCTGCCCGCGGCGCTCAATGGCCGCGGGCGAAAAACGGCGCGATCATTGCTATTCACACGGAGTATTTTGGGGGAGGAATATCTGCCTCAAAATTCCGTTTGGAGCTTTGAGGCAGATATTCCTCCCCCAAAATACTCCGTGTGAACATAGCCTAACAGTATATCCCATGGCAGAAACATCTCGGGACAGTAATAAGATAACAGTATACAAAGTATAAGGTACATATCATGTGATCATTAATAATATCTTAATTGATACGACAAGGAAGACTTTGCCCAAAGAAGAGGAGGATAACTAAAAATATTAAGTCATGGAACATAAAATCAGTAAAATAGAACACAAGAAGGTGAAGAAGGATGTGGGAAAAAAGTTGGGGGGGGGGGGGGTGACATCAATTGTTTTAATTTGATTTGTGTAAATAGACCAAAACAACACAAGTAAGTAGTGATTTCATCTCTGGATCGGCACCAGTGGTGGGTGCTAGTGTTCCCTCAGGAGTACAGGCTTGTTTATACAGAAGGAGTGGTTCTCCACGCCAGATTCTCTTTGACCCGTTAGTGACCACCCATAGGTGTTTTTACGGCGGCCACTAATGAGCTTTATTCTGATGCAGTAGCCTTTTTACCACACTGCATCGGAATAAGTAAATAAAGCAGGGCGAGATCGATATCGGTATCGATCCTGCTAGCTGAACCCCTCAGATGCAGCGCTCAATAGTGAGCACCGCATCTGTGTGGTTTTGGAGAGAGGGAGGGAGCTCCCTCTCTCACCCCACCGGCACCCTGCTATACGATCGCAGGGTGCCAGTGTCTTCTATGGCAGCCGGGGGCCTAATAAAGGCCGCCAGGTCTGCCTTTAGTTAATGCCTGCTAGGCTATGCCAGAGGCATGGCCTAGCAGATGCCTGCCCGTTTTACATGGACAGGCAGTAATTCATTGCAATACAGAAGTAAAAGCGATCGGACGATCGTATAGTGAAGTCCCCTAGTGGGACTAGTAAAAAAGTAAAAAAAAAGTTTGATAAAAGTTTATAATAAAAAAATAAAAATCCAAAGTAAAAAAAAATATTAAAAACCCACTTTTTCCCCTTACAAAATGCTTTATTATGAAAAAAAGAAGTTACACATATTTTGTATCGCTGCGTCGGTGACGACCCCAACTATAAAGCTATTACATTATTTAATCCACTCGGAGAACGCCGTATAAAAGTAAATAAAAAACAATGCAAAAATTTCCGTTTTCTGTGCAACCTGCCTTAAAAAAAATGTGATTAAAAAGTGATCAAAAAGTCGCATGTACTCCAAAATTGTACCAATAAAAACTACAAGTTGCTTGGCGAAATTACAGTTTTCCTTCTATTCCCCCCCCCCCCCAAAAAAAAGTTAATAAAAGTTAATTAACAAATGATATGTAACTCAAAATGGTGCTATTAAAATATACAACTTGTCCCGCAAAAAAAAAATACATTATACAGCTATGTTGACGCAAAAATAAAAAAGTTATAGCTCTTTGAATGAGACGATGGAAAAACTTCAAAAATAGCTTGGTCATTAAGGCCTAAAATAGACTGGTCACTAAAGGGTTAATAGGTGCACCCTGAAGGGAAGAAGGTGAAGGGCTATGACTGAAATCTTTAATTATGTAAAATGTTTGAACATGAAAGGAGAATTTTTTTTTTAAAGAAATCAGTCTAGTAAATGTAGCGGGGACAACAAGAATTAGCAACTAGAAACCTGCCTGAGGTGAACGCCAATCTACCCCAAGATAAACCTATTCACATGTAAAACGCGGAGACAGGTGGAAAACGTGAGCTTTTTTCTAGACGGACTTCTTTGTCTACAACATAGAAACTCTCAGGCTTTGTCTCTGAGAATAAGGAATTTGACGTATCTCTCGCATTACTGACAACTTTTAAGAAAGAAATATCCCAGCGGTTTTGCAAAGGAACTAACGCCTCATGCCCACGACCGTTGTGCCACGCAGTCCCGTTTTTGACGGCAGCCGAGTGGCACCCGATAGTCTTCACGGACCCATTCACTTTAGTGGGGGAATCGGGTCCGTGAAAAATTATCCGAGTCTCCGATCCGAGGAAAGATAGGACATGTTCTATCTTTCCTCGGATCACTGACAGGACTCGGCCGGCCCACACGGTCGTCTGCATGAGGTGTTAGAAAGCGGTGTGCACAATTTTTGGCCTCGTAACCCACCCATTTATATATGAAACGCCACCAGTCTGTGGTATTTGAATCCCAAATAGTGCATATGACCCCCTTCATCACACCCCAAAATGAATACAGACCTCTAAACTTTTACAGACACCAAAACTCCTAAATAAATAGAGAACTCTCAGACCAGAACCCCTAAATAGAGAATCTCCAGAACCACTGAACTAATACAGACCGCAGAACAGACTTCCCTAAATACAAACCCCAAATCAGACTATCCCCTTAATGATGCAGACCCCAGACTATCCCCTTAATGCAGACCCCAGACTATCCCCTTAATGCAGACCCCAGACTATCCCCTTAATGCAGACCCTAGATTGGACTATCACTGTGAGGCTGAGTTCACACGTCGCGGATTTCACGCAGATTTTCAGCGCAGGTGTTACATTTTGCAATGCAAAAGGGTGAGATCTGCTTCAAAACCGCAACAAAATCTGCGAAAAATCCGCAACGTGTGAACTCAGCCTAATACAGACTCCAGACCAGGCTATGCCCTTTATACAGACCCAAGACCACATAATCCCCTTAATACAGATCCTTAAACCGGACTATCCCCTTAATACAGACCCCAGGCCTCGGCCCTGCTAATCATGCAAGTTATTTCAATGGGGATAAGCAGCTGGCAGACAAGTATGGCATCGCTTATCTCCCGAGAAAGCAAAGGATTGGATAGGTAAAATCCATAGATGACAACTTCTGACAATTGCTTTTTTTGGAAAAATTAGCGGTGCACCCTTATAAGTGAAAGAATGCCCCAAGCCGTGTGCCCTCATTAATACGGTCAGCCAGAGAGTGTCCATAAATAGTGCCGTTCAATATGTGTACATAATAAAAATAAAAAAAGACCTCCACTTCACTCCAGAATTATCCACCAAGAAGT
Organism: Rhinoderma darwinii; assembly: GCF_050947455.1. NCBI lineage: Eukaryota > Metazoa > Chordata > Amphibia > Anura > Rhinodermatidae > Rhinoderma > Rhinoderma darwinii. The sequence goes on along the minus strand of NC_134694.1, from coordinate 108,530,984 downwards.
CATTTGTGAACAGTCACTTCCCCTCCTGGCACTCAGCTCTGTCGGCAGAAATCGGCACCAGGAAAGTATTTCGTTCAGCGGAGGAGCGGCTAAACGCTCAAGCGGAAATGACTCCTGGCTCTCCGGGACATTTATCTGCCCTTCTGGGGTCTTGGAGATCTCCCCTTTTACATAAGAACTCAGAATAATGTTAGAGCGTTGGCTAATATGGTTAAACTTCAATCGGTTTAACCCTTGTTCTTCTGATGGGAGATGTTAGGGGATAGTCAGGTGCCTATGCGTCAAACTTGTGAGACTACATTTAAGGGATTGTGGATACGGGTACAGGAAACCTTACAATGGCATTGTGGGGTAGTGACCCCGATGAAGGTACCATTGGAAGGAAGTTTTCTATTTTCATTGATTTCACTAATAGGATGAAGAAACTTCATGTTTTATGGCTATGAGGCAATAACGTCAGAGATATGTTGTAATGTACCTGATGTATGTGTGAGGGCAGACAACTGCTGAGGAGAAATAGTATCAGGACTTGGGGTGCCAGTAGAAAGTGCTCTGTCGATGGGGATTAAGCAACGAGAGTGGCCAAGGGAGATGAAAGGGGTTCCGTTGGGTTAACCCCTCAATGGAAAGGAAAACTGAAACCTTAGCTCCCGTTTCCCTCACCATTGATCACAATGGAGACGGAAACGTTGATAAGAGGTTTCCGTTTGTCACCATTGTGACAGGGTTTCGTGTTTTGACGGAATCAATAGCGCAGTGGACTGCGCTATTGGTTCCGTCAAGAACAACGGAAACTGTCACAACGGTGACAAACGGAAACCATTAGCAACGTTTCCGTCACCATTGAGATCAATGGTGAGGGAAACGGGAGCTAGGATTTCAGTTTGCCTTTGCGTTGAGGGGTTAACCCGATGGAAACCTCCGACGGAACCTCTCAACGAAAGGGCAACGCTGATGTGAACAGGCCCTAAAACACATAAATTTGGTGCGTGGCAACGTCAGCATTTCACAGAATTATATGGATATTGGCACCATCGACAGTCGCTACACGGAGACTTGTGAGATGTTGGATGTCACTAAAGTCGCATAATGAGAAGTTTCCTGATATTTTAATGTCAAAACGTTCTCTCTCCTCGCCATAGATGTTGAGGAAAATGTCTGCTTTTGTTACCAGTTTGGGCAAGTAGGTCCCAACTTCTGCGGGGCGGCCATTTTGGTTGTGACCCAGCTTTAGTTTAGAAACAAAGATCACCAAGATACTGCTCAATGATATAATTTTTTACAACATGACATATAAGGACAACTCAAGGACTTATATTTACTAAGATTTTTTTCATCTTTAGCTAAACGCTCAATGACAAGTGCAATTCTCGGTGTATTTATGTCATAATAACTTTAAGGCGTGGAGATTCTTTAGTAATACATCAGAAATGCTCTCTATATAGTAACATGAGCAAATTCTTTCTGGTATCGCTTTTGCTAAGGCCGAACAGTCGGTTGCCTACGCAGACACCTGGCAGGAGAAAAGGGCGGGAACAGTCTCTCAGGGTGTAGGACATTTGGGTGTGGTCGGTCGCGTCAGCTAGAAGTGGGTGGTCCTTGAGTAGTTGAAGCGGGAGGCTCTAATTCCATCGCGCATTGGCTTGCCGTCTAGGTGGGCGTGACTGTGTCGAAGTAGTGCCTAACCATTGGCTGGCTGGGTTGAGGTGAGTGAGTAGACGCTGTGGTGGCGGCGGACGTACACTACGCATGCGCATTCAGCGCTGATCCCAGGAGAGGAGAGGAACCCGAGGCTCTCACACACCGGAGAGACCCCCTCACGTTTTACACTAGCTGCAGCACTCTGTTATCTGCACTCTCCGGCCCGCCATGGTGGACTATCATATGAGCGGTGGCGGGGGTTTAATGCTGATGCAAGATGGCAGATACATGGCGCAAGAAGATGACTGGGACCGGGACCTGCTACTCGACCCGGCCTGGGAGAAACAGCAACGCAAGGTGATTAGTACTTGTATATAGAGCTGCACCCCCTACAACGCACTACCTGGCCCCTCACACCTCGGGAGCTGCGTGTGTATGTGACTGGCCTGGGGGGAGGTCAGTTATTATATACACAGCCTACTCCACTGTGTCCCTATGTTTGAGCTGCAACCTGTAGCACTCCAACTGTTGTGAAACTGCAACTCTTCTCGTGCCTATACAGAATGCTATCATTAGGGTATGCTGGGAGTAGTAGTTTTTCTAAGACCTGGAGAACCACAGGTTGCTGACATGACACTTCTCATTTACATCCACATAAAGACTAATCATATGCAGCCTATATGTCCTCTATAGGTAACTGCTGCTCCTGGGGGCCAGGTAGTGACTGTATATAACTTGTTGTTCTGCTTTACTATGTAATATCTGATTAGGTAGTTTCTAATTGTGAGCACCCTGTTGGTCATAGGGATCCAGCACATTACTTGTACATATATAGGATAGTTATAATACTTTTGCAGCCCCCCACCCCACCCCCATATACGTGTCCTGTCCCCACTGACCGCAATCTACTTCTATATAGCTGCTGCTTGTGCGGCAATCTCATTGATTTCTGTGAAATGCAGCGATCACACAGTTCTGGTCACCTGCGCGCTGTGTCTCTGTACCAGTCTCTTGGCCACAATGTCACATAATGACTCCTGACGTATAACCACCTCCCTTATACTATACAACAATGGTATCCAGTGGATTTCCAGAAGTTGCAAAACTACAACTCCCAGCATGCCCTGACAGCCTTATTCAGTTAGTGGTAGTTTTGACAAGCACATGCGTTTGTTTTATGTTATGGGTAGGTGAATCCCCAACTTGACTTTATTTAGTGCCCGGCAGGAAGATCTGCCATAGAGGACATGCCAAGAAGTTATGTTGCGTGATGAATGGATATAGCTAGTCACTTGTAACATTTCTCTTGTGGCCTCTAAATGTAATACAATTATGTAACGATTTATGTCTAATGCAGCAGTGATGAGAAACTATGTACTGAGCTTTGTTATGGGAGCGCTGTCCGCTTCTGGAAGAATGCTTCCTACTATTGAGAGCCAAAAAAGTAAGAAAATGGAAGATCCCTTGGAGATCTCTATAAGGGCACATTTACACCGGCTCATTTTGGCCATAGCAACGAGCGCCGATCAATTCATTGGTGCTCTCTTCACAAGGAGCTGTGATCAGTAATGTATGGGGACGAGCGCTCGTCAGTAATGTATGGGGACGAGCGCTCGCTACTACGATTGCTCGTCCCCATACATTTCTATCATGTTGGCAGCGCGTGCTGCAGACATCGATATTAGGGCTACGTGGCGACTTTGGTCGCACGCATCTCGCGTAAAAAAGTTTGCGATTTGCTGTCAAGCGACTATTTGTAGCATGCGACTTAATTGCGAGTCGCATGCTATTAAGGCTGAGGCTACATCTGAGACACCCAAAAAATTGCAGACGTGTTGCAATTGAGTCACAGCTGCACGCGTCTTAAAGTCTATACCGGAAAAGTCGCGTGTAGATGTGTTTTGTTTTTTTGCAACGGTCGTTTCACGACCGCATTGCCTTGCAACGTCTCAGTGCGATCTGCGCGTCAAAGTTCGCCATACAGTCCTAGCCTTGTGGCCTATATGTACGTTGTATGGAGCTGGCTGCGTCTATATCATTGCTGGCCCGTCTGTGATTTGTTACACAACTTTTGTTTGTTCTATGGGAAAGGATTGTGCAGCGTTCTGTATACCTTCCTATTAAGGCTATGTTCACACCTGCGTCAGGGTGACGTTCTGTCAGCTTTCCGTCGGAACGCAGCCCTGACTGACACGAACTGAAACCGAAGGTCGACTACGGTATTCATCACGTCAAAACGACGGAACCCTTGCACAACGGAGACAAACTGAAACCATTGGCATCGGATCCGTCACCATTGAAATCAATGGTGATGGAAACGGAGACCTTTTGGTTTCAGTTTGTGTCAGTCAGGGCTCCGTTCTGACGGAAAGCTCAGACGGACATGTGAACGGAGCCTAATATATTTATTCTATACTGGGCACCATGCATTTAGCTCTTGGTATTAATGGCAGATCTGGACCTATGTGTTGGCTTACGTATCTGAAATTCTTTTCTTGCAGGGCACATAAGTTGCTCCCTGGTCTGTACGGTGGCGATGTGTACTTGTTGGGAGGGTATATAGGAGTGCTAGGTGGCTTGACAGGTTGTCACAATGTACTGGAGGGTGTGGCGAGAGATCAGTGAGGCATGATTGAAAGTCACGCGTATAAAATTCAGATATATTGCAGCTTTAACAGAGCTTTGGGCCTGTCGCCTAATCCCAGGGTGGGAGTCAGTGATTGTTGCCAAGCTGTCAGTTGTCACACTGGGCTATGAGATGAGCGTTCACTTTAATAAGATATTAAATACCCTATGCAGATGGGTCACAGCCAGGCTCATTAATGCTTTGCAATCTGGGCTATGTGGCGACACGGAGGATTGTTCTTTACCTTACACAAAGGGTGGTAATAACTTTTTAGAAGTCTGTAACTAAGTTGTGTGAACTATAATGATAAACTGAACCACAAGCTTATATTAAAGGGCAGGCACACAGAAGTCTAGGCTAAGGAGCGAGCTTTGACGTTTATGTAGAGACCACTCGATTGAGACTCACGGGGGGGCACGTTTGTACAGGTGACACTTATACTGTTGTCAGGGGAAAGGTAAATGTACACGGGGTTATTCTCCGCTGAATAAACAGGACTCATGACTGCGTATTCTGTATTTATTTTATTTTCCTGAATAACTTCTTTTTAATGCTTTGGCTTCTGTGGTCGAGGTCTGAGCCGGCTGTGTAATACATGCTCAATTGTGTCCCTTTCTTGTACGGCTCTTTTCTTCCAGGCAGTGAAAAGTTTAGCGTGTCCAAACCTGGTTTGCCATTTGTAAGTGAAACCAGTGACCTATTAACAGAGAGCCTGGAAATCTTTCATGTTTGTGCTTTAAATCCACCTCCCGGGACTGGGCACAGTCTTCCTCCTGTCTGAAAGACCTCTTTATGGGGGCTCTCCAAGTGAAGCATAGTTGCCTTTTTGTGGTACACAATGCCCACGGATAAGGGTGCTCAGTGTTCACATGCTGACCAGACCTGAATTCTCACATTTTAAGATTCCTGTCCTCATGGATTAGTAACATGCAGGATTGTTTGTGCCTCTGGGCTAAAGGCCTAAGATCACTTTCCTGGGCCTCCTTTTATTGAAAGCTCTTAACCCTGTGCGTGCTGGTCAACACCTGTGCACCTGTTTTACCTTTATGGGCAAATACTGTGGACTTTAGAAGCCGCTTCCCGATTGTTTAATGACCAACAATGAGAACTTTCGTAGAAAGTAAAGGAAATAGTTCAAAATTTGCTACATGCCTCTAAGGCCTTGTTCACACAGAGTTTTTTCAGGCAGAAAAGTCTGCCTCCAAATTCCTTCAGGAATTTTGAGGCAGATTTTGACCTGCCTTCAATTTCTTGATGCGATTTTTCACCCACAGACATTGAGCGCACCCGGCAAAAAATGCTGGGAAGAAACGCTTTCTCTGCTCCCCATTGATTGCAATGGGAGGATAGAGGTGTAACTGTGGCAAGAAAGAGCATGCCGCTTTTTTACCGCAAACGGCTAGAAGCCACCGGGGAAAGGGAACTCCTCCGCCTCCCATTGAAATCAGAGGGTGGCGCTATCTGACTTTTTTTTGGTGCGGAATCTGACTCGGTTTCCATGTCAAACGGTGTGAATTGGGCCCAAGAGCAGTGACCTCTTCACGCTCCAGAAATTGTCCAGCACTACTTTAAGCCTGAGCTCCGTGGCGATACCTAGTGTGATTATTGTATGATCGATGTATGTTGTGGTGTGGTATCACATGTAATTGGCGGATATATTATTATTATTTTTTGGGGGGGGAGGGCTTTACAAAATCCTGTCAACAGTCTGACATCCTCCCATATGCTAATATTATCAGTGATCACGCGAAATATCACATTGTGATCTGCAGCAAAACTTAAAGTAGAGTAGCAATTGCGAAAATCCCGGGCCTGAAAGTGACAATCTAGTCTTTGCCAGCCTCATTTCAAATGTTGATAGGGGCATATTCCATTTAGTAAACCTGTTTTATTTTGTTTTTTTTTTTTTTTTGTTTTTTTTTTTAAGGGCCTAAATGTAAATCTTTGGAATTTCCGCAACAGAATTGTGTGTGGTAATTCCACAGCTTATACATAGAATACAGCGGGGCCGGTCACATGACGAAGAGTCGTATCGTCATCAAGAAGGCTGTGCCACTAGACTTCCGGTCCCCTGGCAGCGCTATGAAAATCTCAGAATCAGCGCGATGGGAACGTATATTAGCGAGTGTATCATGTACTGCAGTGACTACACTGATACATTTTTGGTTACAACATAACCCCTTTAACCCATTTTGTTCTGAGATGATAGCTGGAAATGTCCTCTATGCATACCGCAGGTTGTGGACTTGTACTTTTAACCTTCTAGCTCTTTAATCATTAACAGGTTTCATCAAGGCCCTGTCAGTGGAGAATAGGTTAATGAGTCTTGCGGTTGCCAACTTGTGCAAGCTGGAATGGTTTAACTCTTGACCAACATAGGGCCACTTAGTACTATAGTACAATTAATAACACTACAATGGGAGACCGGAGTTCATTCAATAGTTTCTACTTCTCAATAAATGTTGGTTTTTCTTCTTACTGTGTTTAAATTGATTGGATGATTGGTACATTGCTTACTCTTTGTAAATATATAAATACAACATTACCCTTGAGCTACAGGGTGACTTTTGGTCATGTGACCTTAGTATTTCTCTATGGGGAGAAAAAGTTGCGCAAGATTCCAGCGTGGTTTGAATTCTTGCGAACGTTGCTTATAACTATTTCCCTATAGGGAACCGTTGAGGTCACATCACGGTTTATGGCAAACCGTGAGGTTAACTTTAGGGATCATTGCAAATACACATTTTCTAGATTGTTAGTCTCAACAAGACACTGTTTCAAACATATCCTAGCCTGCAATGTCTCCGTTCTCTTATCGTTTATGCATGAAAGGTAAGTGATAACCGCTGATCACACGAGCGTATTTCACATCCGTGTGCTGTACGTTTAAAGAACTGACCGCACATGGAACCATGCAATTCAATGGGGCTTTTAACACGTGTTTTTTTTTTTGGGGGTTTTTTTATGGACCGTGTGTCCGTTGCATGAAGCCCACTGCATGTCCTATTCCGGTTTGGTTTTTGCGGATCTCATCGCCTATTGAAGTCAATGGTTGCGTGAAAACAACGGACAGCACGTGGATGACATCCGTGTGCTGTCAATGTTACACGCATCAGTTGTTAAAAAAAAAATGCAGAGAAAAAAAAAGTAAAACCAGGAAGTGCTTGCAGAGGAGAACCACGGACGAGAAAACTGATGCCACACAGATGTCCTATAGGCAGTAATGTGGTTTTTTTGCGCTCGTATATTACGGCCGTGTTTCCACGTGTCATCCTGTGTTTCGCAGTCACGTCATTGGATTTCACAGGCATTTCTTAGCACTACAGATATCTTCCGTGTGCCGTCTGTTATTTTTGCAGACCCATAGGCTTGAATGGCGGCATGGGCCTGCAAAAACGAACCAGGATAGAACATGTTTTACAATTTTCGGAATACAAAAATATCTGCAAAACAAACTGTGTGCATGGTTCCATAGAAATGAATAAGTCCATGTGCTATCCGCAAAAAAAATGCGAATAGCACACTGAAGAAAAACACTGTCGTGTGCATGAGCGATAAGGCTGCGTCACTAGGGTAATGCAGCATGTTACCCAGAAAACCACCCTAGGGAGGTAACCGGTGGCCTGAAAATAGACTGCCAGAAGGTTGCTATGCTCATAATGTCTCTTTTGTTTTTCTCCTATTAGCAGCTATGATAATATGAACATCTGTGAAGCAGGCTTAGGTATGTACACAGGACGCCGTGTTCTCAGAAGCTTGCAGTCTAAAACCTCCCCCCCCTTCACCTTTGCATATAGTCTTCTGTTTCTATTGAGACCCCTTTCTTAAGGAAGGTGTTCGGAGAAGTCCTGCTGCAAAAGGCCAAGTTTTCCTGCGGTTTTCATTGGTTTGTTCCCTCGGGTTGCTGGACAGGAATCTCAGCTATGCACTTTTTTAAACAGCCAAGCAGAAAATGTGTGCGCCCTTTGCTTGTTTTCCCAAACTTCCACAAACCAGATATCCACACTGTGCCAGTAAAGATGCATTTCCAATTTCTATTCTAGTTCCAAACTCTCGCTGCCTTATCACTATAATTAGCTTTTCCCAGACTGCTGCAGAAGAGAGAGGACCGTCTAGCTGAAGCCCCCAGTCCCTGTTCCCACAAACATGGCTGCTACCAGATTTTTCCTCTATTATTGCTGTGGGTGTAATATTGGTGTTTGCTCCAACTTGTGACTGGATGTGTGCCAGCCAAGAAACACAAGATTCATTTGAAGGCTGTATTGTTAATAGCCCAGGCTGGAGCCAGAAAGATGTAGTGGGGGGGGGGGGGGTTGCTTGGACCACTCTAATGAGGGCATTCCTGACTACGACTCATACAGACATTGTATTTAGTAGCATCCCCATGTTATTGAAGTTAGACAGGTCCATACCACAAATGCACAGACTGTTACTAAAGCCGTAGTTCAGGCAAGAAGACAGTACTGAGGTTTTCGGTAGTGTTTAGAGGCCATCCGGATTGATGCCTTATTAGATATGGGTGGACCACTAAATGGTCTTAAGTAATAAGTGCATATTAGTGCTGCTCTCTGACCTAGAACAGGGATTTAAGACACCATATTCTTGGCAATGGTAGGGACCCCAAATGTCAGACCCCCACCTAAATATTCTATAGAGGGTTGTTAAGGGTTAGAAAGAATAGTTTTTGTTCTCTCGTTACTCTGAAACAGCGCCACTCTTATCAATGGGCTGCGTCTGGTATTGCAGCTCAGTCACACTTACCTGAATTTTGCTATACTAGATGCAGCCCGTGGACAAGTGTGGTGCTGTTTCTAGGGGGGGAATTAACTTTTTTTTTTCCTCCCATTGGACAACCAACCTAAAAAATGGACTTCCCCTTTAATTGTCATATGTATCATAGAAGAATATAGAATCATAAGGACCAGGCTTTCAGCTCATTGTGGCAGGACTAAGATGCCACTATGTACAGAAACGTGGAGACAGACATTTCACTAGATGTTTGCAGCATCGCTGCAGGATTTTCCTTTCAATCCCACATCTTAGAAGATTCAACCGTGTATAATGTGTACTTGATAATGACAGGGCTCGAGAGATTTAATAAGTTTCTATCACTATCACATGACTCTGCATGTTAACCTTTCAGAGTCCGCAAGACTAATCACATTGAAAAATAGCATGCGGTGTGTAGTAACAGGTCTGTACGCTTGCCAGGGTTACAGATGTGTAGTCATGTATGTTACATTGTGACTTTAGACACTGAAATCTTGTTTTGACCACATATTAATTCATTCAGTTGCTTCATATCCGTGTCTGGGAGCCATGACCGATAACTCTGCCAACCTCCTGGTAAATGTGGTCAGCCAGTGATTGCAGGGGTGGGAGTGTAAAGTCTGTATGGCTCACCAGCCTCGCCCTTTATATGTTTGGCAACATTTCTATAGGACTGGTTTTCTTGGCACCTGAAGTATCTGTGATTGCGCTATGCAGAGGCTCAAGTGTTATCGATATGTATAATAGAATTTAGTATGTGTAATATATAGTTTCACCCCTCACTCATCTAGGTTCTCCACCTGTGGTATGCGTACCCCAGGCATCACACCACGTCTCTACAAGGGGCTATCATGCTTTTTAGGTGCAATTTATCAGGTTCCCTTGATTACTACCTTTTTGTCTTGTCATGGGTCCAGATGTGAAGTGTTAGAGCAGAGGGTCCTACAAAGCAACAGATTATTATTTGTTTTTCCCCTCTAAGGTATTTCATTAATGCTGCTTTGCGTTGAATGGCGACAGGTAGGACTAGCTTAGCCAGTCTGTCTTCTTGTCAGGGTCCAGCTTTTCTGCACCCAGCAATTACAATTCTTGGCGGGTCACTAAGGAATTTCAGGTTCCATGTTTGGTAACCTCTGTCCCTATAGCGTGTATGGTCTTCTAAGGGTCTGTTCACACGCCTAGCAAAAAACATCTGAAAATACGGAGCTGTTTTCAAGAGAAAACATCTGCTGATTTTCAGACGTTTTTTTTAAGCCACTCTTTTTTTCGCTGCGTTTTTTACGGCCGTTTTTGGAGCTGTTTTTCTATAGCGTGCGTCAATTAAAAACTGCTCAAGATGTGACATGCACTTCTTTTTCATGGGTGTGTTTTTCCCATTGAAATCAATGGGCAGATGTTTGGAGGCGTTCTGCTTCCGATTTTGTTTGGCCATTTACGGCCCGAAAAACGGCCGAACATAAGCCGTGTGAACATACCCTCATATGTCACAGCTGCCCTCTCTTGCTGTTGTGGGCACCACTGCAAAGCAGCAGTTTTGCAAGAGGAAATGTAGAAGCTGCCGGCTGTCTTTTTTTTTTTTTTTTTTATTCATTTTCCAGACGTTGTCCCTGGCGGTTTTTACCTTTTCAGCATGGATGTAGAATGTTAAACTTTGTGCAGTTCTGCAAAGGCCATAAAATGAGGTTAATCCCTTTAGAGACGAGGGGGGCAGGGAGAGAGTGGCTCACCAGTGCGGGGCTGGGTGTAGTGGCAAGGGATGAATGTACAAGTAGTACATCACAACACAGTCTTTCCAGGGTGTGGCAAGTAGGAGAGTAGATCCAGTGACTGGGCCGACGGTGGCTTCTTCACACTCGCATGTGTTTTATATTCCTTTCCTGACGCTTCTAATTTTCACTGAATATGTAAAGACCCTTTGATGTGAGTCAGTGTTTTATTTATAGCAGAGGAAGGGCAGATGTATGATGTCAGACCCCGCTTACAATATTTATAAGTGGAGTATTGTGTACATACCGGCTTTTGTGGGTCATAAAACATGCTTCAATTTGATGTCCTGTATACAGAAACTTTTTTAATAAAATTGAAATGTGCGCTGCGCCCCTCCCTCGGTCGGCCGGATCTCCCCACAGTTTACTCTCACTTTCTGTCTAATAAAATATAGCGTGGTGTCTCGCACAGATCGTGATTAAGCTGTTTCCAATTTGCAATGAAGGAATGTGCCTTGGGTTTTTCTAGCACCAGAACATCTATTGACGGTTCACATTTGTTAAACCTGCAACTAAGAGGCAACTGCGTCCATGTAATGAAGTTCTGATTTGAAAAGCCTTTTTTCAGTAGGTGCGGATTTTATCATCTAAATATATTGTCTGTCTTTTGTTATATGGTATCTGTTTATGTCCTGTGCATGGCAAAGATATAAGCAAAAAACCATACAGACCAATCTATTCCTTCATCACAAAATTTCGGCTTATCGTAGATGGAAAATTGACAGCGTTAGCAGGCTGGAGTGGGGGGTGGGCTCACATGGTTCATTGATGTATCTCTCATAATACTAGAGATCTTACTGGATGGCGTCCCAAAGTGCCATCGTTTATGCCTGCCCTCTCTTTTGGGACTCAAAGCTATTCATCAGAACTGGGATGGGTCACAGATCACACTTCTGTAGAGTTTTGCTTCAGTGTAACTGGCAGGGGGTGCAGTATCCCTTCCCTAAACAATTAGATCTTAGGATATATACATTTAGACAGTGAGGTTAAAACCCCATCCAAAAATGGCATGCGGTTTTTTTACTTAAAAAAAAAAAAAAAATCTAACCACAGCGAAAAAATGTATTAATAGCTGCAGTAAAAAAAACATGCGTTTTTTTTTAATAGGTTTTATTTTTTTAAATGCAGTTTTAACTGCACCTCGACCGCAACGTCTGAATATACGCTTAGGGTCAGTTCACACGTAAATACTGAGTGGGGGAAAACGCTCAGAAATCTGCCTGCGGTGTGGAATTTTATTCTGCAGCTTGTCAATTGTATTTGCGTAAACGCTGCTTATTTGTTGCGGGTTTTCCCCGTTTAAGTCAATGGGAGGTAAATCCCAAAATTCTGTGTTCCTCCATCTAGCGTGGTCGCATGGGATAAAACATCATCCCAGGAGGATGGCCAGGGTGACGTCAGAAGGCCGGCCTCCTGGGATGACGCTTCATCCCGTGTGACCGTCGCTGCAGTGGTTTCCTAAGCGCTGCAATTTTCCGCAGCAGGCATTCCTGGCGAAAAACTGCACCACAGTCTGGTGCATTTTTTCTTTTTGCCCGGAATTCCCTGCGGCGCACAGGGGGAAGTCCGACTTGGAAAGGCAGTGTCTGTTGTACATACAAGTTCAGATCCTCTATATTACGCAGAGCCGAACCTGGTGACTGGTTTACTTTAGATCTTGAGACTTCGCTATTGAGCTGAAATAATTGCTCATTTTGTAATATTGAATTTTACTTTGGGCCTTATTCACACGGAACAATTTTGGTGCAGTTTTTGAAGCCACAAAGGAACAAAAGAGGTGAAGTAGCATCTTTCCTATATACCAGAGATCAGCAACCTTCGGCACTCCAGCTGTTGTGAAAATACAACTCCCAGCATGCCCTGACAGCCAACGGCTGGGAATTGTAGTTTCATAACCGCTGCAGAGCTGAAGGTTTCTGACCCTGGCTATATACTATACCTATATATTTACAATCCACTCCTGATTGTGGCTTCAAAAACTGCCGTGTGTGAATAATGCCTTAAACCATGAGCAGACAGGCTGTCCTCTGCAGGTTTGATAGTCAGCAGGTGGTGTTCTGCTGTACTGCATATTGTACCTCCAGTCAGTCCTTCTTGATGCACAGTTAAGTTCCCAGCTCCAGCCTGTGCCGCTGACACTATGTTGCTTATGTGTGTGTAAATATGAAATTATTTCTGAATATAAAATAGGGGTGGATTCTTTTTTTCTCAATGTCGTCCTAGCTTCTTTTTTTACCAAGTAAGGACATGTCAGTGTTCTCAGGGCCTCTCCCTTTTGTGGGATAGGTAGCGTAACTTGTTCTCGTCTGCTCACATGTAGCCCTGTGCACACTTATCTCACACCTCTCAAAGCAGATCTGTATCACATCTACCTCACACACATTCTAGTGCAGAGGACAGATGTACAACTTGTATGTGGTATATGGGAATCCTAAAGCGATCACTGTGCTGCCAAACATTCCTGCTGCCTCTCACATAGTGGTAGGCTTTACGGTAAAATAGCCATTCACTAATATACCGGTATTATTGAATAATCGCTCCTGTAAGCTGAAGGACTGCTCTAATAACCCTGCAGGCGAAGTTTAGATTCCCAGTGGCTTCCTTACAGGTTAGCACACTACATAACACACTCTTGTTGACTGATTCCCAGGGAAACCATAGATCTGCGGTCTGCCATGCTTTAAAGGGTAACTAAACTTTCAACAAACTTATGACATGTCAGAAGTTTTGATCAGTGGGGGTCCGAGCACTGAGACCCCCACAGATCGCTAAAACTAAGTGGCAGAAGCACTTGGGTGAGCGCTGAGCTGCTTAATTTCTGATCGGCTTTTTACGGAAAGCCGATGTAACGATTTATGGATTCAATAGAAAGTCTATGGGCCTGCCTGTACACTTACATCGGCTTTCCGAAAAGTCGTTCAGAAACTAAGCGGCTCAGCGCTCACCCGAGCGCTTCTGCTGCTTCAATTTAGTGATCGGTGGGGGGTTTCAGTGCTTGAACCCCCACCGATTTAAAACTTCTGACATGTCAGAAGTTTGTTAAAAGTTAAATTACCCTCTAAAACCCCTATATCCTATCTCCCAGTTGTCTGTTTTTGAAGGGACCGTTCTTAATCTTTGTCCTAATCTATCCCTAATTGATATATCTTCGTTAATAGATTTATTATATTGCTATAGAAATTCAGTCTGGTTTCTAACTGCACGTTGGCCCCCACCTTCTATAATGTCATGATTTATTTGCTATTGTTTCTCATATGTTTATATGGTTTGAAAATATAAAGTAAAATTACATTAAAGCCCCACTGTTGCCTACAAGATGCCCATAACCTTTGCGCACCAATTAGGCCATCCTCATGTTGGAGCACGCCTCCGCATTAAAGACTCCTTATTGGGCTCTCCCCAGGATATATTGCACGCCCATCCAATTTATCAAAATGTTGGCTCGAGCTACAGCTGTCGTCCTTAGGAATACTTTTAGTTGCACAACTGCAGGAGTCACTTGCTGGAAAACTAGAAAGTCATATTGAAAAAAGTCTCCATGTAACCACTGCCTTTTTTGAAGGGACCACAGCGCTCGTACGAGCGCTGCTTCCCCTTTGTTTGTTCTTACTCACTGAATCTTCGACACACATTTAGCAGCGATTCGCAGGTTACATAGTTAGTACGGCTGAAAAGACACATGTCCATCAAGTTCAACCAAGGGAAGGGAAAAGGGAAGGAAAAATTTCTACACATAGGAGCTAATATTTTTTTGTTCTAGGAAATTATCTAACCCTTTTTTAAAGCCATCTACTGTCCCTGCTGTGACGGCTCCTGCGGTAGGCTATTCCATAGATTCACAGTTCTCACTGTAAAGAAGGCTTGTCGCCCCTGAAGCTTGAACCTTTTTTTTCTCCAGACGGAGGGAGTGCCCCCTTGTTTTTTGAGGGGGTTTTACAAGGAACAGGATTTCACCATATTTTTTTGTATGTACCATTAATATATTTATATAAGTTAATCATGTCCCCCCTTAGTCGTCTTTTTTCAAGGCTAAATAGGTTTAAGGCTATGTTCACACGGGGTATTTTACCGAGTTTTTTGACGCGGAAACCGCGTCGCAAAACTCGGCAGAAACGGCCCGAGAACGCCTCCCATTGATTTCAATGGGAGGCGTCGGCGTCTTTTTCCCGCGAGCAGTAAAACTGCCTCGCGGGAAAAAGAAAGCGACATGCCCGATCTTCGGGCGCTTCCGCCTCCGACCTCCCATTGACTTCAATGGGAGGCAGGAGAAAGCGTATTTCTCGCTGTTTTATGCCTGCGGCGCTCAATGGCCGCCGGCGAAAAACGGCGCGATAATTGCCGCAAAATCGGCGTGCAGGGAGAGGAATATCTGCCTCAAAGTTCCAAACGGAATTTTGAGGCAGATATTCCTCCCCCAAAATACTCCGTGTGAACATAGCCTAATTCTTTCAATCTTTCCTCATAACTTAAATTCTCCATGCCCCTAATTAGCTTCGTTGCTCTTCTTTGTATTTTTTCCAACTCCAGGGCATCCTTTCTATGAACTGGAGCCCAGAACTGGACTGCATATTCTAGATGAGGCCTCACTAATGCTTTGTAAAGTGGTAATATTACATCCCTTTCCCGCGAGTCCATGCCTCTTTTAATACACGACAATATCCTGCTGGCCTTTGAAGCAGCTGATTGACACTGCATGCTGTTATTGAGTTGCTGATTTACAAGTACACCCAGATCCTTCTCAACAAGTGACTCCCCCAGTGTAGCTCCCCCTAGGACATATGATGCATGCAGGTTGTTGGTACCCAGATGCATAACTTTACATTTATCTACATTAAACTTCATCTGCCAAGTGGACGCCCAAACACTTAGTTTGTTTAAATCTGCCTGTAATTCATGAACATCTTCCATAGTCTGAACTATATTACATAGCTTGGTGTCATCCGCAAAAATAGATATAGTGCTATTAATCCCATCCTCTATATCATTAATAAATAAGTTGAATAATAGTGGTCCCAGCACTGAACCCTGGGGTACACCACTTATAACTGGGGACCATTCAGAGTAGGAATCATTGACCACAACTCTCTGGATACAGTCCTTGAGCCAATTCTCAATCCAATTACAAACTATATTTTCGAAACCTATAGTCCTTAATTTACCCATTAGGCGTCTATGGGGGACAGTGTCAAAAGCCTTTGCAAAGTCCAAAAACACTAAATCCACAGCGGCCCCTCTGTCTAGACTTCTGCTCACCTCTTCATAAAAACAGATTAGGTTAGTTTGACAACTTCTGTCCTTAGTAAAACCGTTCTGGCTGTCACTTATAATGCTATTTATTGTCACACAATCCTGTATATAGTCCCTCAATAGCCCCTCAAACATTTTCCCCACGATGGATGTTAAGCTTACTGGTCTATAATTACCCGGGGAAGACCTAGAGCCCTTTTTGAAAATGGGCACCACATTTGCGCTGCGCCAGTCCCTTGGCACTATACCAGTCACTAGAGATTCTCTGAATATTATGAAAAGGGGGACAGAAATAAATGAATTAAGCTCTTTAAGAATTCTAGGGTGTAACCCATCTGGTCCCGGGGCCTTGTGCACATTTATTTTATTTAATTTAGCTTGGACCATATCTACATTCATCCAATTCAGTATATTAACAGCACTGGCACCGGCTACATCAGCTGCTCCTTCTTCTGTTGTATATACAGAGCGGAAGAACCCATTTAGTAACTCTGCCTTCTCTTGATCCCCTGTGACCAACTCCCCATTACCATTATCTAGGGGTCCTACATGTTCAGACCTTGGCTTTTTAGCATTTATATACTTGAAGAATTTTTTGGGATTTGTTTTACTATCCTTGGCCACCTGCCTTTCATTTTGTATTTTTGCTAATTTTATTAGATTTTTACAGATTTTATTAAGCTCTTTATATTTTACAAAGGCTACAGCTGTACCCTCAGATTTGTATTTTTTAAATGCCCTTTTTTTGTCATGTATTGCCCCTTTCACAGAAGGTGTAAGCCATGTGGGGTTTAATTTGAGTCGTTTATACTTGTTACCTATAGGAATAAATTTTGCACTATAATAACTCAAAGTAGATTTGAAAATCTCCCATTTATCATTTGTTCCATTATTTGACATTAGTTCTTCCCAGTCCATATCCTGAATTGCAGCCCTCATCCTGGGGAAATTGGCTTTCTTAAAATTAAATGTTTTTGCCCTCCCAGCCTGCCTCCCAGGTATTGCAGCCTTTTCTCCCATTCACTTCAATGTTCTCACAGTGCAGATTTGATGAATGTTTTGCATGTATTTTTTTTATTTATTTTTTTTAAGCCAAAATCAGAATTGGATCCAGGAGATGAGTCCCTTTTTGGCCTGGTTTTTGCTTAAGGGTACACTACCGTTCAAAAGTTTAGGGTCACTTAGAAATTGCCTTATTTTTGAAAGAAAGGCACCGTTTTTTTCAATGAAGATAACATTAAATGAATCCGAAATACACTATCCATTGTTAATGTGCTAAATGACTATTCTAGCTGCAAATGTCTGGTTTTTAATGCAATATCTACATAGGTGTATAGAGGCCCATTTCCAGCAACCATCACTCCAGTGTTCTAATGGTACATTGTGTTTGCTAACTGTGTTAGAAGGCTAATGGATGATTAGAAAACAGTTGAAAACCCTTGTGCAATTATGTTAGCACCGCTGTAAACAGTTTTGCTGTTTAGAGGAGCTATAAAACTGACCTTCCTTTGAGCTAGTTGAGAATCTGCAGCATTACATTTGTGGGTTCAATTAAACTCTCACAATGGCTAGAAAGAGAGAGCTTTCATGTGAAACTCGACAGTCTATTCTTGTTCTTAGAAATGAAGGCTATTCCATGCGAGAAATTGCCAAGAAACTGAAGATTTCCTACAACGGTGTGTACTACTCCCTTCAGAGGACAGCACACACAGGCTCTAACCAGAGTAGAAAGAGAAGTGGGAGGCCACGCTGCACAACTGAGCAACAAGACAAGTACATTAGAGTCTCTAGTTTGAGAAATAGACGCCTCACAGGTCCTCAACTGGCAGCTCCATTAAATAGTACCCGCAAAATGCCAGTGTCAACAGTGAAGAGGCGACTCTGGGATGCTGGCCTTCAGGGCAGAGTGGCAAAGAAAAAGCCATATCTGAGACTGGCTAATAAAAGGAAAAGATTAATATGGGCAAAAGCACACAGACATTGGACAGAGGAAGATTGGAAAAAAGTGTTATGGACAGACGAATCGAAGTTTGAGGTGTTTGGATCACACAGAAGAACATTTGTGAGACGCAGAACAGCTGAAAAGATGCTGGAAGAGTGTCTGACGCCATCTGTCAAGCATGGTGGAGGTAATGTGATGGTCTGGGGTTGCTTTGGTGCTGGTAAAGTGGGAGATTTGTAAAAGGGATTTTGAATAAGGAAGGCTATCACTCCATTTTGCAACACCATGCCGTACCCTGTGGACAGCGCTTGATTGGAGGCGAAGCCAATTTCATCCTACAACAGGACAATGACCCAAAGCACACCTCCAAATTATGCAAGAACTATTTAGGGAAGAAGCCGGCAGCTGGTATTCTATCTGTAATGGAGTGGCCAGCGCAGTCACCAGATCTCAACCCCATAGAGCTGTGGTGGGAGCAGCTTGACCGTACGGTACGCAAGAAGTGCCCATCAAGCCAATCCAACTTGTGGGAGGGGCTTCTGGAAGCATGGGGTGACATTTCTCCCGATTACCTCAGCAAATTAACAGCTAGAATGCCAAAAGTCTGCAATGCTGGAATTGCTGCAAATGGAGCATTCCAAGACCAAAGTCTGAAGGAGAAAATTATTATTTATTTGTTTATGAAGTCTGTAAATAACCCAACATCCTGTGTAGGCAATTGAGTTTGCATGACTTGCCATCACATTAAGTTCTCTGTCCTAACTTGTGCCTTAATTGGGACATGTACTTTTTTTCCCCAGTGTTAATTTTGGGAAGTTGGAATGTGTAATAAAAGCAGGATTGTGCCAGCGTGGAGTAAAGGAGCTTTGTGTGCACTTGGCGGCTTTCAGTACAGTCCAATTAGTCTGATTTGGGGGAGTGGGATGTCTTACAGGCCGCGCACCTCCCCCTGTTCTGTGTTCTGCATCACATCTCATGGAGTAATAGAAAGTGACTGCAGTTAATGTGCCAGAAGCAGTGTGCATTATAAAAAGTGTTTTCACGTGAGTTTACCTTCCGACCTGCCGGCTGTCGTCACATGTTGTGCATGGAGTCTAAACTCAAACGGTGCAGACTTTATTGTTCAGGTTTGTGTTTTGGAGCTTCCCGCAGGTCTGGACCTGCAGAGATTTCAGTCTGTGGATGTGTCCTCATGTGGAACAGGCTTGTTTGGCTGGGCGAGGGATCTGCACCCAGGGCTGGTTGTCGGGTGTAACAGTCTGGAGCCAGTTGAGATGGTGATGCAAACACTGGCACTAAAGCGCTGCTCTGTTTACAGACTATCTAGGATATTCAGGAGCACTGTGTGCAGGGCACTTTTGCAATGCAAATCACATAGGTGGCCTCGTACAATTATATTCTATTGGCTAGGGAGATGTGCGGCCTTTCTCTTGTCCTTTAGTAATCATGCAAATCCACAACCCCCCCCCCCCATCCTGCCTCATAGGGGGCTGCGTGCGATCCGGAAGTCAGAGCTTCCTTACTTTAAGTCTCAGATAAACACACTGATAGCTTTCAAGGGCCCCTGTCAGCAGCATGTTGCTTGCCAATTTTTTTTTTTTTAATCATCCACATCATCTGAGCATTCTTACTATGTGCACAGTTTTATTTTTGCATCTTTTATCTCTGCGGATAATAACCATACGTGCCAGGCATTTGTCACTTACTTCGCATTCAACTGCATGTTGCGCTGTATTTTTCTTTTATTTTCTGCAAATCTGGCCTGGCAAGCAGTTATTCATTCAGGTTCTGTTTTATGATGTCATGAATATGACTCCTGAATGTTAATTCTGCCTTGTCACAAAGATATTTTTTTTTATTCAGATATCTGAAAAAGTTGCCCTATTGGTTGTCGACCAGATTTCCCAAAGATATAATGCAAAGGCTGACGACCTAGAGCATTTTCCACTCGTCATAAAATTCCTGTGTGATTTTATCATTTCTAATCGTTACTGAGTGGCAACTATTTTTAGCGATTTTTCTTCTGTCTCGTCAGTGCATTTTTTTTTTTTTTTTTTTTTTTTTGTCGTCGCTCCCCCCCACAATTGGGATTTTTAAGCGTTAGGGGAGGGATTCACTTCAAGGAGTGGAAAGGTTACATGTAAGGCCCCCTGCACACGACTAGCTTTTATCCGTGAATACAGATCAGCTAATTATGGATGAAATTGCGCACTTATTTATTTCTATAAACCGTGGACATATTTCTGTATTTTTACAGATGTGTATCTGGGCCGTAGAAATGATCAGCAAAATAAAGAATTTCCTATTCTAGTCTGTAGCCACGGCATGGACTTGCCCGTAGAAGTCTGATTATGCTGCCACCCAGTATGAGGGCCCATGCACACGACCGTAAAAAATCTCCGTAATTGCGGATCACAATTACGGACCTGCCCCGTTCTATTGGCCGCGGACACCTTTCCGTACCGCTGCGGATAGGTGTCCGTGCCAGGAATTATGGAGCATGTTCTACTTTTCGACTTTTACGGGCCGTGCTCCCATACTATATATGCGAGCACGGCACAAATGCGGGTGTCGGCTGGTCGTGCCTGTGATTACGGGCACGGTCGTGTGCATGAGGCCTTACACCTTTTATTTCTAGAGTTGTCTTCCTACTATAATGGTCTTCTAAATATCAGACCGGTACGTGAGGACTGTAATATAAAGAGCTGCACCTGTCATGTACCTCCAGCATGGTTCTCTACAAAGTTCTCGTGGTCTGAGCTGTACACATGAAAGGTCTGACCGGAAGGCGTCTCGGCAGCTTTGTAAGGGAGCGGAGAGCAGCCTCAGCCATGTTTGGTCTGCAAGTGACTCCTGTTTCCTCCAGATACTGCCCTCCTTGCTCACATTTCCTGGAGCAGCTGCTTAATAGGATTTGTACAGTAGGATCAAGCTGTGGGAATTCTCCTCATTCTTTATCCTTATTTGGCATTTGCAAACTTATGAATTTTAGGATGAGGAAATTCTTTCTCACACTGCCCCCCGTCCCGGCTGTCCCCCCTCCCTCCGTATTACTCTCACACACGTGTGTGATACTGCGCATCACTCATTCCTCTTTCAGCATTTGCAGGTAAGTAGCTTCATCGATTTACCTGCAAACGCCGATGCTGCTGCAGAATCATCTGTAGCCTCTGGTGCCGACACGATGCAGGACCTGTGAGTGACGTCACAGATCTGCACTGCCAGAAGCTGGGAGTTGTGAAGAGAAGTGGATGACACTTCTATACACAACGCCCAGCTAGTAAAAGTAGTAAACACGCCCGATGTACGCACATAATACACGCCCAGTTGTACTTTTACTTTTCAACACGCCCAGTTGTACTTTTGCAAGCCTCATTTGCATAAATACGAAAATGGTCATAACTTGGCCAAAAATGCTCGTTTTTTAAAAATAAAAACGTTACTGTAATCTACATTGCAGCGCCGATCTGCTGCAATAGCAGATAGGGGTTGCAAAATCTGGTGACAGAGCCTCTTTAAATACATACCCACGAACTTTGTAATTTACTTTCCTTCTACCAACCGGTCTCTGCAGGTCACAGGCACTCGTTTACAGTCTAGCATGATGACATTACATCTAGCATCACGGCCATCTGATATGTCATTACTGTGGATTCTAAGCAACGAGCGACAAAATCACCACAAATAACCACAAAGTCTGAGGGGAAAAAAGTTGCGTCACTGAACTGCGCTTTATAGTGTTTTGAGATGTGTAGATGTTCTGGTTTCATGTACAATTAAGGAAGAAAAAAAATGCTTCCCTATGCAAAAACTTACCATCAACGTGGAAATTCAAAGCAGCTCTCCGTTTCACTTCTGACATGGTGATTAGAAGCCGATAATTCACTAGAAGTTAAGACACCCATACCCTGCCTTGTCCTTTCACTCTCCGCTAATATTAATTGGAAGTAAAGTCTGAGAGCTCTTCGATATTTACCAAACCATTTCAGGGTGACAACTTTTAAGATTATCCCGAACTTAGAAAGTGGTAGCTCCTCTTTGGTATATGCCATGTTGTTTTTGAGCCCTAAGGTTGTACCCCACCGATCCTGAAAATGAAGGGGCCTCGGTGCTGATTTAGTGCTGCGCCCACTTCATTAGTTCTCTGGCCACCTGCCCCATTTAAGTGAATGTAGCGAGCAGCAGTTCCTTTCAGAGCCTCTGTTCAGAAAAAACTTAGAAGGGGATGCAGTGCAAAATCAGCTCCGTGGCCCCTTCAGCCTCTGGATTGGTCCCAGAGGTTGGACCCCCACCAACCAAAAAGGGATGGCGTATCCTAGCGATATGCCATCACTTTGCAAGATAGGAATAACCCTTTAAAGAGGCTCCGTCACCACATTATAAGTGCCCTATCTCCTACATAATCTGATCGGCGCTGTAATGTAGATAACAGTGGTTTTTTATTTTGAAAAACGATAATTTTTTAGTAAGTTATGAGCTAGTTTAGATTTATGCTAATTAATTTCTTAATAGACAACTCGGCGCGTTTTCACTTTTTACCAACTGGGCGTTTTGAAGAGAAGTGTATGACCAATCGGCATCATACACTTCTCATTGTTCCAGCCCATTGTTACAGCGTGATTGTGCAGTGAAAGAAGCTGGGCTGGAACAATGAGAAGTGTATGACGCTGATTGGTCACTGTCATACACTTCTCTGTACAACGCCCAGTTGGTAAAAAGTTAAAACATGCCCAGTTGTCTATTAATAAACTAATTAGCATAAATCTAAAATTGCTCATTACTTGCTCAAAAATGATAATTTTTCAAAATAAAAACCACTTATCTACATTACAGCGCCGATCAGATTATGTAGGAGATAGGGCGCTTATAATCTGGTCACCATTGCAAAACACTACAGTCAATGTCTACCCAATGGCTGACAATGGGGAATATTTTATATATATATATATATATATATATATATATCATTTTTGTATTCTTTTTTTTTTTTAAAGGTTCTGTGCATTTCCTTACATATTAGAAGAAAACATGGATTGTGTGGGAACTACGACCCCCCCCCCCCCAATTGCTGGAATGAAGGGGATCTGTACTTTTGGCTTAAAGAGGATCTGTCATTACTTAGGAGACAGGGAATTCATAAACTAATCTAATAGGCCCTATGATGCGAACTACAGTATTTATTTTATTCGGAAACATTTATTTGTAAATTTATGACCATTTTTGTAAATATACTAATCTGACTACACTTACCAAATGGGAGGTTAGGGTCTGTTCACATCAGCGTTGGCTTTCCGTTGAGAGGTTCCGTGGGAGGTTTCCGTCGGGTGAACCCCTCAATTGAAAGCCGAACGGAAACCTTAGCTTCCGTTTGCATCGCCTTTGATATCAATGGTGACAGAAACGTTGCTAATGGTTTTTGTCACCATTCCGGCATGTTTCCGTTTTTTGGACGGAATCCATAGCGGTCGACTTTTTTCGGTTTTTTTCAATCTGGTCGGTGTAATGTTTTCTGTATGACACTGTCCAATCAGCATACAGATTCTCCCCCTTCCCTGCCCAGCATCATGATCATATAGCTTACAGCTTCGACTGTGTTTTCAACTGGTGATACCTCCTGGTTGTTTCACAGCTAGAACTGGTCCACAGTCTGAGATATGGCTATTTAAAGTGATCCCCCTTCCCTCTGTTATCAGTCTCTCTTACTGCGTGAAGCAGCTTCATGCTGATAGGACAGTGTCAGAGGCTGTGAGGGGGTTCCACCTCTGGAGAATCGCTTGTATTGACACCTGTTTGTCAAGTATAGGTTAATTTACATATTTAGAGAAAAGCTCATAACTTTGAGTAATACTTTTTGGGACACAATTTTCACTAGCATCAGCGTGACCGCGCCTATTAGATTAGCTGGGAGGGCATTACTAAACTAGTGACAGATCCTCTTTAGGGGTTGTCACATTAAGCTCACCCACCCCCTGACCATATGCCTGAGAGGTATCCTGCTCAGGGCCTCCTACTATTAGGCAGAGCTTAGTACTCACTGCAAGAGTGTCTCCTGCTCCTGAGGACTCAATGTGATCATTTAAATGGATGCTTTGTAAGGGTATGATCACATGCAGAGTCAAAATACGGAGCTGTTTTCAAGGGAAAACAGCTCTTGATTTTTCAGACGTTTTTTTGAGCAACTCGCGTTTTTTATAGCCGTTTTTGGAGCGGTTTTCAATAGTCTATGAGAAAACGGCTCCAAAAACGTCACTAGAAGTGTCCTGCACTTCTTTTGACAAGCCGTCATTTTACGCGCCGTATTTTGACAGCGACACGTAAAATGACAGCTCGTCGGCACAGAACATTGTAAGACCCAGTGCATGTCACTTCTTGAGACGTAATTGGAGCCGGTTTCCATTGACACCATGGAAAAAACGCTCAAATTACGGCCGTAATGGATGCAGCGAAAAGCGCCTACACATGCCATTACGTCTGAAATTCCGGAGCGGTTTTCTCCTGAAAACCGCTCCGTAATTTCAGCCGTAACGGAGGCTGCCGTGTGAACATACCCTAAGTGCTCATTTAGATGAGTGTAATACTCGTCCATGTGCAGTGCGTCTAACTGACAGCACACGGACCCATTCATTTCAATGGGGCTATTAAGACATGCATGCGTTTTTCACACAGCGAGTGTCTGTTGCATGAAACGCACTTCATGTCCTATTTTGGTGCGTATTTGCGCACCTAGTCGCCCATTGTAGTCAAACATCCGTGTGCTGTCCGTGTTTCACGCATCAGTTACGAAGAAAAAAAAGAACTGCTTGGAAAGAAGTGAAAATGACACGCCACACGCAAAGCACACTGATGCCGATACACAACGCACACGGATGTAAAATGTAGGAAAAACGCTGCGATTGTAGCCTAAATATTTGGATATCTTGTAGTGTTCGCCATCCACCCCCCCCACCCCAGCTTTACCACCACCATGTTTCTTGAGTACATGCTGGACTGTTGGCCTTAGGCCCCCTCCCAGTCTACATACACCCAGTTGTTATACTAGTTTTCCAGGTTTCAGCCGGAAGTTGTTGTAGAGCAGTATGTATAATGCTGGTGCTAAACCAGTTTACGAGAAATCCTTGTGAGAAGAGCTTGTAATTGTTTGCAGGGCGCAGGCGCCATTTATAGGTGGATTTATGCAGAGTGCAATACCATAGTCAGTAGTTGCAATATTTACTGGTGTATCAAATCAGGACAGGAAATTGTGTTGCTATTTCTACATCACAAGTGTGGGGGACCCTGGATGCCGTGCAGATGGCCGGAGTCAGTGACTATCTACACCTGTGGTGTCTAATGTTCAGTGCTCACAGCCCTATGATCCCAGACACAGATGTCTGTATACGCGGTTGCTTTGAAGCTGCATGAATGCAATGTAATAAATAAATACCATATGTAGTGTTTTATGTTTTCTAATGTGTTTGTGATTTAAGCAAACATGTAAAGTGCATTGTTCACCAGCACATTGTAGGTAATATCAGGGCAGTGTTTGTACGTGATGAGTCTGCAAATGTGTGAAAACCACAGAAGCATTATTTGTTAAGCGCCTTAGTTTCTGGTGATTATTATATTCCTGCAATCTGATCTGTTTTTCAGTTTGCAAAAATGTTTTGTCTCCAGTTTGTGCATATGATGGGTGCACTGTAATATTTGACAATACTTTACTTTATTACAGGACTAGAAAATCCCAGAAGTCAGGTAGCCAACGCACCCCAAGTGCTAGTCCACACATGGCGTAAATACTGCGGGTTTTCCACAATTTATATTGTCGTGGAAAATCTGCAGCATAATACAGTAGTAGAGTGTGTGTGTGTTAAGCTGCAGCATGTCAATTGTGGTTGTAGAATCGCCAGCATTTTGTTGCGGGTTTTCCCCATTAAATTTAATGGGGATCTAAAACCCGCAACAAACAGTTAAGTGTTGTTACTTCTGCGGTGGAATCGCAGCGATTACGCAGCAGAAATCGCAACTTAGAAGAAAAAAAATACCTTCTATTTACCTCTGACGTTCTGCAGGTTGGCCCCATGGGATGACGTTCCATCCCATGTGACTGCTGCAGCCAATCGCAGGCTGTAGCGGCGGTCACATGGGCTGAAGCATCATCCTAGGAGGCTGGCCTGCCAGCAGGCCAGCTAATACTGCAGTTTTCCGCAGTGGACTTTCCAAGCTAAAAACTGCACCACAATTTAGTGCGGTTTTTCTCCCGGAGTTTCCTGCAGATACGCTGTGTACCTTTTTACGCAGCGTATCCGCCCTGTGTGAACATACGCTTAAAGTGTTTTTGTTTGTTTTTAGCCACCTTTTTGCCTGGACAAGAGAAAAATCCAACTGACTGATGGAGAAACCTTTTATCGTGCCGTACACACTAGGCTTTATGCACATGACCATGTTCTTCAGTTGCTATCCCAATTTATGTGCATATACTGTAGCACACTGACCCATTCATTGCTATGGGGCTATGCACACATCAGTGTTTTTTTGCTTATCTGTTCCATTCTGCAAATTATAGAACAGGTCTTATTCCTGTTCATTTTGCAGACCCGTGCCGCCATTCAAGTCTATGGGTCCGCAAAAATAACAGTACACGGAAGCAATCTGTGTGCTGTCCACGTTTTTGCGGATATGTTGCTAGGAAATGCCTGGGAAATCTGAACACGTGACCTTCATATCCGATCACAGGCAGCGAAATGCAGATGACACCTGAAAACACTGTCGTAATACACGGACATAGAGGCTGGTTATGGGAGCAACTCTGAGGCACTAAGCCCCATGCACACTTAAGTGTTTTTGCTGGTGAATTGTGATCCCATTCATTTCTATGGGCCCATGCACACGACCGTAGTTTCCATGGTCCGTGCATTGCCCAGGAGCCTGGACCGCAAAAAGATAGGACATGTCTTATTACGGCCGTGTCTTGCGGTCCATGCTCATAGTAATGAATGCATGCGGCCATGTGCACAGGCCGAGCCAAAAATCATGGCCGTGCACACCACTAGTGTCGTGTGCATGAGGCCTTGGGGTTCCAAATACGGACATTACCATCAGTAGTTTGCAGCCTGATCAACGTCGTGTGCACGAGGCCTTCGATAGCGGTCAGCCGAAAACTTGTTTGGACCCCCCAATGTTCACATTTAATCTTGCGTCGACCAATGATGGATGTTTATTGCTGTAGAGAGATGGAAATAACTTGCTGCCAGACACCACTGACCACTCCTCTCCCCAGGAACTAAGGATGTGGCTTCTCATAATTGAACATGGATGATTCTTGGATTATAGATACTAATATGCGCCTCTCCACAGTGCCCTTTTGGTTTCTCTTCCAGCTTCAGAAGGGAGCGGGTGGGCAGACGCTCATGAGTGACATGACTAGATGGGCCGCCCTCTCCTTACACTTAAACAGTGGTGACGTCTAATTACGGGGGTCAGTATCCTGTAGGGAGTGTCTCAAACTACCGCTTCCCACATATTCCACTGCGGGGAAGTCGTAGTCTTAAATCCTCTGCGGCTTCAGTTGCCATGACTACTGCAATCCTATTGAGAGGACGATTCCTGGGATGGAAATAGCTATCGTATGCAAAGTGACTGTCCCACCAGACAATTGCTTTAACTTGATTTTGTCATAGTAGCTTCCGAGATTAACAACATTTTAGACTTTAAATAGTTTAATCCCTAATCCCATCAGATTAGTGATAACGAGGATGTAACGATATGATTTGTCTACATTACCTTTTACACTGGACCATTATTGGGCAAACGAGCGTTCATCATGGTCTGCAACACATCCCCCATGTGTAAACAGGGACATGTGCTGTCGACATGATAGAAATGCATAAAAAGGAGTGGTGATAGTAATGATCGCTCATTACCATACATAGCTCCTTGCGCTGATATCGTTGATCGGCGCTCGTTTACACACCCCACGTTGGTCTGTGTAAGGGTATGTTCACACGGCCTATTTTCAGACGTAAATCGTGCATTTTACGCCTTGAATTACGCCTGAAAAGACGGCCCCATTACGCCTGCAAACATCTGCCCATTGCTTGCAATGGGTTTTACGATGTTCTGTTCAGACGAGGTGTAATTTTACGCGTCGCTGTCAAGACGGCGCGTAAAAAGACGCCCGCGTCAAAGTGCATGTCGCTTCTCTGGAAGTTTTTGGAGCCATTTTTCATTGACTCCCCAATTACGTCCGTAATGGACGCCGCGTAAAACGTGTGCACGTGCAAAAACGTCTAAAATTACGCAGCTGTTTTCAGGCGAAAACAGCTCCGTAATTTTAGACGTAATTTGTTAAGACGTGTGAACATACCCTAAGAGGACCCTTAAAACCTGCCGCACGTGAATCCACTTTGTTACAGAAATTTCTGCGACTCAAAATCTGTTCCATTTATCTGAATGGAACCTGCAGAAATCCTACACCTGCTGCAGAAACCACTATATCCAGATGAACGGAACTGATTTTCAGTTGCAGAAATTTCTCCAGCAAAATATGCCGCACCTGAATCCACCATTAGGCTGGGCTCACAAAATGCATTTTGTATTTGTTGTTTTTTTTTTTTTGCTGCAATTCGTAAAATTTTGACTGAAACCGGCCTTATGGTGCAGGCGATTTTTGCTGCCAGGATCAGCTGGTGGTGGGACTACCCTTTAAATTGGCAAATGGCAAATTGAGGTTTTGGACCTTGTCAAGATAATCCACTGCTTGATAAACCGAGTGAACAATTGACCTGGCTCTTAGTAAATGATGGATATTCTTGCTTTTATTGGAGTTTCTGCAGCCCTGTCCTGTGACACCCCTCACCCCCGGTTCTCCTTCTTAATGTTTGTCTAAAGCATTCCTCGGATGTCACATACAGGACCAGTTTAGCATACACATGACGTGATGTGCATTACCGTTTACATTTTTAAGAGCTAAGTATACATTTGATGCATAGTTTCCATCTGTTCTTAGTAATCCCTCATGTTTCTCTAATGCAAAAATCGACCTTGTTTTCTGTCTAGAATGGAATTCACAAGTGTCCCGGCAAGAAAATATTTGTCAGTGTTTCAAAGTTTGCTAACCGTGAGCGCGTTACAGCGGAAATGCTCAGCGGCAGGAAATATTTGTCTGCTGGGCCGGGGAGAGGCTCTTATGTATGTCCTGCAAATAGTGGTTCATATCAACACCTCTTCAGTAGTCTGCAGACCAGAGACATTGCAGCCACTTCCCATTGGGGGGGGGGGGGGTTAAACATATATACATGGGAGACTGTATATTACATCTGTGAATCTGGGGGCCACTGAATACATTTTGTGGCGTATCGTTGTCCCCACACATTCCTGGCCTTCCTGTCCAGTGTGTGTAACATTCCTTATGTCGCTGAAGGCCTCAGCTTGATTATGTCTTGATCCGTGTTTTTGGATGCTGTCCCAGCCAGGAAGCACTACATCATTCTCAGGGAAAACTTGTTTCTGCTCCTGTCTTCTAGTTTTTCCAAAAACAGCCATAGTAGACAGTCCCATGGTGGCCATCGTCCTCGTGGAGCTAACTTGACCTGCGTGAACCCACAAATATCCTGCCTTGCCTCTACCTTCCCGAATGATAAGGTGTTTGCTGAATTAGGGATGAAGCAGGACTTTATATATGACGGGAGCGTGCACTTCCTGCCCCACCTTTCTGCTCTCGGTTTTATTTGCTGGTTGCACATAGACGTGATATTAGTTTCTCTCGTAAAAGCTTCGATTGCAGTTTTGAAGTGCAAAAGAGCATGCATTTTTCATGCTGCCTGTACTTTTCTGCGTTTTCCTATTGATACACATGACTATGGAATATTATGTCCATGTCCTTTGTCCCTGACCCCCCCCCCCCCTCCCCATCTAAATGCAACTGCTTGTCCAGCAGAAGAGCACACAGATCAGTAATGGCTTTGAATTTACAAGCAGGAGCTTTGATGCCACATTCATGGGACTCTTTCTCCCACCCCCCTCCTTGTTCAGATGAACGACTGATTTCACGACTTGCCTGTGCCACATTCCTCCGGGCTGAGCTAATGCCAGCCACACTGGTTCGCCTGAGGCAGGAAGGGTGGGGAACAGCTGGCCTCATCCATTTATTCAATGCCTCTCCTCTCTCTCCTTACCTGATGCTGGGTAACTCACACCGTGCCACCAGAAAAGGATTGTGCGGTGGGGGTGTCGGCTATGTGGTTTGACTCCCTTTATAAGTTCCTTGGTATATACCAAAACCACAGCATGCTTTTCTGCAATTGCTGGCATTCTCTGTGCCTTAGTTTCTGGCATATCTGTTGGACATAAAATAGGCTTGGGTGAGTTGGGCTCATGTGCTGTTCGTTTAAATAACGGACAGCACACTGACCAATTCAATGGGGCTATTCACACATCCATGTTTTTCCACGGCGCGGGTGTCTGTTGCATGAAATTTACAGCATGTCCTGTTCCAACACACCGCCCGTTGAAGTCCATGGGTGCAGGAAAACTGACAGCACACGGACGTCCGTGCGCTGTCCGTGTTTGATGCATGTTGCTACAGAAATGCAAAGACAAAGTAAAATCAGGACGTTTTTGTAAGTATTTGGAAATGCTCATTGCAATTCTATAATACTACTTTGCACTAGTTGTCCTGGATGAAATAAACATGGCCGCTTTCTTCCAGAAACCGCGAACGCCTGTCCATGGGTTGTTTCTAGTATTGCTGCTCCGCTCCATTGAAGTGAACGGTGGCTGAAGTGCAATACCCCATACAACTCCCCTCTTATATCCCCACATCACTAGGACACATTGGACATTCATTCAGATTTTTTTCTGACTCATCCTAGGATTTTCCTTCAGAACAATGAGGCAGCTCCCCAAGGGCATGATAAACTTTACAGCGCTGTAGTGACTGGTGTAAATCCTCTTCAGGCCGCACGTACCGTAACCAAGTGATGCAACTGGCACAATAACACTTTCCTTGTCTCTGACCTACGTGCTGGGGTTATACGTGGCGTGGTTTATATAGGATTCCTTGTTTATATATGGGAGTGGACGCTGGCTAACTGGGCACAGTTTACAAGAAGATACATTATTGGACATGTGTTTTGTGCTGTCCAAATCACGGCATTAGTATTTCATTTTTTTTCTAGTCCTTTTTGTAGTGTTTCTTTACATTTTTAAAGGGCTCTTCCATGATGTCCCAATAGTTTGCAGCTGCAATTTTCTGTTAGCAATACCTATAAAATTGTTAATTCTGATCGATTTCCAGAACTACAGACAAGACTGACGTACAAGCAGAGATTTGGGCTCGCTTGAGTACGCATGTTTTCAATAGGCAGGAGAGGATAAGTGTCTGTCAGGCAGATTGTTTCATATGTCTGGAGACGTTGGGCTGTCCCCATACACTTTTGATTGACCTTGTATGCTAAGCTTTATTTCCAGGTAATTTATTTTATGGGGTGTCGGGTGCCTTTTTAACAGCACTTTTTGCGTATAATCTTATAAATAATGTCAAATGCTGAGCAGACCCTTTAAATTTCTGTTCACAGGCTTGTTTATAAGACAGCCTTGTTTTCGCCTCTTGTTTTTGTAGTCTGTGTTGACGTTAATGCAATGCAGCAGACCTCCTCCTCTAGCACAGAGGGTCCTACAAGCCAAACAAGGGAACATATTAGGTGTGGCAGGCGATGAGCATAGGGCAAGTCGTTGCATAGAGAGTACAGGGTGTGTACATAGGGGGAAGTGCCCGTATCTGTAGCTGGATCACATTCCAAGCACCTCACCTGCCCCCTTCTCAAGGACGCCCCTATCCTTCTGAAACTATGACCTGGAAGGTGCAAGAATGTCAGGAATTATAGTATTTGCGTAGTTTTGCTGGGCAGGTCTCCCAGTTTAAGGGACAGGGTGTTGTAAAGGAACAATGGAAATTTTTGATCTGCAGGTGAAAGAATTTGCCAGCGTAGTATGAGTAAGTCAGTGCTATAACAGGTGCTGCAACCAATGATGTCCTCACCCGCGCCATATTGATGCAATAACTGGGTGTGCCTGCGCAGTCCCTCTTCTCTTCTACAACACCCTCTCACGGCTGGCCTGTTGTGTAGAGACTTTGTAATTAAAAAGGTATTCGCACCTCCCTAATCCTACCATTGCAGCAACGTGAAACCTGAAAATGAGTTAGTGCCACCTCATAATGAATTCATAATCGCGCTACATGAATAATTAACCGCACCCTACGACCAAACTAGTGAGTGACGGCACCCTGGGCAAGAAATAATATCAAAGGAATGAAGTCGGGCAAATGCCAGTTTCTGCATGGATAGCGGGCATACAGGGGTTAAACTAAATGCATTGTATTTACAGAAGATAATTGTGCGCCTATTTCAGGAGATGTGACTCAGTCCTGGTGTGTGTGGGGGAGAGGGGGCCCCAGGAAATGACCCAGATATGTTTTTTTCTTTTTCTTACTAGAGGTCTTTTGGCTGGCACCCGATTCCGCTTCTGAAATAGTGGATACACCCCCTGGCTCTGCCCAGTTGGCATATCTTGGGTGGTACCATGTCATGAGACCTTCATTCGATGTCACGCATGGATTCAGAGGCCTTTCTGCTCCTTTTTTTTTTTTTTTGCATCGTATTGTGAATCATTCATTCTGCAGGCTGGGGATCTAGTGTAATAATTTACTCAGCAGTTCACTATGTGACATTCCTTAACCATGTCCTCTGTGAAACATTTATGGCACATCGTAAAGGCAGAGTCTGCCACCTTGTGCCGAATGTCAAAGGGACCCACCCAATTGTTTTTTCTAAAAATGCTTTTCAATAAAACCTTCAACCTAGATCTATGCATAATTCTTAGGATCTAAATAAAGTATTTTGGTCACAAAACTATCTGTCCTAACCAATAGATATGTGTTTAGCGGGATGTTTATTTGTTTTATGTATCCAGCGTGTCTGCAGATTGCGGTGTGAACACGTCGTCAGCGCTGAAACCAAATGTATCCCAGAAAACAAATTCAATCACAATTGACCAAGAATTGGAACAGAGAAATTATTCGGATTGTAACAAAATATCTATCTTTGCACAGTCTATGGACATGGTTTCGATAGACAGGATCATTATAAATCTCTACGAGTTTAAATACATAGGGAAATACATATTAAGGCGCCATACACCCGACCGTAGCTTTCTTGGCCATATACTATCCGCAACTGCGAAAACTGCAATCGCGGATAGTATGAAATACATGCTAACCTATGGGCCAATGCACAGGACCGTGGTTTCCACAATAGGTGCATTGCCCAAAGCCCGGACCGCAAAAAAAAAAAAAAAGACCTGTCATTATACGTTCCACAGTTGTGGTCCGGGCTCATTGAAATGAATACACATCTCGTGTTCATGGTCTGTGATTGCGGATGACACTCCGCAATGTTTGTGGTTGCAAGACCACCCAAAACAGGCTTTCTAAACTGCAATAGAGCTGCAGGAAAAGTCGCTGGATTGATAGTGCTGGTTTAGATTTTCCCAGGCACTTTGGATTATTGCATTAGGCAGATAAGACCAGATTTGGGCCCTTTTAGCCATAGCAATGACTAGATCCATTACATGGAGATTAGTCTCCTGCCTCCCTATATCTTTTGTAAGGCTAGTTGTAATGACCGAGCGCTTTCACAATGTTTAATAGCATGTATGGAAATTGTTGCCATGTCTACAGATTTTCATTTAAGACGCTATGATAAGTGGTATAACGTTCCCAGATATTGACTGACGGGCTGGTTCCTGTTTAGTTACTCTATTATACTATAATTGAAATTGGAAGTAAGTATTAATTATAAAACTTGGCTTTTATTAAGCTTGAATAAAACATCACATGTTCTGTAGTGAAACATGTACTGACCTACAAACTGGCATCAGTATATATCACTAGGCTTTGTGGACAGTATTCCAATCTAGCATGCTTAGTCTTGTAGTACTACTGTGCACTATATCTGTCCTATCTATTAGGTCTGCATTCAGATCTGATAGACTATCTCAAAGCTGGATAACCCACCAATCGCTAGAACGAAGCAGCTGATGCGGTCGTGTGAGCGATCATCTGCTTCGTGCGTGTCTGGCTTTTTCCAGAAAGCCGATGTATCAGAGTACAGGGTCATAGACTTTCTATTGAGTCCGTACACCGATACATTTATCTTTGGAAAAAGCCGAACAAACGCGAAGCGGCTGAGCGCTCACACGAGCACTTCGGCTGCTTCATTCTAGCGATTGGTGGGGGTCTCGCTGAGGACCCCCACCAATCCAAACTTCTGACATGTCAAACGTTTAGCTACACTTTCTATTAGTTTTACATCGGAACACACCTGAGCATTGAGTGTGATTATGTAATATTAGTATGGAAAAATTAGTGAATGAAGATGTCTGCATCTTTAGTTGCTCATCGGTCGGCCTTTACTTTATTGCATGGTACTTTAATAAAAGGACGGTCCTGCTTCAGCCTCCGCTTGCTTTGTATAGTCAGTCCTATACATCCGTATTGTTACCTGGTCGTTAATTGAACTGTTTCTTCTCGCCACAGACTTTCACTGCTTGGTGTAACTCCCACCTAAGGAAAGCTGGAACTCAGATCGTGAATATAGAGGAGGATTTTCGAGATGGCTTAAAACTCATGTTACTCCTGGAAGTCATTTCAGGTGAGTTATAAATAAAGCATGTCTTAGCTATGCGTCAG
The DNA here is from genome assembly GCF_050947455.1 of Rhinoderma darwinii. Lineage (NCBI taxonomy): Eukaryota > Metazoa > Chordata > Amphibia > Anura > Rhinodermatidae > Rhinoderma > Rhinoderma darwinii. The sequence continues at coordinate 108,496,266 of NC_134694.1, read as the reverse complement.
GCATGCAGTAAATAGTTCCAGGTAGTAATGCTGTATATTTTTGGGGTTTTAGGTGAGCGTCTTGCCAAACCAGAGCGGGGAAAGATGAGAGTTCATAAGATCAATAATGTCAACAAAGCGTTGGACTTCATTGCAAGTAAAGGAGTAAAGCTGGTCTCCATTGGAGCTGAAGGTTCGCAGAATTGTTTTTATAAGTCAATTTTTGTGTGTTTTGCACATTTTCCATATGTCTCTGATCATCTGTGAATATTACAAGATCTGATCACACAGGTGCAGGCAGTGTATTGGAGTTGTGTTTAATGTCTTATTTTTCTACTAGAAATTGTGGATGGAAATGCAAAGATGACTTTAGGAATGATCTGGACCATTATCCTTCGCTTTGCCATTCAGGATATTTCTGTGGAAGGCAAGTTCTTTTTACATTTTGGGTAGACTTTTTTTTCCGCTCATCTGTTCCCTGTTCCGCTCACATGCTTAACTTCTTTTGTTGTCTCCACAGAAACTTCTGCAAAGGAAGGATTATTGCTCTGGTGTCAGAGGAAGACTGCGCCTTATAAGAATGTCAATGTACAGAACTTCCACATCAGGTGACTCTCTACGTGCAGTATATGCAAATCCTTTTTTTCATTTGGCTTAGTTCACATTTGTGTTATAGGCTTTCTGTCAGGGTTTCCTGTACTTTGGATGACAAGAATATGGCAATCTGCAGCGATAGTCTTGCCATGCAAAGTTCCAGAACTCTTGACAGAAATCAAATGGGTGCCATCAGGATCTGGTATCTTCCCCCTAACCCAAAAAAGTAAACAATATATGTATGCAAAGTAAAAGGAGGCGATGGAAAGGCCAAAAAAATAATGGTCTGCAGTGGAGTCTTGCTTGAGCTCATAAATGTAGTGTTTCAGATATCTGAGGTATGTTTGGAATCTATGCAGTTCCTTAACATTACAAGCACGTCCAGTGCAGAGTCACAGCCACCATCTTCCTCTTCGGTTCTGCGAAGTTCGAAGTACTTCTCCAGCAATTATCTGTGGTTTTAAACGCTGGGTTCATGTGCAGATTATGTACTAAGAAATGTATTAAGGCCGCTACCTGGCAAACAGGGTAGCTCTGATATTAGTAGGGGCCTAAAGGCCCTTTAATACTGCCAATAAACGGGCGAACAATCGTTTATATGAACGCTGGTTCCCGATCACTGCCCTGTGTAAACAAGGCAACTATCAGCCGATGAATGAGCAAACGCTAGTTTATCAGCTTATGTGCTCATTTATGCAGCGTTAAATATTATTATTGTCTGCAGCACATTCTCCCTGTGTAAACAGGGAGATGAGCTGCCGACATAATGGAAATGTACGGGGATGAACGATCACTCGTCCCCATACATAACCAATCATTGCTCCTTGTGAAAGGATCAAACTAATGACTATCAGCAAGCTGTCTCGTTGATCGACGCTCATTTTTACAGCCGACATCGGGCCCAGTAATAGGACACCAAGACTGATTTATTAATGGTAACTACTACGGTCTCCCTGTGAAGCCCCATACACTTCCTATAATGTATTAACTATGCTTCCCTGACTAATCACATTTTCTTCTTTTTATAGCTGGAAGGATGGCCTTGCCTTTAATGCCTTGATTCACAGACACAGGCCAGAGCTTATAGACTATGATAAGCTGAGAAAGGTAAACACAGAGCAGTTACTATCTCTATTAGGGCCTGTTCACATCTGCGTTTGGCTTTCGTTGATGGGTTCTGTCAGGCCTTTCCATTGGCGGAATCAGTCAACAGAAAGTCAAACGGAAATCATAGCTTCCGTTACTAATGGTTTCCGTTAGTCTCCCTTCAGTAAGGTTTCCGTTTTTTTGACAATAGCGCAGCCGACTGCGCTTTTTCCGCCAAAATGGACACCTTACGGGACGGAGACAAACTGAAACGATTAGCAAAGGAAACATTACCATTGAAAATCAATGGTAATGCAAACGGAAGCTATGGATTTCCATTTGGCTTTCCGTTGATGGGCGGCTCCGACGGAAAGGTCTGACAGAACCCATTAATGGAAACCGAGCACTGATGTGAACACACCCTTAATACAGACCTAATTTTATGTCGCTAAATATTCATCAATTTCCTAATACATGTTTGGCTTCTGTCTTAGGATGACCCAATCACTAACCTGAACAATGCCTTTGAGGTTGCTGAGAAGTATCTGGATATTCCCAAGATGTTGGATGCTGAAGGTACAGATCTCCAGCTGTGGTTTTAGATTCATTGTGAATGAGGGATGACAATGCTGCTCTGTCTGATTGATAATGGAGATTACTAGCGCTTATTTTATTTTTTGCTTTATTTCTGGTCTCCAGTCCACACATATAAACCAGAATTTTATCTATGAAAACTGTCTACACCTCAATCCAAGATGACAAATATCACTGGCCTTTGATTAGTCTTATTCCTCTGCTTGTGACTAAGTTTTTATTTATCTCAGTTCTAGTCCCTTCCAATGAACAAATAGGGTCCCTCAATGTTGTCCACTTCAACTTCTTTCCTTCGTTTACAGACATAGTCGGCACCGCTCGTCCTGATGAGAAGGCTATCATGACATACGTGTCCTCTTTCTACCACGCCTTCTCAGGAGCCCAGAAGGTAGTGTTTGGGGCAACCCCCGTGCCCCCACCTGTCTCCTCTCTTGCTCTTTCTGTCTTCTGCATGCCTTATATGCTTTTCTTGCAGTTGTGCGGCATGTTGTCACATCTGTGTCAGGAGTCTCTTAGCTTGTTTGTAGAAATCACATTCTCAAGGTATTTAAAAGGGTAACTAAACTTTTTAAAAACCGCTTGACATGTCAGTCAGAAGTTTCGATCAGTGGGGGTCCGAGCACTGAGACACCCACCGATTGCCCATCCGAGCACTTCCTTAGCTTCGTTTTAGCGATGTGCCGCTTAGCTTCTGATATTCTTTCCTCGGAAAGCCGAGCGAGTTGTGAATTTCTATTGAATTCGTACACAGCTCTGAGGAAAGCCGATCAGAAACTAAGCGGCGCAGCACTCCCCTAAATGCTTCTTCTGATTTTGTTTTAGCCATCAGTGGGGGTTACGGTGCTCACACCCCCACCGTTCAAAACTTCTGACATGTCACTATGACATCTCAAGTGTTTTTAGAAGTTTAGTTTGACTTTAAGAGTTGGAACTCTGGAGGTATGACGATCTACTCCCAGCTTATCATTCCTGGCACAGAAAAGAGGGCAGAGAGGTGCAGATCTGGGACCGGAAGCCCGCACCCTGGCTCCAGGCTGGCCCTGCACCACCTCACCTGGCACTTGTCCTTTTCTTTTCCTCTGCACAGATATTGTGGGCACTCTCAGGCCTGATGAGAAGGCCATAATGACCTACGTTTCCTGCTTCTACCACGCTTTCTCTGGTGCTCAGAAGGTGAGCCTCTGCTGCCATTTCTAACTGGGTGTTTGGCCTGTCCTGATCTCGTTTCTTGAGGTCATAACCCTATAGTAACTCCCTTCCTAGCAGCTAAACACCATAATAAATTGCAACCTCCTAATTTTCCATTGAGAAATATCATCTTCAAATAAATGTTTACCTTGCTTTTCCCTCCTGACAGAGAACTAATCTTTTGTTAAAGGTTTTCCTTTAATCTACTTGTTACTTGGAAAATGCAACTTTCCTGTACCACTAAAATAGATTTTGAGCTCGCTAGGTTCCCTGTTCACTACAGCAGAACTTTTAACACTTAAAGGGAATCGGTCACGTGGTACAAGCGGTCCAATCTGTTATAGATCAGTATGAACTGAGCTGATGGTTTTGTGGGAAAAGATTGAGTGTAACTTGTATTTGATTTAAATCTCTGCTCGCTCTAGAATAAGAGTCCAGTGGGCGGTATCAACTGTTGATCGACGTCCTTCCCTGAATTTTGTGCATACAGAAATAGCTGCCAATCACTGAGTAGGACCGCACACTGGACTCTGAGGGGTTGTCTTAGACATTTAAGGCATATCCACAGGATATTATATAACTTTCCGATAGATGCGGGTTCCACCTCTGGGACCCTCGCCGATCTCTAAAACGGGGCTCCTAAGCTCCGTTCTAACTTGCTCGGCTCCCAGTGCGTCCCGGCCACTTCCTAATTAGGTGGTTGGGAATTACAGGAAAAAGTTGAGCTACGCTGGTTCTGTACATACCAAGGTTGTGAATGGGAGTTAAGGAAACAGCGTAGTACTGAGAGCTACACAGTTTCCATAATTCAGGAGCTGCGGACACCGCGTACCTCAGCAAGCTCGACTGTTTCTGTAACTCCCTTCGACCTTATTGGGAAGTGGCTGGAAATCGGCGGGAGCAGAGCAAGGTAGAACGGGATTTAGGGGCCCTGTTCTAGAGATGGATGCGGATACTAGAGCTGGGACCCCACATCTGTCGGATTTATGGCGTATACTGTAGAAATGCCTAGGATAGGAAAACCCCTTTAAGACCAGAATTAGCATGGATTTAAATACATAAATTACAGGTGATCCAGAATCTTTTTCCACAAAACTGTATATAACTATCTGCTCAGCTCATCCTTTCTGTTTGATACGATTCTGCCTGCAGATTGGACCGCATCTTTGACATGACCGGTTCCCTGTTAAAGTGGATCTGTTATAATAATATGTAGCCCTTAAAATATAAGATATTTAATGACAGGTCTGACTAGCTTTGATACCAAACGGGCCCAAAAATATGCCATATGTATACTGCAGAATTAGGAGTCCACTGTAATCATGAGCCCAGAACTCTCCTCATCCCCTCACCAAGGATTGATAGCCGCTGATGAAGATGCCTGTACACAACCGTGGCTGACAATCGTTGGTGAGTGGGTGAGAGAAGCTCCAGACTCAAGAGTACAGCAGACTCCTAGGAGTCCGCTATATTCTTGTTTAGTGCCAGCTTTCTTTTTTTTTTTTTTTGTGCCAATTGGTATCCTATCATGTCACACCTGTCCTAACGTGCCACCCTTAAATGGGATCTTATATGTTCATGATGGATCCACTTTAAATTTGCCACATTAACATTGTAGGTTTACTATTGGGCAAAACTGAAGAAAATAAGTTTGCATTGTGAATTCAATTATTTATGTAGAAAGCCTTCCTGGGCATAAAGCAGTGAAGATCTGAGATTACATGAATATAAGTGTAAGTTGTCTCTCCAGTGCGTTAATGTGTAAGGATTTCTACTATGCTTTAAGTGGCATACGCAGATACAACTACATTGGTGTCCGTTTATACCGCTGTTCCTGGCAGTCCAGGCTCTTCGCTTATCTTGGTTATTCGCTGCTGACATGTAGTTAGATGTATGTTTTGTAGTATTGCTGCCGGTCTCACACGTTGATGATCATGCGGGATCTCTTCTTAGGGGTTTATCAACCTGATTACTTTATTATTGGATGCTGTCGGATCTTTCTAGTCTTTTGCAGCCTTCTAAAAAAATGTGTTCTGCTTTAGGCCGAGACAGCAGCCAACAGAATCTGCAAAGTCTTGGCTGTGAATCAAGAGAACGAGCATCTGATGGAAGATTACGAGAGACTGGCCAGTGATGTGAGTCTATTTCTCATTTTTCTATGTTTGACCTCATGATGTCCCCGCTGTCATTAGTAAATCAGCATGCATTGCAGTCTGTTTTTTGTTTGTTTTCTTAAATACCCCACACCTCCATATTCTGCATTATTTATCTCCTCGGCTACGCCCTGGAGTGGAAATAAAATAGTATATAAAAAAATAAGTCTTGCGGTACTTAATGTTGCAGTCCAAAAATAGGAACAAAATATATGGCTTACGATTTACAATTTTTCACACTAGTAGGTTTCCTAAATTTTGCAGGGATATGTTGTTTCTCTGTCTGCCGTTGGTGTATTCTTTGTAATTGAACCCCTCCTGTTCTGGTAGCTCTTGGAGTGGATTCGCCGTACAATCCCATGGTTGGAAGATCGTCAGCCAGAGAAGACCATGAACGATATGCAACAAAAACTTGAAGACTTCCGGGACTATCGCCGTGTGCACAAACCACCAAAGGTCCAGGAGAAATGCCAGCTGGAGATCAACTTTAATACCTTACAAACCAAGCTGAGGCTCAGTAACAGACCGGCCTTCATGCCTTCCGAGGGGAAGATGGTATCGGTGAGTGACAGGACGAGCGTTGGCAACAAATAGGTGGCATGATGCGCTGTTATATTGTCAGATGGGAATACTCTAGTATGAATATTTCAGTGTCTGCTTCAGACGTCCTAAGGGGAAATGCCCCGAGTGTAGCACTTCTTGCCAGTGAGTGGGCGTTGCGTCTTTGATCTCAAATGGGGAAAGTTCATATCCTATATTGTTTGATGTAAACTTTCCCCATTTAAGATCAAAGTGTGTGCGTGTACCATTAAGTAACCCATTGACCTTTGCTTTTACTGGGCAAAGCATGAAATATAATGGATTGTTTAATTTTTGGCAATGATTTTTTGGGTTGAGACTTATGCCTGTGGACAGCTGATTTTGTAAACTACATGATTAGGGGTTTGAGTTGCATTATTACATTATTCAACTCTTCTAACAATTTTTCTCTCCGAATTTCAGGACATTAATAATGGTTGGCAGCATTTGGAGCAGGCAGAAAAGGGTTATGAAGAATGGCTCCTGAATGAGATTCGTAGGCTAGAAAGGCTGGATCACTTGGCTGAGAAATTTCGCCAGAAAGCATCTATTCATGAAGCTTGGACTGAGGGTGGGTATTGTACACAACCAATATGGAGGACAACCTGAATTCCCCTTAAGTTATATCCATAAGTAATGTCATATGAACGGGGAAAAGAGGGGCGTACAGTAGTGCCTATGACTATGGATAACAGGTAGCTATGACTCCTGAAATATCTAGAACCAAAACCTAAAAAATGGAGTCAATACACAGCTTTGACTAATAAAAAATAATCTTTATTTGTACAAAACATAAAACATGAAATATTTATTACACATTAAAATCAAGGATGACTGCCACAGTGTGGAAAAATTTGGAAGCCAGACAGGTATAAATCACAGTGTATGAATATAGGAGTATTGTACTCCAGAGGATAACAAAGAAGGGACTGAAGAGTCAATTTCAATTAATATACACAGTCCTAGATCATAGTAGATGGTTGTAAACATAAGGGTGACCCCCGGACGAAGGCTTTTCCGCCGAAACGCGCGTCGGGTGTGACGCCAGACAGCAGGATAACATATCATGGGTAAGATCCTTACATGTTACTTATACACCTTCCTCCATACCAGTTTGTGGATGGGCTAGGTATTCCTGCCCTATCCCTTATGTTTACAACCATCTACTATGATCTAGGACTGTGTATATTAACTCCTTAACGCCGAAGGGCGGATATATCCGTCCTCAGCAGCTGCTCGTTCGCGCAGGAGGACGGATATATCCGTCCTGTGATGGCGCGGGTACTGAGACTGTACCCACGCGATCAGCGGCAGGAGCACGGCTGTTATACTCAGCCTGGCTCCTGCTGCAACTGCCGGAATCGAAGCGCGCGCCGATTCCGGCAGTTTAACCCATTAAATGCCGCTGTCAATAGTGACAGCGGCATTTAATGTGTTTGACAGAGGGGGGAGCTCCCTCTGTCACCCGATCGGCGCCCCCGCAAACAAATCGCGGGTCGCCGTCGGGTTTCCATGACAGCCGGGGGTCTAACAAAGACCCCCAGGTCTGCCTTCAGCATCTGCCTGTTAGGTCATGCCTCTGGCATCGCCTAACAGGTTGCCTGTCAGTTTTACACTGACAGGCAATAATGCTTTGGTATACTAAGTATACCAAAGCATTATATATGCGATCGCAACATCGTATAGTGAAGTCCCCTGGTGGGACTAAAAAAAAAATAATTTAAAACAGTTAAATAAAGTTTGTGAAAAAAAAATAAAAAGTAATTACAGTCAGTCAAATAAAACTACTTTTTTGGCCCAAAAAGTGGTTTTATTTAGTAAAACGGTCAAAACAAATCACACATACACATATATGGTATCCCCGCGATCGTAACAACTTGACCAATAAAATGAACATATTAATTAAACCGCCGGATGAACGGCGTCCAAAGAAAACGCAAAAAACAACGTCAAAATTCTCTCTTTTCTCCCATTCCCCCCATAAAAAATAAAATAAAAGTTAATCTATAAGTCCTATGTACCCCAAAATAGTACTAATAAAAAGGACACATTGTCCCGCAAAAATCTAGCCCACGTACGTACGGCCACATCGACGGAAAAATAAAAACGTTACGCCTCTTGGAACGCGGCGATGCAAAAACAAGTAATTTTTTTTCTAAAAGGCTTTTTATTGTGCAAACGCAGGAAAACATGTAAAACCTCTACATATTTAGTATCCCCGTAATCGTGCCGACCCTTAGAATAAAGTTAACATGTTATTTACGCTGCATAGTAAACGGCGTAAATTTATAACGTGAAAATTAATGCTGGAATAGCTGCTTATTTTCAATTCTCTCCTAAAATAAAGTTAATAAAAGTTAATATATTGTAAGCATCTAAAAATGGTACAATTACAAAATACAACTCGTCCCGCAAAAAACAAGACTTATACGGCTATGTCGACGGAATAAAAAAAGAGTTACGACTCTTGGAATGTGACCGTGAAAAAACAAAAAATAATCCTTGGTCATTAACGTGCAAAATGGCCCGGTCATTAAGGGGTTAATTGAAATTGACTCTTCAGTCCCTTCTTTGTTATCCTCTGGAGTACAATACTCCTATATTCATACACTGTGATTTATACCTGTCTGGCTTCCAAATTTTTCCACACTGTGGCAGTCATCCTTGATTTTAATGTGTAATAAATATGTCAAAGCTGTGTATTGACTCCATTTTTTAGGTTTTGGTTGAGGGTGGGTATTGTGACTTGAGCATGTCTCTTGTAATGGAAGACATTTAAAAGGGTATTCCCAAGATTAACATTTATCACCTATCCACAAGAATAGGTGATAAACGTCTGATTGCTGGGATCCCCAACCGATGACTAAAACGGGAGGTCCCGAATCCCTGCCCTCTCACTGACGAGGATCTCGAATAGTGCATGTGCCAGGCCGATCATGCACCCTGCCGCTCCATGCATTGTCTATGGGGCTAACGGAAATTCTCATTCTGTGCTGCATTCAAAGTTCTCTAGCCTGCGGGGGGTGCAGGACCACCTTTCTAGTGATCGTGTGCACCCCCGCCTCTGGTCAGACATCTGTCACTCATGGATAAATGTTAATCTCGGTAATAACCCATTAATAATTATTGAAAACGACCACTTCACTTCTGTTCTGTGTGGGGAAAAAAGAGGCATCACATTACATTTTTCTCTTTTCGAATAGGTAAAGAGACCATGTTGACGCAAAAGGACTATGAGACTGCAACTCTTGCAGAAATCAAGGCTCTCCTTCGAAAACATGAGGCGTTTGACAGTGACCTGGCAGCCCACCAGGACAGAGTCGAGCAAATTGCAGCGATCGCACAGGAGCTGAAGTGAGTGATCACAAAGGGCCTATTAAAATATGATCTGAAATCCATACAATTGCCCACGAGGGGCCCTGAAAGGGGGAAACCCTCAAAGCACCACCTACTACAACAATATTCATACAATCTATGCGGGTATATTATGGGCATCCTCTGGCATAGTATTCTGTATGTGTATAGTACTGTAGGCATAGGTGCCATAATATGGGTTATTTGTAATCCTAGAATGCAAGGACGGTAACAGATAATATTTTGGGGATTTTTTTTTTTTTTTCATTTCAGAATTATGTCTTGATGACTGGATAGGAAACACTGTTACGAACTCCAGGGCTTCATGTGATATATTCTGACAGCCTACTGTATGCTTTGATGTAAATCAGAGTTTAATGAAGGTTTCTCTGTATTAAAAGATTAACATTGTGAGACCTGTACAGATTGGTTTGGCTTTGTAGTTGGAGCTTCCCAGCGGGTTCTCTCTGCGCACTGACATAGGTGTGTGTAAAAACAGTGCACTCATTGTTTCCATTCCTAGCACACCGTTATTATAAGACATTCCACGGCCAGCGTTTCACAACTTCCACGTCTCCAAACTTGCCATAGCTGCAGTGAATAGATCCTTTTATTTCATTGACACGTGGAGACATGTTTTAAGTGTATTTTCCCCAGAATATCAAACCTCTTCTCTTGGGCCTGGTGTTTTCTAGTTGTAATAACTAATCCTATTCGTCTCTTCTAGTGAACTCGATTATTACGACTCTCCCAGTGTAAACGCACGCTGTCAACAGATCTGTGACCAGTGGGATCTTTTAGGTTCTCTGACGCACAGCAGACGGGAAGCCTTAGAGGTAAGGACAGTGGGGGAGACAGCGCTGATTTGTAAGAAATACATTTTCCCCGTTCTTGTTTCTTAATTGCTTTTAACTTTTGCTTCTAGCAAACAGAGAAGCATTTGGAGGCCATAGACCAGTTGTATCTGGAATATGCAAAAAGAGCAGCGCCTTTCAACAACTGGATGGAGGGGGCAATGGAGGACTTGCAAGACATGTTTATTGTGCACACCATTGAAGAGATTGAGGTAAGGGCTCTGCTAAATTTCTCAGTGGTGCAGACATTCTGGACTTGATGTACAGAGAAAAAAACATGGCTGTTCTGTCTTATTTCAGGGGCTTATTGCAGCCCATGGGCAGTTTAAATCTACGCTGCCAGATGCTGACCGTGAGAGAGAAGCCATTCTTGACATCCAAAGCCAAGCTCAGAAGATTGCTGATATCAACCACATTAAGTTGACATCTGGGAACCCGTACACCTCCGTCTCTCCGAAGACCATCAATTCTAAATGGGAGAAGGTTGGTGTCTGTGACTAGACTTGAATAAACCTTGTCTTGGCCAGAATACTGATTTATAATACGCCCATTCCTTCTTGACACCAGGTCCAGCAGTTGGTTCCTAAGAGAGACAATGCCCTGCAAGGCGAGCAAGACAAGCAGCAGTCCAATGAGAGTCTACGTCTGCAGTTTGCTAATCAAGCGAATGTGGTGGGACCTTGGATCCAATCAAAGATGGAGGTATCTAACGTTTGTTCTAAACTATATAATAAATACAATTTTGTTTGCCGTCCCTTTCGGGTGGTGTCCGCAGGCAAACGGAGCAAATATGCCACCTAGTGTATGAGATTGGTACTACGAGTTTTGATGCTTTGAAGGTTTAATTAGATGGGGTTTTAGATGTAATTCGTTGCAGACTTCTGCCTTATGAATCATATTTGCTTTTGTTTATGGTATGTTTCTGCTTGGAACTGAAAATAAAACTCCTCATGTACAATATGGTAATAGTCTTCTTGCTCAATGCATCACTCGTATGGCTTTTATTGAGTGCATATGTGACGGCTGCACGGCCTAGACTCTCACTCGTTTTATGACACTATCTGTAAGGTCCCCCTTATGCTAGAAGAGAAGCTAGGGCTATATGGGATACTTTGGTATTGTATTTCTAAGTTTGGAGAAAGTTTATCCACCCAATGCTCATAGCCCCTATCTCTTTTTGTCAATGACCATGGGATGTACAGTGTGTGTTTTTATTTTGTTATAAATGCCAAGTGCATGTGTCTCTCTTCAGGAGATAGGCAGAATCGCCATTGAAATGCATGGCACTCTGGAGGATCAGATGAGTCACCTGAAGCAGTATGAACAAGGCGTCATAAATTACAAGCCCAACATAGACAAACTGGAGCAGCAGCATCAGCTCATCCAGGAAGCCCTGATCTTTGATAACAAGCACACAAACTACACCATGGAGGTGAGATGCTGCACCATGAGCCATTTTGTGAGTACTTTGCCTCCTGATCTGTCGGTAATCTGTAACATTGTAATTTGCAGCATATCCGTGTTGGTTGGGAACATCTTCTCACCACTATCGCAAGGACCATAAATGAGGTGGAGAACCAGATCTTAACACGTGATGCCAAGGGAATCAGCCAGGAACAAATGCATGAATTCAGAGCATCATTCAATCACTTTGACAAGGTGAGGGCCTAATACAGTTTTTTTTTTTTTTTGTTTTTTTTTGGAGTCCGAGAAAGTCGGGGTACAAAGTCTTTTTATCTAGTTTGATTGGTGGATACGTAGGATGGTTTGGAATCCCATTTCATAACCACTTTTGTCTCCTTCCCTCTTGTCAGTCCCAGAAAACCACCTTCCAGAGTTGTCAGAGTACATGTCCCAGGTCTCCAGGTCATTTGTATGCATTCTGTAACGTGATGTTTTGTTTCTCTTCCATTGTCCACGGTTTCCACCCACCGCCTTCCACTCCATTTCATCGCCTGTCTCCTGCCCACCGCTTGCTCTTCGGGCCTTCATGTCCTTCCCAACCATGTTCTACTCATGACAGGATCATACGGGTGCACTGGGACCTGAAGAATTCAAAGCTTGTCTCATCAGTCTGGGCTATGATGTGGAAAATGACAGACAGGTACCGAATTTACCATGCGAAGCCAAACTAATTCTCTGCCTCTCTTCTCTCTGTTTTTTTTTTTTTGCCACTTTCCTAAATCTGTCCTCCCATCCTATGCTCCTCTTTCCTGCCATTTCCTTAATTTTGATACTTGTTTATTTCTGTCTCATGCATTATTTTATTCCTCTTCCTCCTCTACTGAATCTGTCCTTTCTTTTTTTTCACCCCTCTTTCTTCCCTCCTCTGTTCGATACTTGTTTTTATTAATGTTGCTTGGAAAAGAAGAGACTTTCTGCTCTGGATGCGGATGACTTTCGAGCTCTCCTTATATCTACTGGATACAGCTTGGTATGCTTCTCACATCTGTTCTTCTGTGTGATACCCACTGGTGTTTCCTTGTGATTTCTTAGTGTCATAAATTTAGAATTTATTTGATTCTTTTCACTTTCGTAATAATTCTTTTTATCCCATGCCAGGGTGACGTAGAATTTAACCGTATCATGGCCAACGTTGACCCCAACAATTCCGGCATGGTGACTTTCCAAGCATTTATTGACTTCATGTCAAGAGAGACCACAGACACTGACACTGCTGACCAAGTTATTGCGTCCTTTAAGGTCCTTGCTGGAGATAAGGTAAGTGGCTGATGTATCCAGTGAGTTGTGTTTGGACCGCCGCTTTCATGTTCTGTCCTGGGTTTACATGGCCTATTTATGTCTCCCACAGGAAAGTTTGTCTTTAAAGGACCATTTTCTGAAACTTTCTTCTCATTGTTTTTCAGAATTTCATCACCGCAGCAGAGCTGCGCCGGGAACTACCACCAGATCAAGCAGAGTATTGCATCTCTCGTATGGCTCCCTACCACGGTCCTGATACAGTGCCTGGAGCACTGGATTACATGTCCTTTTCTACTGCATTGTACGGCGAGAGCGACCTGTGAGCTGGATGTGGATGAGATCAACACTGCCCTACCACCCTCCGTCAGCTACTAATGTCTCAGCTGCAGAGGGGGGGGGGGGGGAGAAGTGCCAGATGGTCAGGGGGAGATGGGTTCACTAACATCCCCTCTGTCTAGGGGGGGGGGGGGAGAGGGAGGGGATCACATTAGCTTTCGTTCCCTTTGCAAGGAGGGAGGAGAAGGTAGAACAGAAGCTGCAGGACCACTCTTTCCCCCCCTTGCAAAGCTATCTATGCAATGGCTAAGGGGCAGGGGTGCTTCCACACACAGCCGGCATGTAGACTGCGCTTCTGGGTAACTTTTTTTTTTTTTTTTTTTTTTTTTTTTCCCCCCCCCCCCCCATATCTCGCACCTTGTACAGTTCTTTCACAAACCCCTCTCTCCCTTCCTTGGGTATTTATTCCTGGTCCTATAAATCCCTGCGAGGGGCATGTGGTCCGTGCCTACGCAGTACAGTACTAACGTCTTATTTTTCCCTGGTTTATCATAGTTTCATAATGCATTGACCTCATGATGAGGACCTAGCGTAGAGGGCTCCGCACTGCAGGCAGGGGAGAAATCCATAATAAAAGGGGGGTGGGGTGCTTTACGTCCTCCCAGCTATTTTACCATATATTTTTAAGAGTGGGCACACCAGTCTTTCTGCTGAACATTGGCAGCTGGTATAGAATGCTCTGATCTGTTACAATACCCGAGACAGGCCAGAAAAAAATAATCATGTCATTCCACGTAACATCATGTCATTCCACGTATCTCTCACGTACAAGATTTGGTGCTTTAAGTTACTGATTGTAAGCATCGACTCTTCATTCCTGTTACTTTCTGCCTCACATTTGTGGCCAAAACACAACAAACTATCATTCCATGTCACGATTTGCATGACCTTTTGGTGATGGTCACCCATTTTTGGGATGCACCCCCTCTTGTATTCTGTATATTCTCATCAGATCATGAAAGCGTTCCCTGTCTTGACACTTTCTAAGCCCTATAATGGGTTTTTATTTTTATTTTCCCGAAGGACCAAAAACAAATTATAATAAAATAAAACTTTAAGAGGGTTACTATTTACTTAATTTAGGGGGATTTATGATATAAATATATATTCACCTAGCAAAACCTATATTTGCAGGTTTGTTTTTTTTTTTTCCTTGTCTTCTAAATAATAAAAAAAACAAAAACAAAAGGTTGCTGATTGTTTATCACGAGGTCTGTAACATTCCTTATCTCATCTTTTTATACCAGCGGCCCACCCGGAGAAATGTTAGGGGGCAGCATCTCTTTCTATCATTCCTGCACCTCCTACAACTCCGTACAGAACAATAAAAGTAATATTTTTAAGATAAATCCGGTCTGTTTGTATTTCTTGTAAGAGCAGTCGTTGGATTGGAGAAATATGTACCATGTAGATACTGGTTTATGGTGGGTTCTTGTATTGATGGTGCTGAGAAATATGGGGAACACCTCCCCTCAGTCTTTTTTTTTTTTTTTTTTTTTATTATGCCAAATGAACCTTAAGGCCCAAATCGCACACAATTTTTGACATTTTTGTGTTTGTTTTTTTGTTAAGCCAAAACCAGAAGTGGACAAGGAGGAGATGCCTTTTATTGAATACCGTTCCTCCCATTTCGATCCACTTCTCGCTTTGGCTCAAAAAACTTCATCAAAGCTCTGTGTGATCCTGGCCTTAGGGATTTGAGCTGGGATTGCCATTAAAAAAAAGGGGTGCAGGCATTCTCGAGTTGTATCCCCTCTTTTACAGGATGCTTTAGAGGTTGAGAAGGCATTGGTGACGTATCGCTAGGATATGCCCCTGATATTCGATAAGTGGTGGTCTCACCGCTGTGACACCGGTTGATCGCTAGAGCATAGGAAAGTACCATGCCACTTGGCTTTTTTACGGGCGGCCACATTGACAGCCATTGACTATAATGGTTTCCAAAAAAAAAGCCAAACTTAGCCGGGGCGGTACGGTGCTTTTCTTCACTCCAGCAATCAGCGGCGAGCCAACCGCTCTATAAAGCAGATCTCCCAAAATGGACATTTATCTTCTATAAAATACTTTCTTGTTCCCCGGCACAGTAGTACGGAACAGGTGCGCAGACTATGACGTTATTTGTCATTTAGTACATTGGCTGGACTGTAGACATCTAGCGTTGGGTCTATCGGGAAGTGTATAGGTAGTTTAGCCTGACCGCTCATGTAACTGCTATTGTTACTATTCAAAAGGTTGCATCTGATTTATAGGGGTGCTCTCATCTTACACATGTGGAATATCTACAGGAAATGCCATAACTGAGTGATAGGTGCAGACCCCATCTATGGGAACTTCACCCGTTAGAGAAATGGGGGTCCCTCATTCTGTGCGGCTGCATTCCCTATTGAATTCAAGGGATCAAGGTTAAAGTAACGGAAGTTATGGAGAGAGACTAGCACTGCTTGCTGAATTCTTCCTGGAACTACCACACAGCCGTGAGAAAATGGAGTGGAATTAAATCTCAAGAAGTTCGTTAAAATAGATTTGTTTTGTATTCGTATAGACCTAATGTTATGACCCAGAAAATCTGTCAATTCAGCCCCTAATTTCATTGTATCTTTGTCATGAAGTGATACAAAGGGGCAGATGTATCGATATTGGTGCAAAGCAAAAATGATGAGTTGCTCATGGCAACCAATCAGATTTCATCTCGTTTTATTTTTTTCCAGTGGCCTGATTGGCTGCCATAAGCAACTACTCCACCTTTCCACCAGTTTTGATATATTGACCCTATAGAGTACAAAAAAAGCGTTTAGAGTATTCCAGATATGGAGCGTTCCCTGTGCGGTTCCTCCACCCTGTTCGGTCACTTCCAGAATTCATCCGGTAGAGTGGATATTATGTCTTTCACCTCACGTGCCCCTTCCAGACGTCCTGCAGCCAGAAATCCTATCGGGAGAACAGGTGCAGCTGAAACCTGACAGTCATCTATTTTATCTGCAGCCATGACTGAGACATTGTGATTCCGCACTGATAGGGGGGGGGGTGAAACATCTGAGTGGGCCCCACAACGCATGTTTTTTTTTTTTTTAAATATCCTTTTTATTGTCAGTTTTCACATTTTCTTACAAACATTTCACGTAAGAGTTACATCATGAGTGCGCAGCACTCAACTGTCATGGGATTAACTTTTGAATTAAATTCAACATAACATATAAACACACCAACATAGAAACATGGCATAATTGTCGATCTTCAGATGGACCAAACAAACATGACTCCCCCCAACTCCAACACCACCTAGATCATCAATGAGTTTCCACTCATCCTTTCTCCCCCAGCTGGCTCACAGTTGCATCCTCCCTAAAACGCCTGCCAAGAGCTGTGTGCAGTACCACTTTGTGTACTGAAAGGCCTAACAATTTCTGCTATTTCGGCTGTTGTACATTGCGTTTCTATAAATACTTGCCACTTATCAAATAGCTTCTTGGTTCCCGTTTCCTTCCGCCTTTCCACCTCCACGCTCTCAAGAACCAATAACTGTTTCAGCCGCGACACAATCAATTCTAACCCCGGCATGTCTGCCTCTAACCAGTGACTCAGGAGGCATCTGAAAGCTACCAGTAGAATCGTGTGCACCAACACGGGAGGTGATCTTACTCCTCGAGCACCCTCTTCCTCTGGCGGCCGCGCTTGATGGAATAGTAGCGCTTGAGGCGTCATTGGGAGATTTGTTTTCCAATGGTCCTTAATATATTTCTGTACCATCCCCCAAAATCGTTTCGTATGCACACACCCCCACACTCCATGCCACAAATTCGTCAGTGGTGTATTGCACTTGGGACAACTTGTAATGCGATCAGGGAAAGATTGTGAGGGCAAGATATTAAAGCCATATATAGCTGCATGCATCAACTTGAAATAGGTTTCCCTCCAGCTCTCATTTATCACACTCTTCCATACCGTCTCCCAACCTCCCAGTATGGTCTCTCCTATATCTGGATCCTGAGTCCACCGTTCCCAGCTTTTAAAACTAATCCTTAATTGCGGACGAACAAAACCCTCTCTCAATGCTCTATACATTCCTGAAATGGTCGCCCGCCCAGTTGTTGGACCTATGACCTCATCCAGAGTGTGCGTAGTAGCTTCCTTACTCAAATCCCTGAGCCTGGAGGTACAAAATGTTCGTACCTGAAGTACTTGCAAAAAATTGACTCTATCTACTATGGGTCTGAGTTTAGCGGTGATTTCCTCCCCAGTTAACCACCTCTTTTCCTCTGTATGCATAAGATCCACTGCGCTACCAATGCCTACCCTCCCCCATGAGGCAATTCCGTCCCCCTTGTCCATTCCCGGTAAAAACTCTGGATGACCGCTCAACGGCATATACTTCGATAACAGGTGGGGTAACCCAAACTGCTTACATACCACTTTCCAAGCTA
Organism: Rhinoderma darwinii; assembly: GCF_050947455.1. Taxonomy (NCBI): domain Eukaryota; kingdom Metazoa; phylum Chordata; class Amphibia; order Anura; family Rhinodermatidae; genus Rhinoderma; species Rhinoderma darwinii. The sequence continues at coordinate 108,478,425 of NC_134694.1, read as the reverse complement.
GAACTGTATCTCTCAATACAATGGAGGTTTTGAGACGGCACGGAAGAGAAGCGATTCTACAATGTAACAAAGCTTTCAGGTTCCAAGGTGAAGCATACTCCCCTTCCAGATCTAAATTGGAATAATTACTTGTTTCATGAAGCCAATCTACTACATGAGGCATAAGACAGACCACGTTATAACCCCTGACATTCGGAAAGTTCACACCCCCTTCTTGTTTGCCCATCATGAACTTGGTGAGTGCTATGCGCGGCCTTTTTCCTGCCCATATAAATTTAGTGAATGAAGCTGTCAATTTCGAGACATCCACATGCTTCAATAAGAGAGGTAGCGTTTGAAAGGGGTATAGCAATCTAGGGAAACTAACCATCTTGATCAGATGACATCTTCCCAAGAGGGACAACGGCAATTGGCCCCATCTAGTGAGTTCCGCTTGTATTTTTTTAATTAACGGGGGATAATTTAAGCCATACAGAGTGTCTGGTACCCTCCCTATTTTGATACCCAGATAGGTAATGCAGTGTTCCACCGGTGATATCCCGCAACCCAAGGATTGCCAAAAGGTCTTTGGCAATGGCCTGCCCAACTCCAGCAGTTCGCTCTTAGCTATATTGACTTTGTATCCCGAGCATTGCCCAAATTCCTGCAAAAATTGAAAAACCTTCCCTAAATGCTCCTGAGGGTTTGACATAAAAAGTATGACATCATCAGCGAACAGGGCTAATTTCACTGCACAAGATCCCACTTGAATGCCTCTGAACATATCCGATTCCTCCAAGAATCTGGCCATAGGTTCCAATGCTAGATTGAATAGCAGGGGCGACAAGGGGCAACCCTGTCGTGTTCCTTTATGTAATTGGAAGGGATCTGATAGGAACCCCGAGGTGTGAACGCGTGCTTGCGGGCTAGTGTAGACTCCCTTCAGGAAGACCCGGAAATCTCCCTGAATGTTCATTTTGTCTAGCACCATCCCCAGCCATTCCCATTGTATGTTATCAAAGGCTTTCTCTGCGTCTAGCGCTAAAAGTGCCGGCCTGGTACCTGGCTGGGGATCGTGCCTGACTGTTTCTAGCACCGTCAATACCTTGCGTAAATTTGTCACTGCAGCCCTGCCCTTTACAAAGCCTACCTGAGATTTTCCCACCAGTATGGGTAGATACATAGCCAGTCGATTGGCCAAAATTTTTGTGAGCAATTTCTGATCTTGATCTATCAGCGAGATGGGGCGGTACGACCCCGGGTCAAGAGGATTCTTCCCCTTCTTGGGTAACACCTTTATATGCGCTACCTTGGCCTCTGCTGGTAAAGCTCCCGTTCCTAGTAAAGTATTATAATATGCCACCAAGGTAGGGCTGATTTCTTCTCTCAGAGATTTGAAAAACTCCCCTGTGAATCCATCCGGACCCGGGGCCTTTCCGTTAGATAATGTTTTAATGGCGCTCCAAACTTCCTCTAGTGTAATCTCCGCGCTCAAATGGCCATTCTGCTCCTGGGTAAGCCCTGGCAACTTCACCTTCTCCAAAAATTCCCTCCCTTTTTGGAGATCTATGGGTGTTTCTGAGTAAAGGGCTTGGTAATATTTACTTAATATGGTATTGATTTTTTTTGGGTCCGAGGTAGGAGTTCCGTTTGATTCTTTAAGTGTTGAAATATGTGCCGGTGCATACCTCCCCTTTGCTAACCGCGCTAATAATTTGCCCGCCTTATTGCCGAAACGCATTAAATCAGCATCAAATTGGGACCGGTAAATACTCTCTCTTTTGTCTAACCATTGATCAAACTGTCGCTTGGCTTCCTTCCATTCCTCCCCCAATAGCATTGATGGCGAATGTAGGAATGCTGTGTACGCACGCCGTAATCTGTCGCTCGCTGCCTTGTATCCTTCGGTCGTCTTACGTTTAAGATTAGACATATACTGCATGATTTTCCCTCTTATTACCGCCTTGGCTGTACGCCAAAACAATGACGGTTCCGAACGATGCGCTACATTATCCCCATCGAATTCCATCCACCACCCCTTAAGCTTCTGTGTAAAGCCCTCATCCTTTGCCAGAAAAGCGGGAAACCTCCAGATAAAATCCGTTCCTCTAGCTACTGTGTCAGCCAATGTAATGGTAACCGGAGCATGGTCCGAAATAACTAAATCTTCAATTGCCGCTTCACGTAAACGTCGCGCCATTGCGTCACTAACTAACAAATAATCAATACGCGACCATGACTGATGAACATGAGAGAAATGTGTATATTCCCGCGCATCTGGGTGTAGACTCCTCCACGCATCTATTAGGGCCGTGTGTCTTAAAAAGTCGGGCAAGATCCTATCTCTATTTCTCTGCGAACTAGTCCCTGCGCTCCTATCCTCCTTTGAAGACCTTAGTGTTAAGGTCTCCCCCTAAAATCAAAAACCTAGTGCGATCCTGCTGGAGTTGGGTTTCCAAGTGACCAAAAAAACCAGTGTTAACCGTATTTGGGCCATACACATTATGAATACTGACTGTTTCCCCTGCATGCTCCATCACTAGATGGATCCAACGGCCCTCGTCATCCCGCTCCTGGGACACCAGCGTAAACGCAAAGTTTTTATGTACCAGAATTATAACTCCCGCCTTACCCTCCCTTGCCGACGAGCCAAAAACCTGACCCACCCAGAACTTTTGCAAATACTTAAACTCCGGCTCGGTTAGGTGAGTTTCCTGCAATAGGGCCACATCAGGATGCAATCGTTTCATGTGCCTTAAAAGTTTGGTCCGTTTCTGTGGGGATCTCAGCCCTTTAACGTTCCAAGAAACTATTTTCATGTTATTGGACCGTGTTTAAGATGAGCTAAAGTGCCTAAAAGTCGTGTGGAGTCCGGGGAGTCAGATCCGTCTTTTCCCAAGAGCCATGTATAAACATTAACATTAACATCATAACCAAACCCTGGCTTGCAAGCCAGAACCAACAAGGCCAACCATCCCTTACCTAACAAAATCATAAAATCACCTGCGGCAAGGGTTAGCAGTCCCTTAATACCCACTGGTGTATGTGACTTCACTTTTTTCTGTTATGCCAGAACGCGCCCCTCCCCCCCCCCCCAGCCTGCCTATATGGCTCCTTCCATGAGGAAGTAACACCTGCCCTTGCCCCCTCAGTACCTCTTTGTCGCCTGCGCACCCTTATGTACATTCCCTTATCATTACTTTAACAGCCTAGAGTCCGTTAGGATTGCATCCTCACATTTCCCTATGAACCTTGCTTCGCTTCAAGGTTTCCCTACCTCCGTGCCCCCTATCTCCTACCACAATTTCCCTCAGTCTGCCATTGTAACAGATAACACTAATCCCTTGCGTGGGGGAGGCATTGTATAACTCCCGTTCAATCCCGCCCACCAGGGACAATCTCAGATCCTGATCTAACTCCCTCACAAATATCTTGCAGTGAAAAAGCAGGGAAATATCAGAATGCATATACTTCAACCTTGATAACATTGTAACATTGTAACAATAGGTCAACTATTGACCGATACATAGTGCTGTATAAGACCGCAAAATATCCCCCTCAATAACTTTCAGATTATCTGTAAACTTATCTGTATCTGGTCGGAATCTGCAATTGGTCTACAGCGTCCACAAAATCACATCAGCTTAAATAAAATGCGCCAAAAAGGACTTCGTCCATCAATCAGGAGACGTGGATCGGGTGCGGTCCCGTGTTCGCCTCTGCGGCTTCGGAGAGTCCCCTCTATTTCCGGCTCGACCCCCCCCGGGATCTTCCAGGTGTGGGCATTAAGGCTTCTGCCCAGGTACGCTCCATATTTAGCCGGTTCCTTTTGTCTTCTCTTGACTTGCGCTGCGGACTATGTACTGGACTGTGACGCTCCTCTTGCTGTGATCTGTTCCCACAAAGCTCCGCAAGTGCGTCCTCCGCTTCCTGTGGAGTGGTGAAAACCTTGTTCCGCCCGTTCTCTTGAAACACCCGCAGGATGGCTGGGTACTGCAGGCTAAAGCGTATTCTCGCTTGGAACAGCGTGGTGCAGATCTTGCTGAAAGCCCGCCTTCGTTTTGCAACCTCCGCCGAGAAATCCTCAAATAGTAGCACTTTCATGCCCATTATTTCCAAAGGACGCGATCTGCTGCGGAATGCTTTCATGAGTGCCACCTTGTCATTGTAATCCAACAGTTTGAAGATCACTTGTCTGGGACGATGTGAATTATGGTCAGCTCTTGCTGGGAGGTTTCTGGGGTCCGGCCCCACTCTATGCGCCCTCTCCACCCGGCAGGGACGGGGGAGACCTAAGGCTTCCGGCAATGTCCTCTCACACACTCGCTGCAAATCAGCAGATATCACCGCTTCTTTCAGCCCCACCAGTCGCAGGTTGCTCCTCCTGGAGCGGTTTTCCAGATCCTCCACCTTGTCCCCCAACTGCGCAGTAACAGACAGCACCCCTTTGAGTTTGGATTGCAGGCGTTCATTTTCATCCTCCAGCAGCGTCATACGCTGTTCTAACTCATCAGCTCTGATAGTGACTTGTGCCAGCTCCGCATGCACGCGGTTTAGAGAATCTTGCACCGTTTTTTCCAGCGCCTTTTGCAGGTCTGGCGCTATCTGTTTGGCTACTTCACGGGCCAGGGTTACATAGTCAATGGCTACTGGAAGAGCGGACAGTACATGCTCTGCCGGGCTTGAAAGCTGGGACTGATGGTGCTGCAGCTCATCTTCCTGTGTGTATAGCAGGGTCGCAGTGGCGGGAAGCGCTGCCATCTTACCTCCCTTTACCACGGCCGCGGCTGATTCCTCCATGGCTGGCTTCTGCGCGCTTCTGAGGAGGTACCTGTCCATACAGGCACCAGCGATGATGTTGCCGTGTGCAAGGCTGGTGACTTCCCCGCTGATTATCGTCGCCGTAGCGACTATTGCGAGCTTACAGGCTGGATGGGAGCGGGAGCTCAGTCACTCGCGTCCTGCATCCCCAGCGCCGGAACCGGAAGTCCACAACGCATGTTTACAACTGCAGAGGCGCATGCGGCGGGGTCAGGCTATGTGAACAGCGGAGTTTGCTGTGCTACTGGTTCTATAAACTTCCATAGATGTGAATGGGTTTTATGGAAACAGCGTAGCGGGTTATGCTGTTTACGTGACTAACATGCGCAGTATAGTGTCCCTCCACACAGTATAATGACCTCTTAGTGGCCCCCATATCCAGTGCAGATACAGTTGAGACTCCGATTTAATTATGGAAAATCCGCAGCAGAGTGGATGAGATTTGAACAAATCTCATCCACACAGCAGAAAATGTCGACCAAAAAATCATTTGTCAATTGACCTGCGATGTGTTTTCGTTTTTAATCACTGCTTTCTGTTGTGGGTTTTCCCCATTGAATTTAAAGGGGAGGTAAAACTTGCAACAAAAAGGCAAATGTTGCTATTGCTGCAGCAGAAAAGCTGCGATTCCACCGAAAAAAACGCAAATCCGGAAAAAAAAAACGAGAAAAAAAAAAAAAGAAGCTTAATACTTCCTCCAGGACGTTATCCCTAGAGGCCTGGCTGTACTCAGAGCAGAGGGATGCGTTGCTTTGACAATGGAAAACTTGACAGCCCCTAGATGGTGAAATTCTGCACAGACTGGAATATGTTGGTGCAGTATAAATAAAAGGAAATCTATATTTATTTGTTCTAGGCACAGCAGTTCAGGACCATATAGAGCAGAGATGACTGATATAGTGTCCAAATAATCGTGCCATACAATGCGTAAACAACCGCTATAAATGTGAAAAAGGGCTACATAGTATCTGACAACGCCTCGTCCGCATGGCTGTACAGCCTCTGAGTTGTATGGATCTGCAATATAGCACCTATAGACCTTTATGGGTCCTACTGTATCTCTATAGGGCTCAGACTTCGTTTAGTATGGATTCATCAGAATTAAAAAAAATTGATAGCGGGCTGCATCGGATAACGCATGTTCATATTAACTGCTTCTAGGGTAAAATAACCTTTGTACGGAGCTGCATTTCAGTCTCCACAGCACGCTCCTGTATGTGAGGCCTTGAAGTCCTACTTGTAGTTTGTACTTAAGAATCTTAAGGGGATGATTTCATTCCAGAGATAATGCTGGAAATACGTGTTCAGTTTCCCCCTCCCCCCTTGTACATAGTGCCACACAACCCCCATCCCCCCCTTATACATAGTGCCACACAACCCCCATCCCCCTTATACATAGTGCCACACAACCCCCATCCCCCTTATACATAGTGCCACACAACCCCCATCCCCCTTATACATAGTGCCACACAACCCCCATCCCCCCCCCCTTATACATAGTGCCACAATACCGCGAGAGCGGTAGAGGTAGCCTATTGCTGCAACGCTCTGCTTTGACGTCACTCACCGTCAGAAGAAGGCAGAAGTCTTGCAGCGGCGTTCTCACTGGTGTCGATACCGGCCCAGGAGTGGTCCAGTCACCTGACCTGCCCGGTGAGGTCAGGTGACTGGACTGGTCCACTCCAGGGCCGGCATCGATCCCAGTCAGAACACCGCCGCAAGACTCCTGCCTTCTGACGCTCATCACTGCTGTAGTCATCTGGCATGCAGGGCGCCTGTCACGGGATATTTTGCAGACTGCCCGGGACGGCGGGACCCTGGTGAGAAACCGGGACTGTCCCGACGGATCTGGGATGGTTGGGAGGTATGGGAGTATGTGTGCCGTTGGGTGACCAGAGTTGAAGTGGCCTCAGGCTTTACAAGTAGAGAAGGTTGATCCAGATCACCATGGTATATGCCCAGGTTTGCCTGGTGCTGATGCCAACACTACTTAGGCATCAGCTGGGAGATCTGCCAGGGGTGGATATATTTTATGTATGTCCCACCTGTGCAATGGGGCCCTGCAGGTAAGGGGGCTTACTGCCACCGTAAGGGTATGTTCACACCGTGCAGATATGATGCGTAAAAGCACAGAGTATCGGCCCTGTGCGCCGCAGGCAATTCTTTCTGAAAAACTGCACCAAATTGTGGTGCCGTTTTTCAACCGGAATGTCCTCTGTGGAAAACTGCACTAAAAAAATATATATATTAATATTTATGTGGCCATGGCGAAGCGTAACTCCGCCATCCTGCAGCCCGGCCTCCTGGGATGACGGTTCACCCCATGTGACCGCTACAGCCTGCGATGGAACGTCACCCCAAGAGGTCGGCATGGACAAAGAAAGAGTTGCATTTTTTTGCTGCGGAACCGCTGCTTTTCAACCCCAAAAAATGCAACATCTGCTATTTGTTGCGGGTTTTACCTCCCCAGTGAATTCAGTGGTGAAAACTTTGCAAAAAAAATAAGCAGCGTTTACACTATTACAATTGACATGCTGCAGATTAAAAAACGCACCGCAGGTCAATTTCTGAGCGGTTTACACAGCGTGTGGATGAGATTTCTTCTCTCTCATCCACTCTGCCCCTATTGTGTTATGCTGTAGATTTTCCGCAACTAAGGCCTTATTCACACGAACGTGTAAAATGTCCGTGGGACGGCCGTTGAAACAGCGGCAGTCCCACGGACTTATGTTATTCAATGTGGCCGTTCACACAGCCGTTGTTTCCACGGACCGTGTGAAGGGTCTGTGGGAAAATAGGACATGTCCGTTTTTTTCACGGATCACGCATCCCTCCATGGACTCTTAACTATGGGGGATGCGTGACATCGCGTCCCGCAGCGCTGAGCACGGATGCACCTCGGACGTGGAAAAAACTGAAGTTTTTCACGTCCGAGATGCGCAGCGCTCGTGTGATCAGGCCTAACCCTGTTGCAGAAAATCCACAATATTTACGCTATGTGGGAACTGACCCTAAAATGTACTTCCTACTGTGTATTTGATTGCATGTAAGGGGCTTAACTACTGAATGTCATGGCTCCCAATTACTGGTGGACTCTGTAATGAATATACTCTGCTTTCTATATCTGCCCATAAAGGACATCCTGACAGTCCCACGTCGCCTAACGAAAGAAGCGCCACTTCCAGTCTTTTGTATTTGCAAACTCCGTATTCTTTTTACCAGAACTGGTTTTGTTTTTATTTTCTTCTTGGTACTGACACTTAAATATTTCAGAAATGGTGATTAGCAGATATAATGGAGCACATGACCGGGCCTGGTAACAATCTGCTGTGTTATCCGTTTCTTAAAGGGGTTATGTGTGGACCAAAAATTATTAGTGTAGTCACTGCAGTATGCGAAGGGGTGCCGGAATGTATATTAGCGAGTGTATCACATACTGCAGTGACTGTACTGATGATAATTTTTGGTCCCCACATAACCCCCTTAATGACTGAAATGATGGCATAGAATCCTCCAGGCGGCTAATTATCAGCTTACTCCATGCAAAACACAAAGTATCCACTAGGTGGCATCAGGAACCACTGAATATCTACATGGAGCTTAGACTGGGTGCCAATTGATTATTATAAGGTTGGACTTGACTTCTGGACATATAAAGTAGATTTGATATCATGAATCTTTATTACAATAATTTATGTGTGTGCATTATTATCCAATTAAAACATCCAGCTCTATATACATCTGTGGAGTGAACTTTATAGGGATGTCAAAGTGAATCCAAGTGTCATAGCAAAAGTAAACTGCAGCGGAAATCCGGGATAAACAGGATATAAAGTCAGGATAACATAATGCAGCCGTTCTGTCTGCACATGATGAATTTAGATCATCGTTGGATCCAGCACAAGGACATTTTCCATTGTAATGATGTTCAAAAGCGAGTTCTTTCTAATCAATAGTTTCTGCAAGTACCGAACTTTCAAAGTAGAGCAGGCGTAAGCGTGTTTAACTGCCTACGAATGGGCTGAGCCCCTTTTCCATATCTACTGTATGGAAGTTTTGAGGTAACGCAGGGGGGTCCCCCAATAAGGAGCCCTAGAGCATAGAGCGGCTCATAGTCTGGAGGACTGAGGCAGTGAAATGCTTTATTTTGCTTATCGCTGGAGAACCCTATGAATGACCACCAATTATAGACCACTAGTAGAGGGTATTATTACTTTTACAACAATTTTTTTGTTATTATGCCAATGCATCTTAAATAAAAATCTCCTACTGTGTGTCTCCATGGTTACAGACTACAAACAAACCCTGTGTAGTCTGATCCTACAGTCCTATTTCATTCCATCTGTGTTGTACTTCTTACAAACCTACTGAATGTATATTAGTAAGAAGTAGGGGACAGGTGGCAACGATCAGACCCCCTGCTGTACATTTGGGGTTATTAAGAAAAGGAACGGGCTGTATAATCTTAAGGCTGGGTTCACACGACCTATTTTCAGACGTAAACGAGGCGTATTATGCCTCGTTTTACGTATGAAAATAGGGCTACAATACGTCGGCAAACATCTGCCCATTCATTTGAATGGGTGTGCCGACGACCTGTCATTTACGCGTCGTCGTTTGACAGCTGTCAAACGACGACGCGTAAAAATACAGCCTCGTCAAAAGAAGTGCAGGACACTTATATACATTATATGCAGGACACTTATACATTATATGCGGGACACTTATATACATTATATGCAGGACACTTATATACATTATATGCAGGACACTTATATACATTATATGCAGGACACTTATATACATTATATGCAGGACACTTATATACATTATATGCGGGACACTTATATACATTATATGCGGGACACTTATATACATTATATGCGGGACACTTATATACATTATATGCAGGACACTTATATACATTATATGCAGGACACTTATATACATTATATGCAGGACACTTATATACATTATATGCAGGACACTTATATACATTATATGCAGGACACTTATATACATTATATGCAGGACACTTATATACATTATATGCAGGACACTTATATACATTATATGCGGGACACTTATATACATTATATGCGGGACACTTATATACATTATATGCAGGACACTTATATACATTATATGCAGGACACTTATATACATTATATGCAGGACACTTATATACATTATATGCAGGACACTTATATACATTATATGCAGGACACTTATATACATTATATGCGGGACACTTATATACATTATATGCGGGACTCTTATATACATTATATGCGGGACACTTATATACATTATATGCGGGACACTTATATACATTATATGCGGGACACTTATATACATTATATGCGGGGCACTTATATACATTATATGCGGGGCACTTATATACATTATATGCGGGGCACTTATATACATTATATGCGGGACACTTATATACATTATATGCGGGACACTTATATACATTATATGCAGGACACTTATATACATTATATGCGGGACACTTATATACATTATATGCGGGACACTTATATACATTATATGCGGGACACTTATATACATTATATGCGGGGCACTTATATACATTATATGCAGGACACTTATATACATTATATGCGGGACACATATACATTATATGCAGGACACTTATATACATTATGTGCAGGGCACTTATATACATTATATGCAGGACACTTATATACATTATATGCAGGACACTTATATACATTATATGCGGGACACATATACATTATATGCAGGACACTTATATACATTATATGCAGGACACTTGTATACATTATATGCAGGACACTTATACATTATATGCAGGACACTTATATACATTATATGCGGGACACTTATATACATTATATGCGGGACACTTATATACATTATATGCGGGACACTTATATACATTATATGCGGGACACTTCTATACATTATATGCGGGACACTTATATACATTACATGCAGGACACTTATATACATTACATGCGGGACACTTATATACATTACATGCGGGACACTTATATACATTACATGCGGGACACTTATATACATTAGATGCGGGACACTTATATACATTATATGCGGGACACTTATATACATTATATGCGGGACACTTATATACATTATATGCGGGACACTTATATACATTATATGCGGGACACTTATATACATTATATGCGGGACACTTATATACATTATATGCGGGACACTTATATACATTAGATGCGGGACACTTATATACATTAGATGCGGGACACTTATATACATTAGATGCGGGACACTTATATACATTATATGCGGGACACTTATATACATTATATGCGGGACACTTATATACATTATATGCGGGACACTTATATACATTATATGCGGGACACTTATATACATTATATGCGGGACACTTATATACATTATATGCGGGACACTTATATACATTATATGCGGGACACTTCTATACATTATATGCGGGACACTTCTATACATTATATGCGGGACACTTCTATACATTATATGCGGGACACTTCTATACATTATATGCGGGACACTTCTATACATTATATGCGGGACACTTCTATACATTATATGCGGGACACTTCTATACATTATATGCGGGACACTTATATACATTATATGCGGGACACTTCTTTCAGACGTAATTTGAGCCGTACTTCATTGAACTCAATGAAGCACAACTCAAAATTTACGGCTGTCAGAGACGCCTCGCAAAATGCGAGGAGGAGCATTTACGGCTGAAACGAGGCAGCTGTTTTCTCCTGAAAACAGTCTGTCATTTCAGCCATAAAAGCCTCTCATCGTGTGCACATACCCTTAGGGTATGTTCACACGCTGAGCCAAAAACGTCTGAAAATACGGAGCTGTTTTCAAGGGAAAACAGCACCTGATTTTCAGACGTTTTTTGAGCAACTCGCGTTTTTCGCGGCGTTTTCGTGCCGTTTTTGGAGCGGTTTTCAATAGTCTATGAGAAAACGGCTCCAAAAACGTCCCAAGAAGTGTCCTGCACTTCTTTTGACGAGGCTGTAATTTTACGCGTCGTCTTTTGACAGGTCGTCTGTACAGTACGTCGGCAAACCCATTCAAATGAATGGGCAGATGTTTGCCGACGTATTGTAGCCCTATTTTCATACGTAAAATGAGGCATAATACGCCTCGTTTACGTCTGAAAATAGGTCGTGTGAACCCAGCCTCACACCTCTGTTTCAAAAAACGGAGCGTAAAAAGACACTCCGTAAAAAGAAGTAGCATGTCACTTTCTTGAGGCGTTTTTTGGAGCTGATTTTCCATTGAACACTATGAAAAACGCCTCAAAAAACGTCTCCAAAAACGTCTCAAAAGAAGCTCCAAATTAAAAGAAGCTTCATTTTCAGCTTCAAAAACGACTGAAAATCAGAGGCTGTTTTCTCTGAAATCGGCTCTGTATTTTCAGACGTTTTTTGTTGAGGGTATGTTCACACGAGGGCGTCCGTTACGGCTGAAATTACGGGGATGTTTCAGCCTGAAAACATCCCCGTAATTTCAGCCGTACCGGCATCTGCAGGCGCTTGAACGCCGTGTCCATTACGGGCGTAATTAGCGCTGCTATTCATTGGAGTCAATGAATAACGGCTCCAATTACGGCCAAAGAAGTGACAGATCACTTCTTTGACGCGGGCGTCTATTTACGCGCCGTCTTTTGACAGCGGCGCGTAAATTACGCCTCGTGTGAACAGACAAACGTCTGCCCATTGCTTTCAATGGGCAGATGTTTGTCAGCGCTATTGAGGCGCTATTTTCGGACGTAATTCGGGGCAAAAACGCCTGAATTACGTCCGTAAATAGGCCGTGTGAACATACCCTCAGAATTACTGCTTTCGTCCAAAAACAGCGCCATACCTGTCCACAAGTTGTGAGTATTGCAGTTCAGCCTCATTAAGGCCCCATTCACATCACGTTTATTTCCCTATGTGTATCGTGCATGTCGGGAAAGACGTACACGCTAAATGTGTCCATAGGACTCCATGACCCTGATGGAGGTCAAAAGAGCGTCATTATGGACTTCGTCAGCCTATATAGTATAGGTTGGTAAAAAAAAATTTGGAATAGCATAGTAGACCACGCTTTTCCATCCTGCAAAAACAAAAAAAAAAAGCATACGTGTGCTATACGTTTTTAAGATGAGAGCCTATGGGTGACGGATGCCACTGTATGTCATACATCACATGCATCAGTTTAACCAGAAGCGGACACACCATTGGTGCAGCCTGTGCCGCCATATAGGGGCCCAGTAGGTAAGGGGGCCCATTACAACCTTCGTAGAAAGCGTCTAGCTTCTTATATCTATAGCTCACAATTACTGGTGGATTGTTGGAGAAACATAAGGGGGTGAACTATTATGACTTATTAGAGAGCAAGGGACCCATATACCGCTCTTGCGCAGGGGCCCTCTGCTGTCTGAGTCCGACCCTGCGTTTAACGTATACGTCATGGGCTTTTCAACAGCTTTTCATGATGTAAACCTTAAACGGATACCATAATAGGCACTCGTCACAGGCAGAAGTTACCCATAGACTGACAATGGCATCCGTCACCCATACACTATAATGGTATTTGTTTAATATGTGCGCCATGAAGTACTGAAACTGGAAGGTGCGCGGCGTAGTGGAGTGCGACTTTACTGGGGGGTAGAAGCAGGAAGGCCTGGAAGGCATATATGTTATTGTGGAGTGGATATAGGCAGATGTGGACCGTTTTATATATCCGTGCACGAGAGGAGGGACTCCGTAACGATTGGCGCCATGAAGAAGTGAGGTGCAGCCCACCCTTAATTTTTTACTAAAATCAAGAATAGGGATAGTCCTAGCAGCATGTGCGGTGTAAAGGGGGTCCTTGGAGGCGGTCAATTTAACCCCTTAAAGACCTGGCCAATTTGTGTTTTTTCATTTTAGTTTTTTCCTCCCCGCCTTCCAAAAGCCAGAACTTCTCTATTTCTTTGTCAACATGGCCGTATGAGGGCTTGTTTTTGGCGGGACAAATTGTAGTTTTTCTTGGCACCATTTATTGTACCTCATAATGTACTAAGAAGCTGAAAAAAAATTATATGTGTGGTGAAATGGGCAAAAAACAGCGATGACACCATTTTTTCAGGTTTTGTTTTTACAGCGTCCATCAGGTGGTAAAAACGACATATTCACCTTATTCTACGGGTTGATGCGATTACGGCGATACCAAATTTATATGTTTTGTTTTATGTTTTACCACTTTAAAAAAAAAGAAAACTATTTGCTAAAAAAATAAATAATGTTTTGTGTCGCCGTGTTCTGAGAGCCAGAACTATTTTCGTTTTCCATCAATTTAGCGGTGTGAGGGCTTAAGTTTTGCGGGGCGAGCTGTAGTTTTCACCGATACCATTTTGCGGTACATGCGACTGTTTGATCACTTTTTATTCCTTTTTTTTGAGAGCTAAGGTGATTAAAAAACAGCAATTTTTTTTTACGTCGTTCACTGAGCGGGTTAAGCCGCGCTATATTGTGATAGTTCGGACTTTTACGGACGCGGCGATACCAGTTATGTTAACGTTTTGTTTTTTTTTACATTGCTTTAGGGAAAAAATGACTGTCTCCTTTGAAGCCCTGCCGGGAGTACAAAGATGGCACCCAGGCTATCGCGGGGGGGGGGGGGGGGGGCGTGATGCCGTGTTCGATGGGACGCCCCCCTGGTTCTAACAATTTAATTCCGCGATTGACCGCGGCATTTAAGGTGTTAGACGGGCAGAATCAAAGTGATCTTTGATTCTCCGCCCGTTGCAGTGAGGTGTCGGCTGTATAACACAGCCATCGCCCGCTGAGTATGGAGCGAGCTGAGACCGTGAGCCATCTCCATACTTACCCTTAACGGCTACCGCGTATTAGTCTGTGGTATGATATAGGTGCACAAGGAAAGGGTGGTGCACCATATTTGGAGTATAGGGAAAGTGTAGGTTCCGGTCGTGCAGAATTACCCCGGAACATATTGGAATTAAAACTAATTTTGGTGCCCTTGGGTTGGTGAGAGCGCTAAGGGTAATGGTTCAGGAACTGCTAGAGTTTGGTCAATGATAGAGACGTTGCTTTCAAGGATCTTTTTCCGGAATATTCCTGAATAACTCAGAATAAAAATACACATTTAGTGTATATTATATATTTATGGTCAGGTATTTGATGTTATAACTTGACTATCGTTCTATGTATAAGTTATTGGCAAATACATGTGGCTGTTATGGCTTTCACCACACACAAGTCTCTGAGTGTTTAATGGGTGGTGGGTCATAGACGGCCGACAGTCTTCTTTGTTTTTGGTGCCGGACTGCACATTGGTCCAGGGAACATATAAATGGCTATTAGTTCGGTTATTACGACTTTGTGCGCAAAGGTTTGTGATATGGCCTTAAGGTCCTCCGAGATGATGTCACCGGCTGTGGCTGAAACTGGTTCATTCATATATCCTGTCTTATAGAACCCTTTATATGAGTCAGAAGTGACAGGTGAAATGTGAAAAGACCCGATCTCCCTTGCTGGATGACGCTGGCGCCACACAAACTGACAGGCCACGTTCACACCTTCCTGGAACCCACCGGGAATTCCACCCAAAAAAACGTTCCAAATTGTGGTGCCGTTTTTCGGGGTGGAATCTCCGCAGCGGAAAGCAGTGGTTGAAAAAAAAAAAAAAAAAAGAATACTTACTTAATACTTACCCCGTTCTCTGTTGTCATAGTGACGTGTCCCTCTGTCCTCCGTGCAGCCCGGCCTCCTAGGATGACACTGCAGTCCACGTGACCGCTGCAGAATGTGATTGGCTGCAGCAGTCATATGGAATAAAACATCATCCCAGGAGGCCGGCTTGGATGGAGAACAAAAAGAAAGCGTCGCTAGGACGATGCCCGGGAGTTAGTATTAACTCTTTTATTAATTTTAAACCCAAAAAAGTTTGGGTTTTTTCGTTTTTTTATTTTGAGATTTTAGCACGTGAATTGCAGCTTTTCTGACGCAAGAATCTCAAAACTTGGCTATTTGTTATGGGTTTTACCTCCCATTAAATTCAATATGGAAAACCCGCAGTAGAAGAGCAGCGATTCCACAGCATAAATTGACATGCTGCCCCGCAGGTCAATTTAAGGACGTTTTTCAGCACTGCAGGTCAATTTCTCTGCGGAAAAATTCTGCCGCATGTTGTTAACGCAATCATGGGCCAAAATATATTCGACTGAAATTTGTAATGGATATGTCAACCGATACCCGCCCTCCAGTGATTTATCCAGTTTCCAAATCATAGGTGATAGATATATATATCTGAGAGAAAAGATGACACAAGAGACCATGCTTGTATGCTCAAAATCCTTCTCTGCGGTTTATTGATCCAAACAAGTATATAAGTATATTGCCTGGGGGACACATGGTCGCACGGCCCCCATAAGTTGTTAATAAAATGTGTTTTTTGCTTGGTATGTTTTTTCTCTCCCCCCTTTCCCTCTTTTCTCCATTTGTTATTTTATATTAGAATGGTACTTACCATCCTGGTGTCCCCCGGGTAAGCTGTGCTGGTGGCACGAGCCGGTTTCCAGATGTTTCTGTCTCTGGGCAGTTTTGAGTTGGTCCCAGCTGATTGGACCTAGGTCAGCTGTGCAATTGCATGAGCAGGTTCTGGCAGATTCTATCTCCAGGCAGATTTGTTGAAGGCCAGCTGATTGGTCATTGATAAAAAATCCTAAAGGCGGGAAAATTGGACATAAAAGGAGCAGTTCATCGTGGTCAAGCAGCCAGTTTTGAAGATTGGACCGTCGCCCACCCTCCCTATTGTTTTTTTTAATTCCTTCACGTCACGTTGTTTGTTAGAGGGGTTTGTCACCCAGCTAATGCTGGGCGGACTTGGTTTTTATTGGTCAAAATATTTATATTTTATTATTTATTCGATTATTTATGGTTATTCTCTTCTAATTATTTTATCTTAGGTTACCCTTAATAAACACCGTGGCCATTTTTATCCAAAGAAACTGTTGTCATGTTTTATTTCAGTTTGATTGAGTATTGTGGGGTTTGTGCTACCATGACAGGAAAGGTGTAGGCTTTGGTTTCAGCCAATCATCTACAATATGATAATGACTCTGATTCAGCCAATGAGAATATTTCAATGCATTATAATAATTCTTCACCCTCCAAGCCCCAGGTGGCCTGAACCTTGTCCCATGGGGAAGACACATTTCAGATACACAAGTTAATGTGTCTACTTCTTATCTCTCTAGAGAATGGAGACTGCAGATAAGTTTAAATTATTTAAACAGAGGGCTGAATCCCCTTCCCTCATGGTAAACAATGTCATTGTCCATTCGGCCAAGGCTATTTGATCTGCTCCTTACAAGAGTAATAAAACATTCAATTCAAGAACACAACATAGAATTGCTTCAGGACATCTGCTGACATATTACTTTTTACTTATTAATCTGAAGATGACTCCTTCAGGCCAAAAGATGGATTCCAACGATCCAAGATGGACGCCTACCATACAAAATGGAGTCCATGCAAAATGTTATCTTTTAAACATATTCTAATCACTTTCACACATGTAGATAAGACTCATTCACATGCAGATTTTGCTGTGCAATTTGCTACGGATTTCACCTGTGTCATTAAAAAGTGAAAATCTGCAACAGAAATTGACAAACTTGTGGAAAAAATCTGCAGCATGTAGATGAGACTTGTTCAAATTTACATGGAAATCTACATCAAACAGCATCAAATCTGAACGAAAAATCTGCAGCATTTCTGCTGCGTGTGCACTTACCCAACGAGTTTCACAAGTTTTTCCTCTTTCCACCTGCAAAGTAAAAGGTAAGGCCCCATGCAAACGTCCGTAGGTTCCATCCATCCATAAATACGGATCCGTAGTCATTTATAGTCATCCGTAAATCATCCGCATATACGGAACGGTATCCGCAAATATGGTCCGTAGTGCGTCCGTATATACAGATCCGCAAAAAGAAGAAGAAAACCACAAATGATATACAACATCTGCAATCCTGGCATCGCCTAGCAACGCTTCCATAATTACGGACGCCTACGCGTGCACCTCCGTAGTCGTCCGTAATTACGGAAGCGCCCATAGAATTCTGGGGGGAGTACGTGCCGTAATTACGGACAAGAATATGTTCTATATTTTACGGATCATTTCTACGGACATTTCTACGGGGGCGTGATGCCGTGTTCGATGGGACGCCCCCCTGGTTCTAACAATTTAATTCCGCGATTGACCGCGGCATTTAAGGTGTTAGACGGGCAGAATCAAAGTGATCTTTGATTCTCCGCCCGTTGCAGTGAGGTGTCGGCTGTATAACACAGCCATCGCCCGCTGAGTATGGAGCGAGCTGAGACCGTGAGCCATCTCCATACTTACCCTTAACGGCTACCGCGTATTAGTCTGTGGTATGATATAGGTGCACAAGGAAAGGGTGGTGCACCATATTTGGAGTATAGGGAAAGTGTAGGTTCCGGTCGTGCAGAATTACCCCGGAACATATTGGAATTAAAACTAATTTTGGTGCCCTTGGGTTGGTGAGAGCGCTAAGGGTAATGGTTCAGGAACTGCTAGAGTTTGGTCAATGATAGAGACGTTGCTTTCAAGGATCTTTTTCCGGAATATTCCTGAATAACTCAGAATAAAAATACACATTTAGTGTATATTATATATTTATGGTCAGGTATTTGATGTTATAACTTGACTATCGTTCTATGTATAAGTTATTGGCAAATACATGTGGCTGTTATGGCTTTCACCACACACAAGTCTCTGAGTGTTTAATGGGTGGTGGGTCATAGACGGCCGACAGTCTTCTTTGTTTTTGGTGCCGGACTGCACATTGGTCCAGGGAACATATAAATGGCTATTAGTTCGGTTATTACGACTTTGTGCGCAAAGGTTTGTGATATGGCCTTAAGGTCCTCCGAGATGATGTCACCGGCTGTGGCTGAAACTGGTTCATTCATATATCCTGTCTTATAGAACCCTTTATATGAGTCAGAAGTGACAGGTGAAATGTGAAAAGACCCGATCTCCCTTGCTGGATGACGCTGGCGCCACACAAACTGACAGGCCACGTTCACACCTTCCTGGAACCCACCGGGAATTCCACCCAAAAAAACGTTCCAAATTGTGGTGCCGTTTTTCGGGGTGGAATCTCCGCAGCGGAAAGCAGTGGTTGAAAAAAAAAAAAAAAAAAGAATACTTACTTAATACTTACCCCGTTCTCTGTTGTCATAGTGACGTGTCCCTCTGTCCTCCGTGCAGCCCGGCCTCCTAGGATGACACTGCAGTCCACGTGACCGCTGCAGAATGTGATTGGCTGCAGCAGTCATATGGAATAAAACATCATCCCAGGAGGCCGGCTTGGATGGAGAACAAAAAGAAAGCGTCGCTAGGACGATGCCCGGGAGTTAGTATTAACTCTTTTATTAATTTTAAACCCAAAAAAGTTTGGGTTTTTTCGTTTTTTTATTTTGAGATTTTAGCACGTGAATTGCAGCTTTTCTGACGCAAGAATCTCAAAACTTGGCTATTTGTTATGGGTTTTACCTCCCATTAAATTCAATATGGAAAACCCGCAGTAGAAGAGCAGCGATTCCACAGCATAAATTGACATGCTGCCCCGCAGGTCAATTTAAGGACGTTTTTCAGCACTGCAGGTCAATTTCTCTGCGGAAAAATTCTGCCGCATGTTGTTAACGCAATCATGGGCCAAAATATATTCGACTGAAATTTGTAATGGATATGTCAACCGATACCCGCCCTCCAGTGATTTATCCAGTTTCCAAATCATAGGTGATAGATATATATATCTGAGAGAAAAGATGACACAAGAGACCATGCTTGTATGCTCAAAATCCTTCTCTGCGGTTTATTGATCCAAACAAGTATATAAGTATATTGCCTGGGGGACACATGGTCGCACGGCCCCCATAAGTTGTTAATAAAATGTGTTTTTTGCTTGGTATGTTTTTTCTCTCCCCCCTTTCCCTCTTTTCTCCATTTGTTATTTTATATTAGAATGGTACTTACCATCCTGGTGTCCCCCGGGTAAGCTGTGCTGGTGGCACGAGCCGGTTTCCAGATGTTTCTGTCTCTGGGCAGTTTTGAGTTGGTCCCAGCTGATTGGACCTAGGTCAGCTGTGCAATTGCATGAGCAGGTTCTGGCAGATTCTATCTCCAGGCAGATTTGTTGAAGGCCAGCTGATTGGTCATTGATAAAAAATCCTAAAGGCGGGAAAATTGGACATAAAAGGAGCAGTTCATCGTGGTCAAGCAGCCAGTTTTGAAGATTGGACCGTCGCCCACCCTCCCTATTGTTTTTTTTAATTCCTTCACGTCACGTTGTTTGTTAGAGGGGTTTGTCACCCAGCTAATGCTGGGCGGACTTGGTTTTTATTGGTCAAAATATTTATATTTTATTATTTATTCGATTATTTATGGTTATTCTCTTCTAATTATTTTATCTTAGGTTACCCTTAATAAACACCGTGGCCATTTTTATCCAAAGAAACTGTTGTCATGTTTTATTTCAGTTTGATTGAGTATTGTGGGGTTTGTGCTACCATGACAGGAAAGGTGTAGGCTTTGGTTTCAGCCAATCATCTACAATATGATAATGACTCTGATTCAGCCAATGAGAATATTTCAATGCATTATAATAATTCTTCACCCTCCAAGCCCCAGGTGGCCTGAACCTTGTCCCATGGGGAAGACACATTTCAGATACACAAGTTAATGTGTCTACTTCTTATCTCTCTAGAGAATGGAGACTGCAGATAAGTTTAAATTATTTAAACAGAGGGCTGAATCCCCTTCCCTCATGGTAAACAATGTCATTGTCCATTCGGCCAAGGCTATTTGATCTGCTCCTTACAAGAGTAATAAAACATTCAATTCAAGAACACAACATAGAATTGCTTCAGGACATCTGCTGACATATTACTTTTTACTTATTAATCTGAAGATGACTCCTTCAGGCCAAAAGATGGATTCCAACGATCCAAGATGGACGCCTACCATACAAAATGGAGTCCATGCAAAATGTTATCTTTTAAACATATTCTAATCACTTTCACACATGTAGATAAGACTCATTCACATGCAGATTTTGCTGTGCAATTTGCTACGGATTTCACCTGTGTCATTAAAAAGTGAAAATCTGCAACAGAAATTGACAAACTTGTGGAAAAAATCTGCAGCATGTAGATGAGACTTGTTCAAATTTACATGGAAATCTACATCAAACAGCATCAAATCTGAACGAAAAATCTGCAGCATTTCTGCTGCGTGTGCACTTACCCAACGAGTTTCACAAGTTTTTCCTCTTTCCACCTGCAAAGTAAAAGGTAAGGCCCCATGCAAACGTCCGTAGGTTCCATCCATCCATAAATACGGATCCGTAGTCATTTATAGTCATCCGTAAATCATCCGCATATACGGAACGGTATCCGCAAATATGGTCCGTAGTGCGTCCGTATATACAGATCCGCAAAAAGAAGAAGAAAACCACAAATGATATACAACATCTGCAATCCTGGCATCGCCTAGCAACGCTTCCATAATTACGGACGCCTACGCGTGCACCTCCGTAGTCGTCCGTAATTACGGAAGCGCCCATAGAATTCTGGGGGGAGTACGTGCCGTAATTACGGACAAGAATATGTTCTATATTTTACGGATCATTTCTACGGACACCCATCCGTAAAAATACGGAAAGGTGGCCGTAGCCTATAAAAATGAATAGGTCCGTAATTACGGATGAAAAATACGGTCGTGTGCATGGGGCCTAAACTATGTATATTAATCTAACCACAGACCAGATAGATTATAGGGAGGCAAAGGAGCAATTGTCCAGGGGCGTGCAACTCCCTTCAACCCTTCCCAGACACTTCCAGCAGCAAGATACTGTTAACTAGAAGCAATCCGGTATGCTTATTGCCCGAGGGACAGGAGGGGGAGACCATGCTTCACCACTGCAGGCAGAAGACTGGCATACAATGGGTTACCTGGCTCCATACCTAAAAACAGGCGAGTACTTGTCCTTTATAATACCTTCTGTAAGGAGACATTCCTGAGCACTTACACATCACACCGTAGCCTGGATCCAGGGTCCCACCTTTCTATGAAAACTTTCCAAATGATCAGAATAGGGACAACAGTCGGGAGATGAGACTCTTTATAGTAAAAAAAAACGAATCTAGAACATATGATCTCCATATTAAACACTAGTCTTCACGGTGGTCCTGTGGATGGACGAACCACTGGTAGAATAGTTGGACTCCCAAGACCCAGGGGGTCGCCTACAAGTTTTGCATCTACATTTTTGGGTGGTTTTCGATTGACGTCTATGTACTAAGTTCTTACTCCTGACCACTAACTCTCAATTTGGCCCTTGGAGTAGCCAACTGGCTCCTAAAATTGTATAGCTATTGGGAAACTAAAACTCCCAGCATGCCCTGACAGCCTATGGTCAGTCAATGTCTTGTGCAGTACAAGGCACAGTTAATGGATGGGTAGAGTGCTTCTAGGCAGGGCTAGCCTTAGGGTGGTTACCTTCTGAAGGGGGCATCCATGGCACTGATGGCCTGGGCCCTCGCCTCCAATCCAACACTTGGTGCTTGGACCTATGGAAACACAGCTACACCCTTCCTTAGTTATATAGGCAACTGTATGGTTTTGATACTTGGCCACCTTAGGCACTGTTATTTGGGCACTGTATGGTTATCTTTAGACTATATGACAGTATTATTTGGACACCATAAGGAGCCACACGGGAAACCATCCAACCTAAGGTCGTCTCCGCGCCTATGGATCACACAAAAGGAAGCGGCTATCAGATGACAGCCAATCCCTCTCAACACAGGTAAAGAAATGTAAAGTATTTGCAAATTTCTTTATAATTGAGTTATTATTAGTTAATATTTAATGAGACTTGAGTAAGAAGTGAGTAAGGTAGTTGGTTAATATTAGACAATTATTAATGATTGACTTTGAATGAACATTTTTACAATGTGTAGATCAGGCTGAACTCATGAAACCAAAAAGTACCGTTTTTTTTTAGTTGACAAATGTGTATGTATGGGCGATCTGTTCTCCTCTGTTCCCCAAAACTCTCAGTGCTCCAGTAATTCCTGAATATAGGGAATACAGAGCCCTGCCTGCTGCAGCCACAGTACTCACTACCATGGTCGGGCTGAGGTGGTGGGATCTGTCTGGCCCTAGAAAATCAGCTCCTAAGTCCTGATGCAACAATCTTAGGGAAATGCAGGTTATTGATAAGTCAAGTTCTTCTTTCTTTTTTTCTTCCTTCTTTCTTCTGTCTTATTCCTTCTTCCTTCCTTCTTCCTTCCTTCCTTCCTTTCTTCTTCCTTCTTTCTTCCTTTCTTCTTCCTTCTTTCTTCCTTTCTTCTTTCTTTCTTTCTTTCTTTCTTTCTTCCTTTCTTCCTTCCTTCCTTTCTTTCTTTCTTTCTTTCTTTCTTTCTTTCTTCCTTTCTTCCTTCCTTCTTTCTTTCTTTCTTTCTTTCTTCCTTTCTTCCTTCCTTTCTTCCTTCTTCCTTTCTTCCTTCCTTCCTTCCTTCCTTCCTTCTTTCTTTCTTTCTTTCTTTCTTCCTTTCTTCATTCCTTCCTTCTTTCTTTCTTTCTTTCTTTCTTTCTTTCTTCCTTTCTTCCTTCTTTCTTTCTTTCTTTCTTTCTTTCTTTCTTTCTTTCTTTCTTTCTTTCTTTCTTTCTTTCTTTCTTTCTTTCTTTCTTTCTTTCTTTCTTCCTTCCTTCCTTCCTTCCTTCCTTCCTTCCTTCCTTCGTTCTTTCTTCTTCCTTTCTTCTTTCTTCTTTCTTCTTCCTTTCTTCTTTCTTTCTTCCTTCCTTCGTTCTTTCTTCTTCCTTTCTTCTTCCTTCATCCTACTTTCTTCTTTTCTTTTCCTCCTTCCTTTCATCTTTTTTCTTCTTCTTCCTTTAACCTTATTTATTCTTCTTCCTTCTTTCTTCTTTTTCTTCTTCCTTCCTTCTTTTTCTTTCTTTCTTGTTCCTTCTTTCTTAAATCGGCGATTCACAGTATTACAGCCTTTTCCCACTGAAGTGAATGGGACAAGGCTTTAATACTGTGGATTACCGCTACAAGAGTGTCGGCGATTCACAGTACAAACAGATAAGGAATGAAGGGGTAGCAGCACTCATACGAGCGCACTGTCCCTTCAAAACCGATGATCGGAGGGGGAGCCGGGAGACGGACCCCCAACAATCAGATATTGAGGGCCTATCCTGAAGATAGGCCATCAATTTCTTATGACTGGTCAACCACTTTAACTTGAGTTGTGTTTCAAAGCTCAATAAGGGGTCAGACATTGATTTACAGGCCAGTCATCTATAGGTGGCACTAGAGGAGAGCTACTTTGTATCATGAAATATTAAAACGGCTAATTTATTGTATTTACTATGAAGGGATCTCCTGTTTTATATTTGTCTCCCAAACCCATCACTGAAAGTTTGACAAAATGGTCTCATTAGAATATTGACTCTCTCTAGAGACCTATCTCTTTAATCAGTCAAGAAGAGTTTAATATTCCAGTGAGACATTACTAATGGCACCATACAGACCTACCCTGTACTGACAGTGGCCGTAAGGCTGGAACTGATCTGTCCACATATGGCTCACTGGTCAGCTAATAACCAAGGCATGTTCAAAGATCGAAATGGTGAAATTCTACTTTTATTTATGAAGTAGTGATCTCACTAATATACTACTATATGCCGGCACTGGATATATTTTACATTGTCATGTGATAGAATGACTAGTATATTCTGTGTATCTTCCAGCAGGAGTCTCTCTAGGTTAGTGACTCGTCGTTTGAAGTGGATTTTCCAGTTTTCGGAGACATACTACATGCATCGGCCCTGCCCCTTCTCTCTCAGGATATAAAGCATCTTTCGTCTTCATGAAAATTTTGCATTGAGCAATTCGTTAGAGCAGCAAACATGGCATTTGTACCCGCTCCAGGCTATCAACCTGCCTTCAACCCTGTGAGTACTGACTACTTGGCCTCTGAGTAGTCTACGATATTTTATACTTGGGTCTATATCTTTGCTTCATTTCAATGCATATATCATTTTTACAAACGGAGTAGATATGGGGCTCGTTTTACTGCTAAAAGTACTTAAGGTTTTCCATGTAGCGTGTTTGAGGATATAACATCCTGCAGAGTCAGAAGGTTGGCAACTATTGGCTTGGGGGTACAAGCAAAAGAGATCTACGCATGTACGAATGTACCATACTGGCCCCCTCTTTTATACGACCTCTAACGATTTTGGGTGGGCACATCTCAGGTTGGTCCTACCCGTTTTCTGTATTGGTGGTGCAAATCTGCACAGGTATCCCCCTTATAGGAAACACTGTAAAGTAAAGTGATGGGGGGTGGGGGGGTGTAATGAGTGTCATTCAGCACTGATGCAAGGGATTAAAAGGACAAGGAAGAGTGAACAAGGGCCACACCCTTCTGTCCTAGAATGGCGTTTGTGGTGGCATTACCAACAGGAGGGGATCGCCTTTTTTTAAAAAAAGATACAGGATCTATTTTCTCTGCATATGTTTCTAGACCTATGTTATCTGAGCAACAGCTACATTTGTATAATAACCGTGTCATGTGTGTATGGATCTGTAGGATAGCTACAACCTAACCATGATGGTTATTGCTGCCCGCTTCTTGGTGCCCACCCGTAATTAATCAACTGTGCCCATCTAGACTTTTTGGCACCCGGGGAAAAGGATTTAGCTCACCACCCTAGCCCTGTTTCTCAATACCCTGGTCAAGGCAGAGTAGCTTGTTGATGTCCACCCGGCACCAGGGCACATTCCCCGCCGCCAGCCGCCCAGCTACACCCTTGCCTTGTAACATTTAGGGTATGTTCACACTGCCTATTTTTGGCCATTTTTCGGGCCGTAAAACGCCCGAAAAACGGCTGAAAAATCGGAAGCAGAACGCCTCCAAACATCTGCCCATTGATTTCAATTGGAAAAACGTCATTCTGTTCCGATGGGCCATTTTCTTACGCGGCCGTTTTTGGAGCCGTTTTTCATTAACTCTATAGAAAACAGCTCCAAAAACGGCCGTGAAAATCGCGAGTGGCTTAAAAAAATTCTGAAAATCAGGAGCTGTTTTCCCTTGAAAACAGCTCCGTATTTTCAGACGTTATTGAGTTTGCGTGTGAACATAGCCTTACAGGTCTGAGGTTTTTAGGAATTTGTCAGTCTGTTATTTTGGGTGTGTCTCACTTGTGTTCAGAGCCTATTTGAAATAGACATGGGAAGCCGGCATTCCATGCAGACAGGTTTTTTTTCTTTACCATTTGGACTAGACAAAGTTTTAACCCAGTATTTCAAAAAGTCATTATAGAACATCACCAGCAAAACCTTTTGTATATGATCCCACTGGAACTTCTCAAAATGTACTAGGGTGTCGCTGGAAACCTGATGAATGGGCACAAGACATAGCCTCACCCAGTTATTTGTATGAACTGTAAACAGTGGTAGATTAACACGTTATTGGGCATATACGTGCCATCTGTGGGCACCCATAGAGTTTTTGCATTTGCTTCACCATCTTAGAATTTCTACAGCTCCAGGTAGTCATTATATTTGCCACAGATAGTAAGAGGCATGGGAACCAGAGGTGTAACCATAAGGGGTGCTGTGGTTGTCGCACCTGGGTCCCGGAGCCTGAAGGAGCCCAAATGGTCCCTCTACGCCATTTGGGGGAGACCAGTTCTATAAATGGCGTGTGATAGTTGGGGCCCCTGTTACATATTTAGAATTTTGGCCCAGGAACTTGAAGTTACGTCTCTGATGGTTACTGCACCAGTTAATTTGGCTGTTTGGACCGAAATTTAAATTTCAAGTCAATGAAGTGATGAATCGTCCACAGAGAGGTGCCTACCTCACAGCACACCAAATTATTTTTTCAGCTTGAATTTGTTTTGGGTAGGTAAAGCGGCATCAGGGGTAGATTGAAAGTATCCTGGGCCCCCAAACTGGAACTAATGACGTCATTGCATCCACAAGCGGCCACCAGTTAAAGTGAGACACTCGGCCTAATTGACTAAATTTATGGTCAAAAACTTTCAGCAGAGTGGTCGGTTATCTGCCCTCCTCTCTCAGCTAAAGGCGAAGCTCTGAGCCCCCTCAGCTACAGAACTCTCAGCACTCCCTGCCCGACCTCTCATGCCACCCTATCGCTATGGAGGTTTTCATTGTTTGGTGCAGACGACTTGAGTACAGCCGCCAGAAATAGTTGCAGGTCAATCAGGATGAGAACAGAGCCGTGGGCAAGCTGATTGTTGCAGTACACGGGGCATGACAAGGAAGATGGGATAGTCAGGGTGTGTCAGCTTCCATTGTGCTCTCCAAGTTCCAACATTTTCTTATTAACCACTGAGATGAAGACATAATTCCCGTCAATAGATGAAAAGAGGAGTTTCTATTGAGTCACAAATGTTGGCTGGATGAAGATCAACACAATGGGACATTTAAGGAGACAAACATATAATACAATGCAGTATCGGCCATGATCTCCAAACGAATCTAATCATAGATGGAAGATTTTAGTTGGCAGATCCTGCCAAGAGACTAATGTCTATGCGGCCTACCAGACGTCTGCTGTCAGGATTGGACTGGTTGGATATTATCCGTCTGATCCTAGGGTTTACCTAGGAGAAAATCACCGGTCGCCTCCCTCCTCTCTTGGTCACATACCCAGGGGAAAGCAATAGAAAAGAAAATAACATGCAGCCTATCCAATCCACGTTACCCCTAACGGCAGACGTCTAGAGTGAAGGTTAGCATAAAATGGACTGGTTTGATGTTCTCGTCTGATCCTGTCATTTACCCTGGGGGCAATCACCGGTCATCCCACTCTCTTGGGTGAACATACACATTATTTGTTAAGGGGAAGGGGTGTTGCAATACAATTGAATAGTATCCAACCTATCCAATCCATATTACCCCTGGCAGCAGACATATGGGATTTATCTGGCAGACCGTATAGACATTATATGCTTGGCAGATCCTGCCTAAATTGGTACAATCCACCAACTAAAATTAATGGCCAGCCTACATTGTATTATCAGACTGAAGTTGTTTACTACAAGTATCTGTAGTGAATTTATATCTCAGGAGCCTGTAGGCACAGATTGTCTGTCTGGCGTCCTAGACTCTGCTCATTAAGTAGGCTGCACTGGGTTGTCCGGGATTATGAAAACAGCGCCACGCCTGCCCACAGGTTGTGTGTGGTATTGCAATTCAACCTTATTTACTTCAATGAAGCTTAGTTGCAATACCAGACACTACCTATAGACAGATGCGGCGCTGTTTTTGGAAGAAAACAGGATTTTCTAATCCTGAACAGAAAAACCCCTTTTGCCCAAAGGCCCCTCTGTCAGTGTCATATAAGAAGACGTTAATATTATATACAATGAATTTGATAAGCTCTGGTCTGCTTGCCCTCTAGCTCTACTGATTTTCCCCAATTGGTCCCCTTTAAGAATGTGAAATACAGTGTTAGTTTTAATCCCCCCCCCCCCCCCCCCCAAGGTGTCCTTACACCTTTTGGCCATACACATGCGCGTTTGGCTTGGCTGAATGGGACGAATAACTCGGGTCAATGGGGAGAGGAGAATAGGCCGCTGATAGACACCTCTGTCTTATTTCCCGTGAGAACACAGAATCGGGTATGTTAAAATCCGACTTCCCAAACCTTCTTTCCCTTGACTTCTGCACTCGGGGAGGAGACGGGACATTCAAAATCGGTGGGTTTGGTTGACGTACACTTAATGTGTAGGGTCATCTTTAGTGTTGTATTTATTCATGGATTGATTGTTCCCAGTGTTGATGATAAGTATGGACATGCACTTGCTGGGATAGGCTTTGACATGCGATAGCTTCTCTCTTAGCAAGTGCCCTAGTTACAAGACATTGAGAAAGAGACATGTCCCATCACGGAGAGAAAATACTTCTCACATTTTTTTTCCAAATCAGCAAAAATTGCAGACCCGGCACACACCGCTTACATAGATTCATGACTCTAAAGTGTATCGGGGCCTATGTTTTCCATTTACAAGGCATAGCATCTCATATTTATTTTGACTGCCGTACATGGAATCAGGAAAAGTTTTGCATCATTATGTGTCCGGTTTGAGTCCGCAGTGTGTAGATGTGCTTTTATTGATTAAAAAGTTGAATCGATGGGCGGACATGGTCTGAACATCAGTCATCCCAGTCCGCATAGTTGCGACACTGACATTGGGCGGTAGAATATTTTGGCGGTGGAAAGGCATACAAGTCTCATCATATGACCCTACTCCTGCCCAACAGTTTTGTGACTCATAAGAAGAAACATGTTCTTGCCCAACATTATAATACGAGGCAGATCAGATAGTGCTGGCAATAGTGCAACTCACTTGAGACGTTCCCATTGTTATTATGTAGAGGATTCCTTCAAACACCTTAAAGGACCAGTGTCACGGAAAATTTTTTTTTTAGATCAATTTGACTTTAGTGTGTTAAACGTTTTTTTATTTATTTGTGTGTTTGTGTGTTTGAACACCCTATGCAGTGTTGGACGGGTGTTCCTTGGACCTACAAGAGCAAATGTTCCTCAGGGCCCACCCTTCAGCTTTATAGAACATGATATATCTTATATAGGATAAAATAGGGTTTTTGTGAATTAACCCATACAAAATAGATTTTAGTAGCAAGTGATTGGCTCCAAATGTTTATTTTTTTTCTGTTGGACCTTTGGGGGCCATTATTGCGTAAGAGCCTGGGACCACAAGGAGGATACTCTGGTACTCTGGTGGGTCAGTCCGACCCTGAACCTCTGCCAGTGCCATGCTTACTACCAGAGGTGACCACCAGTACTTCCACCCGACTTTCTGCAGGGGAAGATGGCTGCTGCCCTCCCAGAACTAGAGTGGGCAGTATTAGGTAAATACATAGTTTTCTTCACATTTGCAGTATAAGAGAGGGGAGGGGGCTGCGGTAGAGACAATGATTTCTTTAATACGATGGTGAGCTATATTTGTTGGGAAGAATGTGTTAAATCCATGTGTTTCATCATGTTTTCTCCTGTGTGAGTCAAAAATTTTGGCCGAGCAGTTGAATGAACGAGGATAGAACTGCACATGCTCAGTGACACACCCAGTCTAAAATACTATGTCTATGGGCAAGATAACAAGTACTGCATTATGCAAGAAGCAGCGAGTCACACCCATCATGGGGTGTATTACATTACAGAAGGATGAGGAAGAATAAAGCAATGGCAAAAATACAGTGCCTACTAGTCTACATCAAAATGCAAACCATGTATATAAAAAATATATTTTTGAGTTAATAAACTTTATGAATACATGATAGCTTTCATAAAAAAAAACTTATGGAGGCCCTTTTACACAAGCGTTCATAGAACGATCATGACCAATAATTGCCCTGTGTAAACAGGGCAGCGATCAGCAGATGAACAAACGCTCAATCATCTGCTGATCGTATTGTTGTAGGCAGCACATCTACCTGTGTAAATAGGGAGACGCGCTGCCGACATGATAATGTATGGGGACGAGCGATCGGAGGAACGAGCTCTCGATCGCATACATAGCTCCTTGTGACCGTAGCAAACGAGCGCCGATCAACGGGCTGTCTTGTTGATCGGCGCTCGTTGCTCCGGCCAAAATTGGCCGGTGTAAGAGGACCTTTAGTTCAGGTCCGACAGGGTTGTGCCTCGCGTGCTAGGTGCCAGTTGGAGCACCAACAAGCAGTCTGCCTTAAGGTGGGTTTAAATGGGCAGATTTCTGCCCATAACAAGTGCCGATCGACAATATAACAAGTCTATCAACGCTCAGTAACATGGCCTTTTACACGGGCTGATGTTTTACAACATGGGAACGAACGATCGTTCATATGATCGTTCGGACCCCATAATTTGCATTATTGTCGACAGTACATCCCTTGTTTACAAGCGGAGATGTGCTGCCGACACGGATGATTTTATAGCCTGCATAAACCGTGTGATTAGTCAACGAACGAGAATTTGATTGTTTGTCGGCTGATCATTGCCCTGTTGGGTTAATAATCGGCCGAACGAGTGTTCTTAGAAAAAAAGAGCTAGCGCAGTGAACTAAATCTTTGTCCCAGGTGAAGCAAGTCTAGTTAGAACTCCGGTATTCTATTTCTATCTGCCCAATGTCTACTGTACAGTTGGAGACAAGGGCTCACGCCGATTTGTGGTCTCTTGCAAGTCACGATGAAATGTCGAATCTACCATTGGCGTTGCGGAGAGAAGTGTATGACGCTGACCAATCAGTGACCAATCAGTGACCAATCAGCGTCATACACTTCTCTCCATTCATTGACACTGCAGATAGCGATATAGCGATATCGCTATGTGCAGCCACATACACACACTATAACGTTACTGCAGTGTCCTGACAATGAATATACATTATCTCCAGCCAGGACGTGACGTGTATTCAGAATCCTGACCACTTCTCTGCACTTCTCTGTGAGTTACAGCATAGCAGGCATAGTCTCGCGAGATTACGCTGTAAACTGTCATTTACAGCGAGGTCTCACTGTGCTGTGCTGTGCTGTAGTCTCACAGAGACGCTACAGAAGTGGTCAGGATACTAAATACACATGACGTCCTGGCTGGCGGTAATGTCTATTCATTGTCAGGACACTGCAGTAATGTTATAGTGTGTGTATGTGGATGCACATAGCGATATAGCTATATCGCTATCTGCAGTGTAAATGAATGGAGAGAAGTGTATGACGCTGATTTGTCACTGATTGGTCAGCGTCATACACTCCTCTGTACAACGCCCACTTGGTCAAAAAGTAAAACACGCCCAGTTGTCCATTGAGAAACTCATTAGCATAAAGCTAATATAGGTCATAACTCCGTAAAAAATGATCGTTTTTCTAAATAAAAAACACTGGTGTGATCTACATTACAGCGCCGATCACATCATGTACAAGATAGGCCACTTATAATGTGGTGACAGAGCCTCTTTAATATGCCCCAATATCAGATTTTTGGCCTGTTGGTCCGGAACTGAATACGTGCAGGGTATGTACATTTTCATATGGCTCGAGTATTGAGGAATATCACGTGTGTATAGTCTGTGAGGGCAAATTATGCTATACAAATACAGCGTTGGGGGACTACAGTCTGTCTGCTACCTTTGTTCTCTGGCTGCACAGATGTCCTCCATTAGCAAATCCACAGACTTCCACCAACAAGATGTGACTTTTTAGTGACAGCACCAGATTTGCAATGCTATTCACACCTTAGAAAAAGAAGACCCCATGCAGCGAGGTCAACTGTTCTAACAAAAGAAGTTTCTCGTTTCCAAGTCAGCTGAAACCCTGGCTTGTATTCAACTACAAACAGACAAAACAGCGCCTCACAGGGTAAAAACGCTCTGTGATGGGCACAATTAAAAAACAGAAATTTGCTCACCTGTTTAGGTAAGCACAACAATAATGTTATATATATTGGCGATACTGCCGGTATCCAGACACCCATACGAGACGTGGGTCCAAAGAATTGCCAAAGAGCTCACTGGTCATGGACGACTTAAAGCGATGAAAAGGTGCAGTCTCCCGTAGTAGAAGTAGAACTTTTGAAAATATTATTCAATATTTTTATCATATCTCATTAAAAGTAATGCGTTTCAGGGCATCAAAGGCCCTTTCTTCGAGCTACAAAGTCAGCTGTCTCTGTAGAGTAAAGAAGAGTCCTTAGACGCCCCAAAACGCAATGCTTTTAGATGTAATTAAAAGAATATGATTGAATAATATATTCAGAATTTTTTTTATCCCGTGGGATCTGCGCCAGTAAAGCGTCCACCATTTCTTCGCTTTAATTCGTCCATGACCGGTGAACTCTTCTGCTTGTTTGTATTCAGGGCAAGAAACAGAAGCACATCAACCGATAAAGGGGCCATACAGGACACATTCGAGAATGCTAAAACGAGTTCTCTAAAGCTGGTCATAGACATCAGATAACTGTTCGGACTTAAATTCCTGTTTGGTTCAGCTTAATGGGCATGTCAACCATATGGTGGGAACAGGGATAAGCAAGCGGCAGACAACGCTGGTGCTGCTTGTCTCGTAAAGCAAGAGAACAGGGTGCTTGAAATCCAACTTGTTTAGTCCCTGTTTCTCCTGATGGCAAATATTGAAGGACAGTATGGCCGTCCCCATAAGCATGAGATTGTCAGTGGAACCTGCCAAAATCTCCGGGATGTGCCAACAAAAATGTCATGTAACCTGGTCGTAACAATAATCGTCATACTGCACTATTTACTGAAATGATCCCGCAGTCTAAACCCTAGGGAAATGAATGGATTTGAAGATCATATGTCTTTTAACATTGATGGGAATCACTCTGAAAGCACCTCCAACATCCACGAGGACAAGGCACTTTAAGTTCAAGTCCACACATATCAAATGTCCCAAGGGGTTGGATTGATTTATAAATTATTTTGTATGACCGTTTCCGTGTTCTTCCTTTATATGATCGGAATATATTTGGTTAACAAATCTTTCTGGAGAGGAAGATCAATATCATTACTAAGGAACTTACTTGTTGGATCTCTATTTCCACTGATAAGAGACATCTGGGGGGTCATCAGCCAGTCCCCACAGACATACAATCTGATATCTACCGGATATATCCTGACCCATACACAAATTATAGTCACGATTATTTTCAAGATGACATTACACAGTCACATGGTTCATAACATGATGCAAATATGATTGTAGGGCATGTGGTCCATGGCCCCCCAAAAATAGCATTAGTTATTATGCTATCAATACTGATCAATGTCTGTGAGGGGGTTCATGCAGTTACTAATTAGTCCTCTAAATGGGAGTATAGAAGAACATTTTTTTTTGTAAACGATAAGTGAGAACCGATATGGGTGCCATTATACCTCCTATAGTGGTCATCACCCAACTTTTACACAGTCCTGTTTGGCAAATTAGTTAGTTATGCAGTTATACATTCCAGTATTGCTTCTCTTTTTACATCTGCATCGTGGTTTCTATTTATAATGCAAACCGCAACGCAGTGGCGGATCTGTGATACGAGGGATACCACCAGTGCCTGACGGCACCACTGACTTACAATGGGTTCTGTTGGGTTCCGAGAATGAATGCAGTGCTATTCTCCCCACAGATGTGAATAGAGACTAAGCTATTAAGTAGCCTGTGACTTTGGATGACAAACCTAGTGGCACTTGCAATAGTTACCGTTTTTGGTTATCGCTCAGAAACAGATATAGCTAAGAAATGGGGTTGTCCCCAGAATCAACAATTATCGCCTATCCACAGAATAGGTGATAATTGTCTGATCGCTGGGGGGCCCACTGTTTAGACGCCTACCTATCGAGAACGGAGGTCCTGAATCCCCAGATCGCCTCACTACACCCCTCGCATTGAGGAGAAGCTTGAATGGAGCGGCGGTCAAGCATGCGCCTGCCACTCCATTCATTGGCTAGGGGGCAGACGGAAACAACCCAAAGCTGTTTCCCTCAATCCTATAAACTTTGAATGGAATCGGCTCATGCTCGACCGCCTTTCCGTTCAATGTCCTCCACACTGCGGGCTAACAAAGAGTTCAGAACACCCATTCTCGCAATTGGTGGAGGTCTAAGCGGTGGGGTCCATAGCGATCAGGCAATTATCATTTATCCTGTGGATAGGCGATAACTTTGATTCTTGACTTACCCCTTTAAATAAATTTTTCAACAACTTGACACAAGAGGACGACTCCGGGGTTTAGAATTACCTTCTAAATAGTTCACAACTGCGTGTTATAATCTGTGTAATAATAAAAAGTAACTCAGAAATATGAGGCTCAGTGTGAAAGCAAAAAGTGTCATGTATTTTTTATTCTAATCAGTAATATTTCTGTGGTCTGTTGCAGCCCGTCCCTTATACCACCATAATCGCTGGCGGCCTTCGCGTGGGGATGGTGGTGTGTGTTCAGGCCACACTTCCCAATAAATATAACAGGTAGGACCAGTCATACAGTTTTATGCATCGCTAACATTGTTTTCATTTCTCTATTCTATTACTGCTTTTCTTCTTGGGACTATTGATGGTTGCGATGGTCCATCTTCAGCGCATTAGTATTGGTGCCCGTGGTCAATGTCTATCAGTAGCTTTACACTAAATTGAACATTCTTCTGTATGTCACCCTGGTGTGTCTGTGTCTCCCCCTTTGTTTATACTACTTCCTCATCTTTCATCCTATTTTATTAGTACTATGATTTCGTTTTATTGTATTGCGATTCTTTTCTTGGTTTGTCAAGGTTTGGTATCAACTTTGCCACTGGACAGGAGGAGACTTCAGACATTGCCTTTCACTTTAATGCACGATACGATGGCCGTGACCGCGTCGTCTTCAACTCAAAACAAAGTGAAGTCTGGGGGGATGAGGAAATGAAGCGAGAAATGCCTTTTAAATCTGGGAAAGTCTTCTTCATCATGTTCGAGGTGACTCGCAACAACTATCAGGTAAGATGGACACTGGCATTATATTCAAAATGTTATTCTCTTGATTCGAATATCTGCCGAGCGAACGACGGTCAAATATCTAATGCATGTTACATGGTTGGCCAGTCCCACCTAAATCAACATAGCGATAAGCGGCCGGTGCAGCGAGCTCCGATCAACAAGACATTATTGATCGGCGTTCGTCTCCTCCTGTCACACGGAGCTATGGATGGGGACGAGCGGTCGTTACTCCGATCCCTCGTCCTCATACATTATTATCATGTCGGCAGCGCGTCTCTGTTTACACAGGGAGATGTGTTGCCGTCAACGATAATAT
The DNA here is from genome assembly GCF_050947455.1 of Rhinoderma darwinii. NCBI lineage: Eukaryota > Metazoa > Chordata > Amphibia > Anura > Rhinodermatidae > Rhinoderma > Rhinoderma darwinii. The sequence continues at coordinate 108,442,672 of NC_134694.1, read as the reverse complement.
TTTACTTTTTTTAAATGATTCAACCAGCAGATGATCGTGGATTTGCTTGTTCATCTGCTGATTGTTCCCCTGTTTACACAGGGCCATTATCGGCAACGAGCGTTCTATGTAAAACCCCCTTTATAGATATGGCCATCTTTAGGGCAAACAAAAGATTAGACAGGCCAAAAAATTTAAATTCTCTGACACTTGTTTCCAGTCAAGTTGTCCCATGCATATTACTTTTGACAGATCCATAGAAATTGGCCAGATCCACTTTCCATAAACATGCATATGAGATGAGTGTTTACTTATGGTGATGTACGCAGAAGGTTGTACAGACCGCTCCAGCATTGTTTTATGTTCTGAAAACAATAGCTATTGCACCGAAAGCTCCAACCACGTCAACTGATATCTTAACCTAGATCAGTCAGCCAGGGATGTTTGATGGTAGCCAAAGTCATGGAGACTGATGCCAAATCCTGCCAACACTTTCCAGATCAGATGACTACCCTTTAAAGTTTATGGGCACCTTTGCTGAGTTAATGTGTGACGACATAGTCTTTCAAATCTCTGGTCCATAGGAGCCGTGTGATCTTCTTAATGTCAATTGTGGGATTCATAGCTGCAGAAAAGTGTGTCCTTCTTGTGTAACACAACCGAAAATGTGCCAACCGCTATAGGTGCCATTTAGTAGTGCCCAGAGCGGCTAGTATCAACCTTTTCCCACACAAAAGTGAAATGAAAAAGGAATATATACTAGTTCAAATTGAAGTTGGAAGGCTTGGTGGTGCTTGTATTGGATGCCAGTCTATGAACCCATGTATATACACTTTTATGGTGGAGTTGCTCATTCTTTCTTATTCTGATTCCCCTGCATTTTCCAGGTGTTTGCAAATGGTGCTCCATTTTATGAGTTTGGGCACAGAATTCCTCTGGAGAGAGTGAACTGGCTGCAGGTGAACGGGGATATTGCAGTTCAAGAGCTGAGCATTATTGGCAATGGACCAGGTGTAAAGGGCGTAAGTATCAATGAGGAATGGTAACTGCAGTGTTATCATTTACATATAGCGTAAGTACACCGCTCAGAAATACAAGGATGAGAAGCTACCAGGAGCTGAATGTCGGCCCAATCCCTGACTGTATACTAGAATACTCACAGAAACGCGCACAATGCATGCACGGCATCTTTTCTGCCAGAAACGGTAGCTGGGCATCCCTATTCCCACTATCAATGGGGGTCCCAGCAGTAAGACCCCACTAATCAGACTTATGGTATATAGAGATCTGGTTTCTCGGACCCCCACTGGTATACAGTGTAGATGGTAAAAAAAACCTTTAATGAGCAGCAGTTAATGAGTCAACTTCTTCTGGGTGTTCCCACAACCTATAATAAGATCTGACAGAAGTAGTGAGCCTGCTTGTTGACAGTTTCCAACTAGCTACAGATATATTTTTTTCTCAAGATTAAATGAAAATAATAAAATACTCAACTCGGATATGTTAAAAAGATGCATTTCAATGACAATATAGCCACTGGTATTCAAAGGCGGAGATTTTAAAGGGGTTATCTGATTTAGAATTTTTTTTTTAAACTATCCGCCTATTCCTTGTCTCAGCCCTGAGCCAATTCATTTCAATGGGCACCATGTAGTGCTTCATTTCCCCTGTGGTGGTGCTGCAGGGGAATAGATAACTTGCCGCTGGGTACCCCCACAGATTACAGCTGATCACTGGGGGTTTCAGCAGCGGGACATCCTGTGATTAGCTTATTGTGGGGGGGGGGGGGACTTCTAACAAAAAATGAATTGGGACAAACCCTATTACAACGCAGCAGAGCTTTAGTTGGGCATTTACAGGAGAGCTTGGTTTACATGGGCAGATGTGCCCATACTGAGCGCCATTTAAAAACCGTTTACACGGGGCAATGTAAACTGTATGGATAATACGATCGTTCGGTCCCCATGCAGTTCACATAATGTTGTCAGCACGTCACCTGTTTGAAATGGGGAGATTTGCTGCCGACAACGATAATTTTCAGGGCAGCCTAAAAGAAAAATCACCTGACGAACAGGCTCGTTCATCACCGATCACTGCCCTGTTTGCACAGGGCAATGATCGGGAACGAGCAATCGTACGAAGGCTCGTTCGCCTGATCATTGGCCTGTGTAAATTTAGGGGATCTCTCATCTGGGCAAGCATAGAGTAGGGTCGGGGGCACTGTCTTTTAGCCAGAGAAGAGAG